>NC_060279.1:58260242-58592553 GCF_021613505.1 Equus quagga
ATTCATAACAAAATAGCGATAGGATCACCTATGTAACCATTGTTCTATTCCAGACCTGAGCAAAGTATGTCATATTCATTCTCTCATGCAATCTTCACAATAGTGGTTTAAGCTACTTGTTATATTTATTTACAGATGAGGAAACCACCTCTTGGAGATGTTGGGGTAATTGCTGAGGTACCAGAGTTAGTAAATGTGTCGGTGAGATTTGATCCTATGCAATTTGACATCAGAGTCTTCCCTTTTAAACTCTTTACTCACTTTCATCTCCTTTGTATTTCTGAAGTAGCTCAAAATAATTCATAAGCTGTAGTCCTTATAGATCTCAACATCTATAAAGACTTTCTTTTAGACTCTGTCCTTTTATTCGTTTGAATGATGCTGTTTAATGGATCTCCTTTCCCCTTCCTTACCTACTTTTCTACTCATTCCTACTCGCTAATATTCTTTGTCATCTAAGATGTGTTATGTACTATGCTTGATCCTGAATATATGATCAAGAATAAAGTATTTCTCTTGTCCTGAAGGAGTGAAAATACTGGTTTCGTTGTCCATTTCCGTCAGGGTTCATTCTTTGATTTTGTCATTTGACAGACTAGGATAGGCTTAACTGGCAAAGGTTTCCATATTATATGAGGTCATAGGAATTCTTTTGAATGTGTGCTGCTTATATTAAAGATACTTAGCAATCTTCATAGGCTAACCAGTTCAAAATGGTCCCTGTTGAAGAAAAAAGCCTAGCTTGAAATGATGTCCTCTCCTGATGTTTCTTCCAGAAACTATGTTCAGAACATATGGTATCACTTGCCATTACCCATGGGTGCTATTTCTTTCTATTCCTCTGAACTTTTGCTCATATTATCTATACTTAGAAAAACATGGCTCACTCCTATCTAAATGGACAATGTCCAGTTATGTGCTCCAATAGTCCCCTCTCTATATACACATGGATGTATGTACTTTAGAATTTAGCCCATGGGATTATTCTTGATTACTTATATGATTTCTTTATTCATTCATTCTTCCATTACTTTATTACTAAATATTTTTTTGAACCCACTATAAGCCAGACATTTTTATAGGCACTGAGATGGTACCTATCACTAGAATGAGATAAAGTTTTTGTCTTTTGAGAGTTCATGTTTTAATTGGGAAGACTGAAGATAAAATATTGTGTGTGTGTGTGTGCGTGTGTGTGTGTGTGTGCAGCAATGGGAAGAAGGAAGAACTGAACATAGAGAATGACAGGGGTGTATGCTGAGGACATTTTAAATAGGGTGACCAGGAAAGGCTCTACGAACATATTTGAACAAATACTTGAAGGAATTCATTATGGCTGGGCACACTTCTGCTTTCCTCAAGAAACGGACAAGGATCACCCTTCAGAAACCTCCCTGACATGGACTTTTAGAGAAGAATCTATGGCAATCCCTTTGCTATCTCTGCCACCTCCTTGCTTTGCCCCCATTCAGCGCCTTCAAGAACACAATACCATTCATTACCGTTGTTTTGATGGGGTTCTATATTTAAGAAAAAATGAAACTGAAATTGCCTTTAATGTTTGTGCTCTGCTGACAATGCACAGCATTCGGAGTTTGCAGCTGCAGACAGATGAGTTTGGATGTTCTGCTCTGTCTGTTACCCTTTAAAAGATATAAAGGGCCACATCCCTAGTCTCACCAACGTTCTTCTTCTGTTCATATTTTGCTAAAACTTTGTTTTATTTCCTGTCTTTCTATATTTTGAAAAGAATGAATTCAGTTCTTTTTCTCCAGTGTAATTTTCATTTCACACTGTAGATCCGCCTTCCTTGCCTAAATCTCGGTTTCCTTAAGTCACGGAGGAGAATGGGAGAGGAATCAGACTCCGTGTCTCAGCGTGGTCTGCTTTCTATTAGTGCTGTCTCAACAGGTCTGTGAAAAGAAGAGTCCATGTCCACAGGCTCACTTTTCAAAGGAACCTGACAGCGGGTGCTTAGCTCGCTAGTGATTTTTGCAAAGTTGTGAGTGTCTGGCTTTGCCTTATCTCCCTGTGACCATTTAATTTCTCCCCTCAGTGCACTCAGAGGGTCTGAACCTTGGTCCTCAGGAAGCACCACCTGTTCGCACAGTGTTCCCACACAAGAGCTCAACAACTCATTATCAGCTTGGCCTCTGGGGGCTCTGTGCTCCTTGGCTCCCTGCAGACCCCCATCTAACCCACTGGACGAAACTGTCTCAAGCAGACTCTCTCAGGCAGTGAGAGCTTTTCTTTATAAATGTAGTTTTGCTTTGCTCCCCTAATGCAATAGGCTGGAGGTGTTTGAGAACGAGGCACAGACCATCCTTGCGAATGATCTTTTGCAGCGTTATCAGCAATTCTTTATGGCAGGGTAGGCTTTCACACAATTAAAGTAAGAGTACTGCTCTTTTTACAAGGATAATTTTACAGGAAATTATAACAATAACAGCCCAATTTTATTAACTTAACTTTATTCATCATTCCACTCTCTTCAGTGTACCAGTTACTGTGCTGAGTATTTAAATGCTTTATCTCCCTTATAAGAATGCTATGAGTTAGGGGCTGCTATGATCCGTATTTTATAGATGAAACTTAAACAAGTTAAATGATTTTCCAAGGTTGCATAGCTAACAGATAGCAGAACGAGTGCTCTCTGGAATAAGTGAATTAATCTCAGGGTGTGACTTTTTGGTTCACACGTGGTTATCAGTCCAAACCCAGCTTTTATATAGAAGGTGTCAACGTCTCTATTTTGGTGAGGCTGAGTAGAAGGGCAGACTCATACCTTTCATGATCACTGTGCACTTGCATAATTTTAAAGCACTGTGGACTCAGCTTTAGAGTTGTGATTTTATTCGGTATCCTTTTGGACATCCTCAGTATTATGATGAGTGCAATCTATATGAAAGTGTATGTGAAATGGCAAAACCAAAAAACAAAACAAGTTCTGTCAAGAAAGATCTTGAAAGATGTGAGGGTGATCTGGCTGTGACATCTGTCACCCCATTGATTGCCAGGGTTGATTTGTCTCATCTGGCTGGCTAGGCAAGGTGTCCCCTCCATCTCTCACCGCTCAATGTGTATCCCTCCCAAAGCTATGCTTGGTCCAAGAGGATGGTCTTCCCTGACAGAAGAGGACTTAAAGAAAAAGGATCTTTAGCAGCGCCGTGCAGAAATCCCCGTGGTTTCAAGTGAGTACATAATTAGGCATCCTCTTCCACTATGCCCTTAGGAGGCTAATCTTTACATAAGAGCAATAGAAATCTTCCCCTACCCGAAGTGGGAGAGAGGTGATGTCACAGGTCAGAGATGGCTCTATTAGAAAACACAGAGACAACACCCAAAAATTAGAAAGAAATTTTTCCTAGAGAAGGGGATGATGCACAGTATTTTGAAGAAAGCAAATATTTTAGATGTAGGATTCACATTTCTAAAGCAAAGGTTGAATTTGAGGTAAAGCCTGGGCAGGTTCATAAGACAACTTTAACTGTTTCCTGAATAGACTAAGAATAACCCTGAAACAAAAAGAGACATCTAGTTTCAAAATGTAGTGTATATTATTCATATATTACAATAAGTATTAATGATAAAATGAATGATTAATAAAACTTTCACAGCACAAGAAAAATAAAGTTTTTCCCTTAGTCATTCATGTTAATTAATTTTTGTCAATCATTTTGTACGAAGGAATTAAAACCTTATTTCAGGACCACAATAAATATTATTTCCACTTTTTCCTAAACAGGCTTTAAAGTTTGTTATAGAATAAAATATTTATAACTTTCATTTTATAGCATAGGGTAGTCAATTTCAACCAATCAATGTTTATCCTTATGAAATCTTATCCAGGAACTGCAGTAAATTGATAACTGACAGTGTAGGCTCATCCTTTCTAAGTAATGTAATCAAAATTCTAATATTCAGATTGGGCAGAACTAAGGGATGTTTTTGCAATGTCATTCATCTTTAATAATCTATATTGTTGATATCTACTATTCCTATTTGGTTATAAGATGCATTAGGAAAACCTACTGTCCTTTTTTTCCATGTATCAGAATACAATAACAACGTTTATTTGTAATATAATGATGTCCCATTTTGCCATCATTCTTGTATTGGAAGCCCTTCATTATGATTATTACATTATAAATAAACCTCCCAGAAACCTCAGGATGGGCAATGGCTGCCACCAACATATGAGAATTAAAACAACATCTGAATTACTCAGTTCGAATCCAGAGATATATCTATATAAAGCTTTCCTCACAACTTACTTTACTTCTGCCTTTGAAAATGCTCAGACCTTAAAATTCTTTTTCTGTATATTCTTCAAACTCACCACCATGTGGTACTTTAAAAATTCTGAATCTTCATTAATACTTTCCTTTATAGTCTGCTCTGCACAAGCACCTTTTCTAAACACTGCTGGAGCAACTAGCATAAGTGTTAAAAATGCTTCAGTAAGTTTCAGTCAGTGCTATTATTTAATGGAAGAAATTGTTTCTTGATTTATATACTTTTTCTACTGGCAGCTCCTTATTAGGAAGTTTCCGGACTAACTGATTTAGTATGCTTGTTTTTAAATACATTTATCCATCACACAAAGAAGGATCATGGGTAGTATTGTATATTATTGAAATGGAAGCGTTTTCTCTCTCTTTGTCTCATATGCCCAGAATCTAATGATAGGCGCACGTTACCAATTGAGTCATTGTTCACATTTCTCGAGGGCTACTACCTAACTCAATATTTCATAAAACCTCCTTTAGTACTACTGAGAAAATACCTTCGTCACTTTTTTTCTCTTATGCTGTATATATACCAAATATTTAATCATATAACCTATTCTTAACCTTACATTTTTACTTAGAATGATTATAAGATGGAGCATGTTCAATGACAAGACTCTTTGGATAAGTAAGAAGAAACTGTTCTGGAATTGTTAAATGGGTAGGTAAGCCCTTTATGACAATATTCCCCACATGAGGAGTCACGGTGCTAGTTATTTCCGCAATTTAGAAAGTTAGTTAGTAGAAAACTATGGTTTTGCTCTAATTAAACAAACAAGTGACACCTTAAAACAGAAACAAGTGTCTGTGTGATTCTCTATTCTCTCATACCAATTTCCCGAATTTTTTTTTAAACAAACCTGTTGTCAGGTTTAAATTAGCTTTCTTGGTTGAAATCAGCAGTCTCAATTTGCAATTGAAATCCATCCAATTAAACAATAGATTGCCTGGAATTAATGATAATTGAACAATCTAAATTAAATGGGAGAAATTGTGGACAAGTGAAGGGGAAAATAAACACGACACGATTTAAGCTTGGAAAGTCACGTATGTTAATGGGACCATGGAACCATGTTTCTCGGGATGCCATTTGCCTCCATGCACATCTATAAACGCCTTTGTGGGACCCTACACTGCCCTATAAAATGAGTATCCTGGTAGACATTGAGGCAACTAGAATTGAAGTTGCAATAAGTCCCCATCTTTGCAATGGATTTATTTTCTCTTGGTTAATAGGACATGGCAAAATATCCCTATGTTGCCATCAACCACATAAATGTGACAAGAAGGGGATTTTCCACCACATATATGGTAATATAGCCCATCAAAGGGTCTAAGTCTCCTTGCTCAGGCATGAGGCAATAGCTAAGACTTTGGAAAGTAAGTGCTGTGGTGAAACTTACAGTGATTTGTTGCCAGAGGGAGAGAATTACACAAAAGTGATCTAGTTCTTGCATAGCCACTGCTAGGTCTTTGGAGAGCTAACTCAAAAAACTTGGCTTTCAAAAAGGACTCTCTGACTGGCCAACATAGGTGTCCTAAGCAAAGCAGGGCAGCCTGTACCTAAGGAAACTGCTATGATCACCTGTAAATGGAGCCCTCACCAAAAGTTGGTTCAGAGACACTAGTGATGCCACAAACACACCAAGAGGGTATGAAAAGTTGATTATTTACATAATTGAGGTCTCTGGGGGGAGCAGGAAGGCCTCTCAAGCAGGTCAGAAATGGCTTGAGAGAACAGAAAAAGGAGACTGGCATGAGTTTTTATTGCGGTTAGGAGGTAGGACTAGGGTGAGGTCTCTCTCATGCTAGCTGGGACTTTTCATGGTTTGAATCTCCTGCTTGGACCAAAGGAGCACCAGGTTTTCATATCTGTTTGTCCAGATATAGGACACAAGGCAAAGAGGCTTAAAAGCTGCCAGAAGTCAAACAGCAGACTTCAAAAAGTAAAAAATAGAGAGACAGTCTCTTCATTACAGAGACTGAGCATTGAGAATGAGCAACATCAAAATGGGTATGCCTCTAATTGTGCTCTTGATCCCTCAAAGTGAGCTGACCTACTGACATACTTCACTCTACCTAGTCCGTTACTGCAATACGTAAAATGTTACTATAGTTCTAAGTAAAAGTTCAGGTGGTCCTCAAATATGTTTGTCTCACCCTGACCCAGCTGTCTCATTTGCTTCTGATTCCCCTATTTTCTCTGAATCCAGGTTCTTGGCACAGTAGCCATATTAGAAACACATTATGGCAAATGAAGCTTGGCAACACCCTGGAATCAGGGCCTGCTGCTTGGACCTCTACCTTCTTTTAGAACTGTCAGCTCTGCTTGTCAATTTAACTTCAGTGTTTCTACCCTCACCTCATAATCTTTGCCTTTGGCAAAGAGTTTCTACTCTATCCAGATGATACCCAAAACTTCCTGACCAGGGCACCTCTATACTCAATTGGAAAGTGGAGGGTTTGAATATTGAGGTTCCTTATCTTCTGACTGTTCGACCATCTCAATCTTCTATCTGTGATTATATTTTCCTTTCCACTGCATCAGTTGCTTTCTGTATGCCAAATATCCCCAAATAAATATATCACTTGCAAATTTCCTGCAAATATAACTACATAACTTATTTCCCTATCTAGGCATCTCACAAATGGGGTTCACAAAAATCGCAGGTTCAAAAATCAATTGACTTATGATCTACTCTAAAACTGCTGCTTCTTCTCAAAACCATCTCAATGAAGACAGCCAATATCCTCATAATTTCGCAAGCCGTAGATTTAGCTGTTTTGCCCTTATCTTCATCCTATATATAAAGAAATTGCAATTATATGGAGTCTATCTCCCAAATAGTTTTTGAATCTATTCAGTGATCTCAAAATTCATAGCCATTTCACTAGTTTAAGCCTCCAGCATGCCCTTCCTTGATTGTTTCAACAGTGTCCTAACTCATATCCCTGTCTCAATTGTTTTTCAGTCCAAGTCATTTCATCTGTAATTTTCAGGATTATCATTTAAAATGCTTATCCAATAATGCCTTGCCCCTCAGTAAAATTTTTGGGAATTTTCCCATTACTCTTTGTACAAAGCCTCAATTTCTTATGATTGTTTACACTTTCTGTTCTGAGTTGAATAACGTCCCTCACAAAGTCCTAACCCTTGGTACCAGTGAATGTGACCTCATTTGGAAATAGGGTCTTTGCAGATGTAAAGTTAAGATGATGTCACACTGGATTAAGATGGGCCCTAAATGTGGAGACACAGAGACAAACACATGCAGAGGGAAGACAGTCATGTGAAGACAGAAGCATAAATTGGAATGATGCAGCTACAAGCTAAGGAGAACCAATGATCGCCGGCAACCACCTGAAGCTAGGAAGAGGCAAGGAAGGATTCTTCCCTGGACATTTCTGCGTAAGCAGTGCCCTCCTGACACCTTGATTTTATATTTCTAGCTTCCAGAATTGCGTTAGAAGAAACTTCTGTTCTTTGAAGCCACCCAGTTTGTGTCAATGTGCTGTGGCAGCCCTAGAAATGAATAGGTATATTCAGCGTAATATAGTCCTTGCTTATTTCCACAGCTGTAACTGTCATCATTCTTTTACGCATATTTTCCTGTCCTGCCTTATATACACACAAATTTAATTATTCATATTTAATAACCTCTATTATTGATATTCTATTTTACATTCTATTTTATCTGATAATCAAGACAACATGGAATTGGCATTAAAAGATACACAAATAGATCAATGGAAAAATAGAGTCCAGAAATAGATCCACACTTATATGGTCAACTGAGTTTTGACAGGTGTGAATACATTTCAGTGGAAACAGAATAGTTTTTTTTTTTAACAAAATTTGCTGGATAACCACATGCAATAATTGAACTTCAATTCATAACTCATATCGTATACAAATATCAAAAATGGATGATTTAGACATACAGGTAAAATCTAAAATTATAAAACAAATAATAAAAATAACTGGAACAAATATTGTGAAATTTTGGGAATATAAGATTTCTTAGGGGCCAGCCCTGTGGCCGAGTGGTTAAGTTTGAGTGTTCCAATTTGGTGGCCCAGGGTTTTGCTGCTTCGGAACCTGGGCATGGACATGGCACTGCTCATCAGGCCACACTGAGACTGTGTCCCACATAGCACAAACAAAGGCACTCATAGCTAGAATATACAACTATGTCCTGAGGGCACTTTGGAGAGAAGGAGAAGAGGTGGCATGTGCAAGAAGATTAGGAACAGTTGTTAGCTCAGGTGCCAATCTTTAAAAAAAAAAAAGAAAGAAAGAAAATGGAATTCACTACTTCAAAAAAAAAAGATTTCTTACATGCAACAAGAAAAGTACCACCACTGGTCCTGGGCAGGAGAAGACAGGGTGGCCTGGGCCATGAGAGGAGAGCACAGCACTCTATGTGTGTGAGTTTCCTCAGAGTCAGAGACAGAGAGAAAAGACATTTGGAAAGGAGTTCGGCTTTGTTAAGCAAAAAATAAGGTTAAAATCTTCAGACCCATGCCCACTATACAAAGGGGGGCAAAAGGCAGCACCTCCAAATTGGAACCATCTCTGGCAGTTGGACTCAGGGTCCTGGTGCCACCCCTGGCCCCCCAATTCTCCAAGTACTGGAGTGGGGACCAGGACAGGAAAAGGTATCTCTCAGTATAGGAGTTAGGGGAAGAAGAGGAGAGAGGGGGAAATCAGAGCAATCTTCTATGCCATGTGGTGAAACAAAAAAAGAAAAATTCCTGAGAAAGCTCTCAAAGCTTAAAACTTTCGTGAAGTTTCTGTTTAAATAGTTTACCATTTTTTAATTAGATTGTTTGTTTTCTTATTACTAAGTTTTGGGGATTACTTATGTATTTTGGACAAAAGTCCTGTATTGTATAAATGTTCTGCAAATAATTTCTCACATTTTATGGCTTGTCTTTCCATTCTTATAGCAGTGCTTTGAACAGTTCTTAACAGTGTTTTGAAAACAGAGCAGAAGTTTTTAATTTTGATAAAGTTCAACTTACCAAATTCCACTATTCCTTTTTCCTCACTTGAGTTTGTCTTTGCAGTTAAATAGAAGAATAGTATTTTAATAAATTTATTTAAACATAAATTATATAACGTTAAAATGTCCAAATTTCAAGGGTATAATTTGATAATTTCAACAGGTACACAGTCACGAACTCATCACCATAATCAAGATAATAAACATATCTATCACTCCCATAAGTTTCTTCATGCCCATTTTTAATCACTTTTCTCACTATAGACTGCATTTCCTGGTTTTTTACCTACATAGAATCACATAGAATGTGCTTTTTGTTTTTGTCTAACATCTTTCACATGCCACAATTATTTTGAGATGAATTCATTTTGATGTGTGTATCAATCATCTAACCATTTGTATCTACCCATAGCCAAGGCTGATCTATGAATACATTACTATTTTGTATTTATAGGACATTCCTCTCTGATAGACCCAGGGAGCTCTCTTGCATCTATCTCTTTTCTTTGGGATGTGTGTGTGTGTGTGTGTGTGAGAGAGAGAGAGAGAGAGAGAGAGAGAGAAAGAGAGAGAAAGAGAGGGAGAGATACAGCTCTCTGATCTGAAGACAGACTTAATGAAATATATGGGAAATGAGACTTATGAAAAACATTTCATTTGTGGTAATGAAAGGATGCCTTTCTTAGACCTTATGGCAAAGCACTTTGAGATATTAAGTACATTGTTAGAGGGCACATAAACAAAATTAAAACACAGACATAAAACAGATTACAACAGTGGGCTAAATGGAATGAGAATAGAAAAAAAAGTATCTAAAATTCAAAATGTACTGTGCTGTGTATATCACATGATTCTAAGATAATTAGAATTGTATATTACACTGGAGGTATCTGTTTTCTATAAAACTGTCTGCAGTAGATCATTTTGAAACATTATGAACTATATATTTCTTTTCCAAACTTGCCTATCTATTAAGCCCACAAGTAATGAAATTGAAAATCTACACATGAGGAAACCTTTTAATTATACAAACTAATACAAATATTAAACCAAGGAATGGATTTTAAAAATCCGTTTAGAATTAATGTGTGCTACCTTTTTGAAGTGAACTCTGAGGTTGTGTATTTTCATGGTAGAGTTCCTCCCTCTGTGGTCTGGTATTAATGGTATTTTCCTTTTTTTCTCTTAAACCTGATTTTCTTTTGATGAAAAAAAACCTCACAAACTTTCCAAGTACTCTCCTGTCTATAGGATATTTAGAACACTTGGCAGCTATCTACCCTATATGAAATAGGCACTTTAGAGTGGAAATAATAAATAATTTTCCAATTTTACTACTGGTATTTACTTTCTTTCATGGAAGGTCAGTGGTTATATGTTGAAAATTGGCTCTAGTAAGTAGAAAATATGAAAATATAGTTTGAGGAATTAAACAGGGCTCCAAGAATTTTAGAAAAATATATGCAATTGGAATTCTATATACAACAGAATCTTCATGAATATACATTAATAACATAACATATACATACACATTTTAAAAAGTATAAACATTTAGAAATAGACATAGTACTCCAAAAATATTTGTGTCACAGACACAGCTCTGTGTACCTGTTCCATTGCTTTTAAAATAACCTGAAATTCTCTTCTCCTCCCTTGAAACTAAGTTAGAAAATATTTATAAATAAACCCATCACCTGAGATATAGATAAATAGTTACAACTGTAAAACAAGCAGAAATTTAGTTGAAGAAATGCCACTAAATGTACAATGTATAACAAAAAGAGTATGAAGATTGAAAGGAGGATGAGACTGATGACAACTGAGAAGCAGAAATCTCGAGATCTTGGTTAGGCATAGATTTCCCTAAAAGTAAGATTTAGCATCTTGAAGTATTCACTTAACAATGTTTTGATTAAATATATGAGATTTATGGATATGGGTGGGTCATGAAAGAAGAATGCTATATTTCTAAATGGAAACTGAGTCCCACACAACAGAATGAAAGGAGAGTGGTTTTTACAAAAGGAAGGAACTTGCAAATATGCAATATTACTCTTTTATTACTTAATCTTCTCTTCATGAGAGGTCTGCTTATGTTAAATGGAGAAAACCAGGAAAGATAAGCTTCAAGTTACATCTATGAACTACATGAAACCAAATTATTCAGATTGTCAATAGGCAGCACATGGGTTAATGATCACTAGGAGAAGATAATAAAAAGAAAAGTAAATCCTACAGTAGTCCCAATTTACAATAGTTCCAGGCTTTAGCACAGTGAAGAGAACCCACACAGAGACCACTGGTCTTGCTGAGTTGAAGAAACAGAGATTAGAGTTTGGCAAGGGCAAGTTAGCTTGCAGTTGAGGGGCAAATGCTAGAGAAGAATTTCATAGGTTGTTCTAGAGATCTGAAAAGTGGTCCCCTTCAGTTCTAGACAGAATATTTTTCTGCATATGCATGTAATGTATTCAATATTTGAGAAGGAAAAAATAGAAAGGAATAAACAGAACAATCCATAAAGCTTATACAGGGCCAAAAGTTCATCTTTCCACTAGCCAGAGTTGAAAGACCTGTTAATGCACGGTGCAATATGTATAGTTCTTAGAAGAATATTACTTCAGTAGTGGAATGACATTTGCTTATCTGGACTACTATTAGAAAATTAAAAGTAAAATGCAAAAGGATTAAACTGAGTTCAAATAATGTTAAGCACATTCATGAATAAAGAACAGCAATATTTAAAGAAATATGACAAAATCCAGAAAAAAAATCTATGAGGAAGGAAAATATAACTCATAACCAGGAGAAGTTATAGTCAAAAGAAATAGATCCAAAATAACAGAGGTAAAGAAAACTGCAGACCAGCATATTATATTTTCCATATGTCAAAACAAATAGATAAAAGCATGGGCAGCAATCTAAATAGAACTTGTACAAATGGGAAATACATTATCTGAAATGAAAATTGCATTATATGAGATTAACAGCAGATTAGATACTGCAGAACAAAAGTTTAGTGGACTTAAAGACATAATAATGGTAACTATCCAAATGAAACAACAAGAGGAGTAAAAGGTGAATGAGGTCTCAGTGAGCTGCAGGACAACCTGAACTGGATGGACATACATGTAACTGGAGTTACAAGAGGAGAGGAAATCGAGACGAAAAAATATTTGAAGATACACAATGGCCAGAATTTTTTCCAAATTTGTTAAAAACCATTGACCCCGGGACCGAGATGCTCAACAAACTCCAAGCACAAGATACATGAAGAAAAGCACAACAAAATATACCATATCCAATTTGAATAAACACCAAAACAACAAAAAGATTTATAAACAATAGACTTAAAAGCATCCAGAAGGAAAAAATAAATATTAAATACACAAGAAGATATAGAAATGATAGCAGACTTGTCAGCAGGAAGCATGGAAGCCAGAACACACTGGAATGACATCTTTAACACAGTGAAAGAAGACATGAGTAAACCTAGATTTGTAAACCCAATAAAAACTCTGTCAAAAATAAAAGTGAAATATTTTATTATTTTTTTTCAGACATACAAATGGTGAGAGTATTCATGATTTACAAAACCAGTATTACAACAAACATTACAGGAAGTCTTGTCCTGTCCTTGAGGATTAAGGATAATGATATCAGATGGAAATTTAAATATATCATAATTAACCAAGTAAGCATGAATGTAAGTAAATAGACTATATGTTCTCTTCAGGAGAGGAATTAGGGTGGATATTGTGAGGTGTTTGTTTAGTGGTAAATGCCCTGATGACATGAGAAAGGGTTTGAATTGCAAACCATCTTAATACAGAGCCCTATAATCAATGAAATTCTGGGCAAGATATATAATTGTGCTCTTTTCTCCTGTGGACATGTTACAACTCACATATAAATCAAATAGTCCTGAGTCCATATTGTCTTATCTATGGTTAATATCAGAATTGTTGCAAAGAGGAAGTCTGTATTGAGAGATAGATGGGTATACTCAGCTACCTTAAAGCTTCCTCTCTGTTCTGCTAATTTATGTCATGAAAATTCATAAATGATTTATGCTACTCAGCTTGTGTAGGAGAGGGGATCAATAGAACTATAGAACAAAATACAAGTGATGTAAACATTGGCAATATAACTAACAATCAAGAGATGGAGAGGAAGGGTAGTGAGAGACATTGTAGTGTAAGCTACATTCCTTACTTTTAATAGCAGAGCCTCATAATAATAAAGTTGGTAACTATAATAACTTATTTCTTCTGCAATGTTTTCACTTTTGTTATTTTTTGTTTTAATTTACAAGTCTATTTCATAGAATGATTACTTGATATGATGAGAACATGCTTCCTAGTATGTCAATAGCTCTTTGTTTCCTTCTTTTTTGTCTCATTTTTCTAACTCATGTAAAATTATTTTAAATGAAATTATGTACCTAAGAAACTCACTTTAAATACATATGCATACATATAAACAGAAACATCCATCAATCTGTCCTTCCATCCCTTCTCCTGTCTTTCTATCTACATAGAAAACTATTTGCTTAGGTCTTTTTATTTTTTTTAGTCTCAAATATTTATTTTTTGTGGAGTCATAATTTATGTAAACATAATACACAGATTTCATTCTTTTTAAAAAAATTTTTCTCCAACTTTGAGATATAATTGACATATAACATTGTGTAAGTTTAAGGTGTACAACCTGTCGATTGGATACATTTATATGTCGCAAAATGATTGACACCACAGTGGTAGCAAATACCTTTATCCTGTCACATAATTATTGTCTCCTTTTTTGAGATGAGAACGTTTATGATCAAGTCTCTTAGCCACTTTGAAGTATACAATACGGTATTACAGTTTTGTATGGTTTGATGAATTTATACACCCAGGTAACTGCCATGCTATTAAGACAAGAAAGTTTTAATCATCCCAATAAGTTTTAGTGCCTCTGTCTGCTCAATTCCTTCCACCACATGGGCAGCAATTAATACGCTTTTTGCCACTACAGTATCTCCTCTAGGAATTCACATCTTTTGTGTCTTTTTTCTTTCATTCAATATAATGTTGTTGAAATGCATCCATATCATGTATATCTCGTGTTCATTCCTTTTCATGGCTGAAAACTATGCCCTTGTATGCGAATCATTACAAATCATTACAACATGTGGCCTCCTGTATCTAGCTCCCCTCATGGACAAGTTGTTTGTGTAGATGAAGAGTAGAAAGAATTAGCATTGATGCTTGTGGAAAAAACTTGGGATTTCAAAAAGGGGTAGAGGCAGTATATGTTAGGGTCTTGGCAGCAGCCGAAATGAACTGTTTTGTGGCCAACAAAGTGGTCTGTGGGAGCCTTAAAATTGGGGCATAGGCTGAGCTGGAATGACGGCATTGGATGCTCTGTATAAACTAGGGATGCAGAGTGGGCACCATTAGGGGATCTGGGAGGTATATCCATATCTGTCTTGGAAGAGCTGGTCTTGACTCCTGCCTCAGCTAATTGCTGTTGGTGAGCTTCTTGTTGCTTTTACTGAATATGCTTGTATTTGGCTTTCTTGAGTTTTACTCTATGGTTCTTGAGCCAAACCTGCGCTGCTGTTGGATGTGTCTCCATTTATGAGGCCATTTCTTTCTGAAGGCTAGGGGTGGGGTATTAGTTCTTATTGAACAGAAGCTGCAAATCTTCCAATTGTTTCTCAGTGAACATGGTTCGTTTCCTTTGTGGATACTTCTGGTGCTTTCCTTTAGAAAGTTCCCCCGGGTCTAATGTCCTGTAACCTAGATGTGTTCCTATGCTCTGGTCCAGTGACCTGGTTAGGTCTTATCAGTATTAACTATGGCTATTTTTGGATGTTGAAAGTTGTGGAAATTGTGTATATATTCATTTTTTAAATCTTTCTTTATTGCTTCATTTTTCAAGATAATCAGGATATATCATTTTTATTTGAAAACAATTTGTGGCTTAAATACTTAAAATTTATTCAAATTTTCTGTGTATAAACTGATGCCTAAATTTAGAAAAACTTTGTATTTTTGACAATACAAATAATACAGATCAGGATATTTCTAAAGAACATTGATAGCTCTTGATTTAATTTCTTTGATTTTAAGCATATTAAAGGAAATATATTGAACAGAAAAAGTAAACATCTCAATGACACACAAGTACATTTTTTAAAGTCAAAGGTTAGAAAACAATAAATTATCTAACAATAAAGTAATGGTTAAACAAGTGATGAAACATTAACTGAATGGAACATAATCAAATCGTAATATTTATTAATTGTATAAACCAACATCAAAATGCTTGATATAATTTTAGAGAAAAACTAGGAAGTGAAATTTTATATACCAAATGTTCACAACTATATAAACATGCCTGAATTACCACATGAGAACACATCAAAAGAGTCAGATTCTCAGGATGATTTGGGTTTTTTTTTTTTTCATTTTTCTACTTTTAACTCTTCCATATTTTATAAATTTGCTCTCATGGCCATTTTCTTTAACTGTAAGAATGAATATAAACTATTTCAAAAATAAGTATGCAAGTAAATAATGAGGAATTGATAATATATTTCTTCAGTAAATATCTGCTGATCATTCATTTTATAAGTTGGCTTGTTATCTCTTTGGAAGGCACAAGGATGGGGAATAGGGCAAGTCAATTTTGATAAAAAGGAGAAAGAGAGGAAACACTTTACAATCAGCCCTTTTACTCCTTCATGAAGTTTAGCTCTGCTCTCCTTGTGAACTTATTTAGCAGGGATTTAAGTAGATCCAGCCCAATCTTCAGAAACTCAGTATGACGTTCTCCTTTGTCACTGGTGTCTTTGGCATGGTACACCTCTTACAGTATCTGGACTATAAACTCATTATGAGTCCCTGCTAAAACTGGGTTCCATCCCTGTCTCTTACTTTCTCATTTTTCTTCTTAGGAATCTGTATGACTTAACCAGACACAACACTCGTTGCTGACAGACCAGTCTGGTGCCTTCCACATTTGTGAGGTCTGGAGTATCCGTTTTCCCATTGCATTTCTTTCTATCAGTATCCACTCCTTCCTTATTTAAGACACTATTTCTGACCATTGTGGGACTATATCCTGCTGTCCTCTTGGATAATCTGTTCCATCGGGATGCAGGTATCTGTTCAAAATTGACATCTAATGAGGATGACAGAACTAACCAGCAAATGGTCAGTCAGATTCCAGGTAACTTAGAGTTCTTATAATTAATGAATCAGAGACCTGTAGCAATTAATAATGTTTAAACTAAAGTAAGTATGCAAAAGTCAGAATGTGTGTATGAGAGTGAGAGAGAGGATTTTTAACACCATAAGCACCAGTTGTGAGATTATGCAGCCCAGTGGTTTCCAACAGCCCTGTTGTAATAGATTAGTGGGTCATAATCAGTTGGTAAGGTGTTGCATTTAATGTGATCCTACGTGATATAATTTTGCATTAATTAGAGCAAGTAATTAAAGCATATTTTTGTTGTTTTCATTCTCGTGAATCCCACTGTGGTCCCTTATCTCGTAGAGAATTAGGAAAGTTTTCAGTCCCAGAATTTCAGCAATCAAGAGTAGTATGTTATGGTGAGCATGTGAATGGCTTTGATTAGAGAGTTGCTGATACATTAACGTTGAGAACTGCAGATCTAGAGAAAACTTCTTTTTCTACTGAGGATAAAAGGAACTCTCTGAAAGGGAAAGTGACTTTTCCAATGTCACAAAGCAAGTTAATTTAGGATTTTTTTTTTTCTCCCAGCTCTTTGAATTCTCTCTACTCCACCTTCACACACAGATTATTGGGATTTGATAGAGAACATTCAGTATATGATAGGAAGTTCAAACCTATGGCAATGCTCTATGTGAGGGGCATGGGTCTCTGTTTCTGAACACATATTAAGGGGTTACAACTAAATTGTTTTCAGAGAAGAAAATCATTGCTCCCTTCTAGTGTCTTTTGTTTATTCTTATCTTGTCATTTGCAGCTTCCATTAACTTTTCCAGATGCTGCAAAAATGAAAAAAAATATGTGCAAAATGGTTCACGTTAATGATGTGCCGTGTATACTTTTCAACTCCCTTTAAGGATAATATTCTTGGGAAACAAAGACTTTATCTTCAGACAGTGAGCAATGGGAAGTTGTGAAGGCCCTAAGTTAATATTATGTTTTTTACACATCATACCAAAAAAACTCCACATCTGATTAGCCTAAATATTTAATTAGTTCTGAAAATGTGATAGAGAAAAATAGTTAACACATGGAATTTTCTGACAGATAATCTGTTATCCACAGAAATTTTTATTGATGTCCCTGAAGCTATGGGGATGATGAACCATTTACCAAATCTAAAGTCTATAAGGTTTCTCAAGAGCAGATGGCAAGACAGTGCCTCACTGAGACAATTTCTGGTACTCCAGTGACATTTATTTAAAAAACAGCAATTCTTTACTGGGCTGCTGCAGTATTTTTAGCTTTTAAGCAAGATTAAGAAATATGCCAAATTTAGTAGACTGTTAATGCGACTTGCTATTTTAAAACACGGTTTGTATTAAAAATTTAATACCAAATATAAAGTAATATAGTGTTAAGAAGAAAAACTAGAGTGATTTCTATAGATTAGCATCTTGTCAGTTAATAGCTGTTAAACAACTTAGTTACCCAGTCTGAGCTTCAGTGTACTCATCTCTACATGGATAGAATTTAGATGAAATTTGGGAAATCTTTCCAATAAAAAAAAATATTTGTTGCTGAGAAGAGGGATATATATTTTTTTTATGCAGAGAGAAAAGAGCATAGCTTTCATATAAATGAAAGGATCAAACAGAGAATATACATGGTTTCTGTGAATGTGTTTATGAAATATATTTAACTGTTAGGTAAGATGAGTTCTTCACTGGGATTAATGACTTAATGTGAATCATTGTGTCAATAGGTTTTTGCTAAGAAGGATTCCATTTGGAAATTGAGTTTTAACATCCTCTATAGGCCCTGAGTAGTCAGATTGATTAAGGGGTAAGGGAGTTTCACCTTGGCACTTGGGGAAGGCTAATTATGACTGTTGGTAGGAAAATTCCCTAGGGGGAGTGTGCCTATTAGAAGAATAATGGAAGGCCAAGGAAATTTCCTGCAGGGAACAAGGCATGGGACAGTCTACCTTGACGGTTCTTAGCAGGAAAACAGGAGTGAGATACCATTGTTGCATCTTTACTATGTCCTACACGCCATGCTTGACACATTACAAATATGTGTCACTTCATTTTTCAAACCACCCATGATGTAACAACAATAACACAAACACTAATAATGAACAGTTTTTAAGCACTTTTTCCAGCCACTTTTATAAGAAATTATGCGTTCAATACTTCCAACAGCTTTATGTGATAACCTAGCTTAGAGATGAGGGAAAGGCATAGACTTAAAAACCTTTACCAAGGATATAGATCTTAACAGTGATGAAAACAGAATGCGAACCCTGAAAGTTTACTGCCAGAGTCTGTGCTCTTAACCACAAGCTATAACGCCTCTTGAGTAGGCAATATTATCTCCCTTTTATATTAGTGGCACTGAAGTTCATAGAAGTTAAAGAATGTATCCCATGTCACATGACTCAGAAATGGAAGAGCTGGAATTTCGACTCAAACCCGTCAGTCGTCAAGCCAAGTCCCTTTCCCTTGAAAGAGAGTCTCTGCAGCAAGCCTTATAAGGACGTGCTGAAGGAGAAAGCCTTTTTGGGCACAGTTTTTTGAATGTTTTGACCTATCTTTCTAAATTTATGACCTCATTGCTACCTCAAATACCGTATCGTGACCACTGACTTATCACTCATATTCCAACAAACTAGATCTTTTCATCCATGGTAACTCCTCCCTATAAAGCCCTTCTTGCCTTACATTTTAAGGCCTAACTTTTCTTGTGTGTCTTTTCTAACCACCTGAGTTATAATCTTATCTTCCCCCTTTTAATCCTTGACACTTGCTATTTACCTAAGATCACTAGTTAGCAGGCTAACTAACCACTGGAGTCTGACCCCCTTACCACCATGTTTATGCCTTTTCTTTCTAATTTAATTCAACTATGAATCAAATTCAGACATTCTTTATCTACATTAAAATGAAAGATATTCAAGGTCCTCTGGCTGGCAGAGTCAAAGGGTTTGTTCTGTCTTTTGGATGTTCTTTTTCATATGGTCGTAGTGCTTGGTAATCCAGTACTTGTCTTGGGGACTATAAATGCTGTTGATACTCAAGGACAGTCTTCTCTATTAGTTATCAGCATCTTGACATCACCTTCCGAAGGAGTCTTCCCTGCCTCTCAGATGGCTTCGATAATATGTAACCAGGAAAGAATCAGCTCTCACTTAAACACACAGATGCATGCCAATGCACACACCCCTAAAATAACTCAATTAATCAACATATAAAGTATTCGTATTTCTCATCATGGTCCTAAACAACTGAAATGTATCTGCTCTCATTTTTTTCAAGAAGAAAAAATATTTATTATAAATATTGAGGCATCAAGAGCATTTACATTCTGAAGTCAGAAGCATGCACCTCATATGAGCTTTAACTTTTCTTTTATGATAAATTTTGTGCAGCTTTTGAGTCACTATACATGTTTACAGTAAGCTATATGTGATTGTTTTATCAATGATCAAAATCCAACATGTTTACACACACACACACACACAAATTTCACATATTTATTAGTTGAAGCTACGAGGAACAATAGCAGATTGCTTCTCTACTCCCAAGATACCCATTCTGACCACTGATTTCCCCAAAGAATACTCATGGGGATTGAGAATATGAATTCAAACAACTAACTCTGTTAATTGGGTTTTCTTTGCTTCTCATCAGTTCTTTTGACATTTTTAATGGGGCAGCATTAATAGATTTTTATATAGTTGAAACTGTTCAATACTTTTCTACAAAGATAAGGTGCTGCTGTCTGAAAAGGTGATTACCATATCTCTGCTAACTTTTCTTCTAGAGAACAATGCCACTTTTCCATTTAGATGGAGTTGACATGGGTCAGGAAGCATCGATCAATTTCCATATAAATGATCCTAGGGGAGTAAAATTGGTATGACAAATGAGAAGCTTTAGAGATATCCAGAAACAGGTATATTGTGGAAATTGTTGTTTCCACGAGATCTTGACATCATAGCATTTATGAGTGTGATGTGTATGTGTGCGTGTGTGTGTGTGTGATGACAGAAGGTATTAGAGGGCTAGTCAAGTCCTTTATTCATTTGCACACCTATAACAAAATGACAAAGAAAATTAATTGTGTGTTTCATTAGACTATTCTATTCTTGGTCTTCCAGAGATAAAGCACATTGGGGAAATAGAGGCAGTTTAATAAATACGTTTTTGCCAGGTCTTGTAGAAGAAACTAACAAAGAAAATATCTGGAGGAAAAGACCAAAGCATGTAATTTCTGTAAACCACAGGAGATCTTTCCATTAGCCTCCTCTTTGGTTCTTAATAGTTTTCCAGATGCATCTGGGGACTGCATGATGATTATCTCTGTACAATTGCTCTGTCACTTTATTGATACACAGAACTTCAATCTGACTGAGGGAAGAGGAAAATTCTATCTAATCTGCTTTCTGTTATGATAAAGCCATTGCTGAGATAATGCCATGTTAAAATAAAATTGGATTCCTACCTCCTTTTAAGTATTTAAGTTGAGATATTTCAAACATAACAGAAATTCTAATAATTAGCTCCAAGCGACTCTTGCTTACCTGCAAAGATCAGTAAGTGCTTAGAAAGACCCAACACCTCTTTCTTCTATTGCTGCTAATGAAGTATGAAATAGACTAATTTTTTTTCAGTTTTATTTATTTTTTTATGGTATACTTGGTGTGGAAGATTGGCCCTGAGCTAATATCTGTTACCAATCTTTTTTCTTTTCTCCCCAATCCCCAGTGCATAGTTTTATATCCTAGTTGTAAGTCATTCCAGCCTTCTAGGTGTAAGTCATTCTAGTTCTTCTGTGTAGGACACTGCCACAGCATGGCTTTATGAGCAGTGTGAATGTCTGTGCCCAGGTTCTGAACTGGCAGACCCTGGGGAAACAAACTTAACCACTTGGCCATGGGCCTGGCCCCAGAAATAGACTAATTTTATCTTATTTCTTTGCCAGTTTTTTCTGCCATAAAATAGCAGACATACAGAAACTGTGCCCTCCAAACTCCCCAAATAAGCCATCTTCTCTCTACCATTTCTCCTTCTTTACAAATCTCTCATAAAGAAACACAATCACAAGCAGCACAGCAACAACACGAGCACCAGCATGGCCACCACCACCACCATCATTATATCTAAATCGTGTATCATCATTTTTACACTTATGAGACTTGATTCATCCAATTTTTTCTCTCTCTAGTCTGTCTCCATGCTGAAGCTTGCTTGAGGTTTTTGCCTAAAAGTCATAGTTTTTCTTTGCTCTAAAGTTGAAAACCAAATCATTCCTTCACATACAAGGCCCCTGTATTGCCTGACTCGAATATTTCCAGCACCATGTGCAGCATGATCATGCTCAAACTCTGCTGTAGCCATATTTTTTGTTTTTTAATTTCTACCCCTGTTCCAGGCTCTCTTCTTTTTGGGGGCCTTTTCACAGACCATTTCCTCTTTCTGAACCAATCTTAACTACATTCTTCACCTAAATAATGTCTCCTATTTTTATTTAGATCTCATCTTACTTCTCACTTCCAGAGGAATACTTACCCTTCTTAATAACATTAACATGAATTGGAGGTGAGCCGTAGAACACTCTTGTCTTATTATTAGTAAACTAGAATCAGTTCTGTATTTTTATATATTATTCCCACCACGAGGTCAACTCATCTTATTATACAGTTTTATTTCATCAAGGACAACTCAATATCAATTATTTCACTAGCATTTTCATGTATTTATGTGATATTTGATTGATGCATATCCCATGACCAGACTCATGAAGAGAGAGGTAATTCTGCATTCAAAGTGCAGGATTTGGCATGCAATACACTCAGAGAAAATTATTAAATGCTGTAGAATGTTATTGTGTGTCAGGTAATGTCTACGGTGTTGCATATATTATTTATCTCCATGAAAAACAAGCGGTTTTAGGTATCATTACCTCATTTTACAGTTGATTGATAGAATAGCATGTCTGAAGTCACACAGCAAGTAATATAAGCCACCTTATACCCATATTCACTACCCTAAAATATATCCAGATCATCACAATCTCTTGCCTGGGTTTCAGAAATTTACCCTCTCTATCTAAACTTACACTCAAAAAACCCAAGAAAAAAAACAGAACAAAACAAAACAAAAACTCTCCAAACATTGACACACAGAGTACAGTTTCTAAAGGCTAAATTCAGTAACATCACACTCTTCCCTAAAATTCTCCAAAGGTTTCCCATCTTCTTTAAAGTACAATCCAAAATCCTTGGAATTCTGCTTCAAGAAATGTAAGCATAGCTTGGAGCAGACTATTCATCTTACAGGTGATATTTATAAATTCTAAACCATATTTGAACTCACACACTCACACACACATACAGAGAAAATTATTCAAAGGTAATGGAAAATGAAAAGAAAGAGAAGGAAAAGATAGGTGGGTGGTCAAATTTAGAAAAAAAGCAAATACAGTAGCTGAGGATTCCATTTATATGCTCTTTCCCTGAGGGTAGTTCACATTGTTGTGGATGCCTAAAGTTCAAGCAGAAAAATCATGTTACTGAATTGACGAGTAAGAGAATAAAGTTTGGAACTATCATAATAACTAGAAAGTAGGGGGGATATCTTAGAAAGGAGGAGTCTACTGTTGTGAGATTCCAAACTCTGATTATAAATACTGCTCAGATCCTTGCATAACACCTGAACTATGTCTGCACTAAACAAATGCCAAAGAACCAGTAGAAAATGACAAGTGAAAAGATGGAAAAACTGAGCAGAGATTTCAGCTGCTGTTCACTGCAGGAAAGATTTTAGAGTTTTGAGTGCAGCCAAATTAATTGCCTAATAGAATAAAAATCAATAGTATCTAAAAGAAGGAGACAGAATCCAGATACTCTGAAACATTCCATGCAATGTCCACAATATCATTAAAGTTACTATGCAGGTGATGAAGTAGCAAAATGTTCTTAATCAAGAGAACAAAAAGTCAATAGAAATGACACCAAAGTGATCTAGATGTTGTAACTCGCACAGAAGAATTTTGAAACAGCTAACACGAATATGTTACAGTACATAAAGAAAAGCATAGTTGTAATGAGTGAGTTAGAGGGAAATAGCAGAGAAAAATAAACCACAAAAAAAAGAACGAAACACAATTGCTTAGACTAAAACTTATAATACCTGAAAAAGAAAAAGAAAATATTGCGTGTGCTTAAAGGCAAAAGAGATATGTCAGAAGAAAGTGTAAGTTAACTTGAAGATAGAACAATAGAATTTATTCAATATAAAGAAATAAGAGGAAAATTGAAGATAAATGAACAGAGCCTCCTGGACATATAGGGCAACATCAAGTAATGTAAAATATTTGTAATTGAATTCACAGAAGAGGAAAGAGTAAATGGGGCAGGAAAAATGTATTAGAAGAAATAAAGTGCCCAAATTTCCAAAATTTAATTAAAAACATAAACTTAAAAATCAAAAAAAGCTCTGGAAACGTTTAATAGGATAAATGCAAGGAAAACAAGATTTAGACACATCACAGTCAAAATGACGAAAACCAAGTTAAAGATAAATTTTAGAAAGAGATAGTTTCTTTTCAACAAAGGGTGTGGGAAAAATTAAGCATCAATATCCATAAATGAACTTCAACCTAAATCTTATACCTTATACACATATTAACTCAAAATGGATCATAGATATAAAGGTAAAATGGTAAACAATAGATCTTTTAGAACAGATTATAGGTGAAAATATTAATGAGCTTGGCCTAGGCTAAGACTTCTTAGATATAACACCAAAAGAACGACCTGTAAAAGAAAAAAAAATAGATAAATTGAGCTTGGTAATAATTAAAAGCCTTTGCTTTCTGAACGACTCTGTTAAGAAGGTGAAGAAACAAGCTACTGACTGGGAGAAAGTATTTGCAAATCATCTTTCCAACAAAAGACTTGTTTTCAACTATGTAAAGAACTCTTCATACTCAAGAGTGAGAAAACAAACAAATTAAAAAAAAAAACAAGCTAACAAAAATTTTTAGAAAATGGGCTGAAGACTTGCTAGACACTTCACCAGAGAAAATATGAAAATGGCAAATTAGCACATGAAAATATGCTCAACATTTTTGGCTATTAGGAAAATTCAAATTAAAGCCTCAATGAGATATCACTACAGACTTACTAGAATGCTAAAATAAAAATAAAATACTGATAATATCACATGATGGCAAGGATGCAGAAGGATCAGGTCTCTCATACATTGCTGGGGTGAATGTAAAATGGTACACCCACTCTGGAAATCCGGTTTGCAGTTTCTTAAAAAGCTAAACAAACCCCATGTGTCTCAGCAATTTCTCTCCTGAGTTATATACCCTAAAGAAATAAAGACAAATTCACAGAAAAATCTGGACATGACTGTTCATAGAAACATTTATAATTGCCCAAACAGGAAACAACTCAAAAATCCTTCAACAGGAGAATGTTTAAACAAACTCTGGTACATTCATCCAGTGGACTACTAGTCATCAATAAAACAGAGCAAACTATTGATATTGGAGGGATACTATGGCATTAAAATAAGTAGAAAAAGCCTACTTTTAATAGTTACATCCTATATATTTTTTTCATACAAAATTTTTAGTATAACAAAATTATTGAAATGGGAAGTTATACATAAAGACATGTATTAGTTCCCTGAGGCTACTGTAAAATATTACCACAAATTTGGCAGCCGAAAACAACAAAATCTTACTCTCTTACAGTTCTGGAGGCCAGAATTCTAAAATCAGTATGACTGAGCTCATCAAGATGTTGGCAGGGCTACACTCCCTTTGGAGACTCTGGGAGAAAATCTCTTTCTTTCCCCCCGCCACGTTCTGGTGGCTACTGGCATTCCTTTGCTTGTGGACACATTCCTCCAATATTCAGGGCCAGAATCTTTAAATCTCTCTCTGCTCCATATTCACATTGATTTTTACTCCGTTTCTTTCAAATATCCCTCTGTCCTCCTCTTATAAAGATATTTGTGATTTCATTTAGGATCTATTTGGATAATCTCCCTATCTCAATGTCCTTAACTTAACTACACCTGCAAAGACCATTTGTTGTTATATAAGATAATATTCACAAGTCACAAGGATTAGGACGTAGATATTCTTTGGAGGGCTATTTGTAAGTCTACTAAAACATACGTAAAAAGGAAAGCGCATGCAGAAAAATCATGAAATCTGAGCAAGATCAGATTGTATACATCAATCAATTTCCTGGTTTTGATAATGCCTTACAATTATATAGTATTCTACATAACATTTTGGAAAGCTGGGTGATAGGCACATGAGATCTCTCTGTACCTTTTTTCAACTTCCTATAATTACTGAGTCTATAATTACTGCAAAACAAAAAGTTAAAAAAAAAAACAAGCTAGAATAAGCACACATTGCATATGAGGGACACATGATACAAACAGTAGCTGACATGGGTCAGTGATGCCAGAAGACAATGGAATTATATCTTCAAACAGTATAATAAAAAATAGTATAAACTCAAGAGTCTATAAACAGCTAATTGTCCTTCAAGAATGAAAGCAAAATAAGAATGTTTTCAGATAAACAAAAACAAAGATTATTTATTGCCGATATACTTGCACCTTATGGCAGGTGAAAGAGAAAGGACATAAGATGGAAAGTCAGATTTCCAGGAAGGAAAAAGAACACCACAAATGTTTAATATGGTGTCAAATGTTATATATTTCTATATACTTTATTCTCTTAATCAATTGAATGATGTGGAATTATTTTAACTCAAATTATGCCTCTGCACTGTGAGATGTATAATATAGTTAAGGGTAATAGATGGGACAAGAGAAAAAATGATGGATGGAAGAGAATAAGTAGAATTACACAAAAATTATACAAGACTCTTTCATCCAATGTGAAGTAATACAATATAAAATATGTTTAATATGATAAATGATACATAATACACACCCCAGAGTAACCACTATAAAAATAACTCAACAAGGTAGAGCTAAATAGACAATTGAGGAGCTAAAAGGGAAAACCAGGGAATCCCCCCGACACACATGCATGCACACACAAATTAATAAAATACTTTAAATAATCCATCTAAAAGGCAGACATCATCATAGGGAATTAAAAAAATCAAGACAACTATGTAACAATAATGTTGTCTACAAGACACACATTTTATATATAAGGATAGAAAGCTTGAAAGTTAAAGAATGGGAAAATATATGCATTGCAAAAAGTAAGCATTAGAAACCAGGGGAAACTATATCAATTTCAGGGAAAATAGACTTTAAGACAAGGTGTATATCCAGAGATAATGGAGACTGTTTCTTAACAATAAATCGGTCAATTCACCAGGAAAACCTAACAGGCATAAATGTGTAGGTGCAGAAGAGCAGAGCTTAACAATACATGAAGAAGAGCTGACAGAACTAAATGGTTCAATAGATTAATCCATAATCAGACATGGAGATATTAACACACCTTTCTCAGTATTTGATTGGACAACAAGGCAAGAAAATCAGTAAAGAGTAGCAATATCAACCACATTTACCTAACCAACATTCCACCCAAGTAATGCAGAATGTATATTCTTTTCAAATGCAATAGAATGATAACCAAATAGTCCTTATGTCAGTCCATATTATAAATCTCAGCAAATTTCAAGATATTGTAATCTTATAGAGTATGCTGTCTGACAAAAATTGAATTAAATCATGTTACAAAGAAGAAATGATAAAAATTAGGAAGTATTTTGAACAGAATAATAAGGAAAATAGAATATATTTAAAACTTGTGAAATGTAGCTAAGTAGTGAGTGCTTGGAGAGAAATTTAGAGTTTTAAATGCTCATAATAGAAAGGAAGAAGTGTTTAGAATCAATTATCTAAGTTTCTACTTTAAGAGACTATAAAAATGAGCAAATTAAATTTAAAGGAAGTAGAAGGAAGAAAATTAATGATAAGAACTGAAATTAATAGTCAACAAATAACAGAGAAAATTAACAAAGTCAAAAGGATATTTTAAATAAAACAATTGACTAAACCCATTGGAAGAGTGATCAAGTAAAAATAAAACCATATAGCCAGCAAGTAAGGAGCTCTAAAGTTGTCTTTTGATTCTAACAAGTAAAAAGATGAACTAACTAGAAAAATCCAAAACTCTTCTTACATCTGTCAGAGTATTCATTGCTGTTCCAAAATTGGAGAGACAGACGGGGGAGACAGAGAATCACCATTTACCAGAGCATAAATCCACAAGCAGAAACTTCCACAGGAACCAGAGCTAGGTACATCATGTTTGTATTTCAACAAAAAATTATAAAAAACAAAAAACACAGTTTACAGACGCTGAACAAGCATCAAAATCAGAGTTACATATGGCACAGACGTTGGATTTATCAAAACAGAAATTTAAAAAAAAAACAACCTATGATTAATATTCTAAAGACTCTAAGAAGAAAGTGGACAAAAAGCAAGAACAGATGGATAATGTAAGCAGGGAGATGAAAATTCTAAGGAAGAATCAAAATGAAATTCTCATGTTCAAAAACACTGTAAGTCTTTGATGGGCTTATTCCTGGACAGGACATGGCAGAATAAAGGATCTCTGAGCTTGAGGATATGACAACAGAAACTTCTAAATCTAAAAAAGACAAAAGACTAAAAAAAAACACAACAGAATATCCAAGAACTGTGGGAAAACTACAAAAGGTGTAACATATGCATAATGGGGATACCAGAAAAAGAAGAAAGACAGGAAGAAATAGAGGCAATATTTTAAGCAATAAGGACAGAAAATTTCCCCCAAATTAATATCACACACCAAAATAAACATCCAGGAGACTTAGAGGACACCAGGCAAGATTAATGTCAAAAAAAACACCCTAAACAGAGGTATATCACATTTAAACTTCAGAA
The DNA here is from genome assembly GCF_021613505.1 of Equus quagga. Classification (NCBI taxonomy): domain Eukaryota; kingdom Metazoa; phylum Chordata; class Mammalia; order Perissodactyla; family Equidae; genus Equus; species Equus quagga. The sequence continues at coordinate 58,288,677 of NC_060279.1, forward strand.
AATTAAATAGAAAAAATCTTGAAAGAAGCTAGAGGAAAAAAACAACTCACTTATAGAGGAGAAAAGATAAGAATTACGTCTGACTTCTCAAAACCATTCAAGCAAGAAGAAAGCAGAGTGAATATTTAAAGTATTGAGAGAGAGAGGGGAAAGAAAACACTAACCTAGAATTCTGTACCCTGATAAATTATCCTTCAAAAGGAAAGGAAAGATAAAGACTGTCTCAGACAAACAAGCTGCGGGAATTTGTTGCGAAAAAACCAGACTTGAAAGAAATGTTAGAAGAAGTTCTTTAAAGAGAAGGAAAATAATATAGGTCAGAAGATCAGATCTACATCAAGAGAGAAGAGCACTGAGAAGAAATAAGTGAAGATAAATAAAAACATTTATTTTTCTTATTCTTAATTGATCTAATAAATAATTTGTTCAAAAATAATCATAGCAGCAATGTATTCAAATACATATGCTTACGTACATATCTTATATCTTAAGTATATGTATTTGTGTATATATATATATATACATATATATGCTTATATATAAGTGAAATAAATGACAGAAAAGTTACAAGTGAAAGGAGGAAGGAATTAGGATTCTTCTGTTATTGGAACTCACACTACCCAGGAAGTGGCATCATGTTATTTCAAAGTGGACTTGGATTAGTTGCAATTAGTTGTAAATGTATATTGCAAACTCTAGAGCAAGCAATAAAAAAAGTAAAAAAAAGAAGTATAAGTGATATGCTAAGAAGGGAGAGAAAATGGAATCATACAGAATACTCAATTAAAACCACAAAAGGCAGAAAAAGAGCAGAAGACAAAAATAGGAAAAAAGAACAAGCGTAACACATAGAAAACAGTAATGAAGATGATATTGATTCAACCCTATCAATAATCACTTTGAATGTCAATGGTCTAAACACACAAAGCAAAAGAAATAGTCAGAGTGTATCAAAAACAAAAAATGATCCCGAGGGCCTGCACCACGGCTGAGTGGTTAAGTTCACACACTCTACTTCTGCGGCCCAGGGTTTTGCCTGTTTGGATCCTGGGTGCAGACCTAGCACCGTTCATCATGCCATGCCAAGGTGGAATCCCACATAGCAGGACTAGAAGAACCTATAACTAGAATATACAACTATGTACTCGGGGGCTTTGGGGAGAAGAAGAAGAAAAAAAGATTGGCAACATATGTTAGCTCAGCGCCAATCTTTAAAAAAAATGTTCCCACTATGTCTCATCAAGAAATCCACTTTAAACATAAAGACACACATAGATCAAAAATAAGTGAGTGCAGAATAATAAAATAACAATTACTGTTATCTATCATACTTTAGGAACACAAGACATGTTTGTGCGTGGATACATACACACATTAGTGCATGGATATATACACACAAACACACATGGGCAACAGAGCACACACGATATCTGCAAAGGTCTCATGGAGCACCATTTGGAATCGAGGAAGCCAGCTGCTAGTTATTTGCTGAAGAAAGAAGCAATCACTTATCTGACATCAAAAAAACCTTTATCACTTATTTTGTTGTGTGTTCTGCTTCAAAAGAACATCTCTTTTGTGCTTTAGGTATTCAGGTCCGGGAGTCTTGAAGCAGTGGCTTGTGGGAGTGGAACGATTGAGTTGTCTCTGCTCCCCTCCTTTTCTCATATCAACTCACAATCTGCCTTCTCATTTCACATGGGGTTGGGTGACAGAAAATCTTGGTGGCCCATCTGCAGCCTCTTACCTCAACTGATGCTGCCTCCATAACATTCTGTGGTAGTGAGTTTTTTCATGACATGATAGCTGGATACCACCAGATTTCACTTTGTAAGAAATTCTAGATCTTGGCACTTATTTCAGGAAATCTTCATTGTGCTTCTGATCTTAGGAACTCTAGGTCAACTCTCAAGCTCCTTTCATCCTTCTTGTGTTCCAATTTCTCTGTTTTTCACAGATCATTTTTATTTATGGCTGATAGCCATGCTTTCCTCCTTCATTAATTTCATCGATAATAGGGCGTTATTTTCCATTCTGTCTTGTCATTGTTGCATAGTGCTATTATTGTTCTTGGTTTGGATGTATTATAAAGGAGATGCACTATTTCATTTCATCCTCAAAGAAACTTTAAGCAATAGGTAAACTTAATCCCATTTTGCAAGTGAGAAACCTGAGGCTTAGAGAGATAAAGTAACGTGGCAAAGGTCTATCGTTGGGAAATGGCAGAAATGGGCCTTGGTGCTAGGAGTTGTCTACTATGAGGCCACAAAAGCATATTATGTTAAAAAAATAATTAGAAAGGGTAAATAAATTAAAATACTACAGAAAGGGAGGTTTATTTTTGGTAATTGCAAAGTCTTGATATGGGTATTTGGAGTTAGGAAAAGGAAGTAACTGATTTTCACTCATAGGGTGATAGATTGACGCAAGTCCTCTTCCCACTCCAACAGTGAAATAACATTGATTTCAGCACGCTTAAAGACTTGTGATATGTTCTAATTATCGTGAACATTGAGGTAGTGTATGTGCTTTAAACACTTTTGACAGCACTTAAACCTTCTGTATAGACACCAAATATACCTTTTAATAAGATATTTTTGGCATAATGAATCTCATTTATCAGTCATTTATTTTTGCCTCTTGATAAAGTAGAAACAATATGCCATTATTTAACAAGTAAATTATTCATTGCAAGTTCAAGAAAATGTCACTTTATAGAAGTTTTTTTATTATTCAAATACGTAGATATTTTTATTTTAATACTAGAAGAGTTAGTTCAAATCATATGTTAAACTGTTCAGATATGAAATTTGAACCTTACATGAAATTAATTCTAACAGTATATTTGGAGATCATGGCAAATTAAATATGATTGACATATGTTAACACTATACTTGTTATGTTTATGCTTATGATGTTTGCAAAAGGATTTAAAGATTAGCTGTTATAATTTTTTTAAATCTTATTCTCTTTTCTCTAGTTTCAAAGGAACTCTTCTACAGATGAAGCTCATTAGAAGTTGAATATGATATAGAAGCAAGCGCTTAGTTTTAGAACATAAGTAATAAACTTGAAAATTATCCAAAGGGTTTAATTATATAGATATGATGTTTATATTTTGTATCACCCTTATTTATCTTTTTGTTGGCATTATTGTAACAAAAAATCTCTTCTTCATAATCAAGAATACAAATTTCATTAGATACTAGTTCACGATGGAAGTGTTTTTTCTTTGACATACAGAAAAATCTGGGGGGGGGTGACTTTTCCTGGAATAACTGGACTTTCTGTATTGTTGCATTATTACACATCTTTAGGGGTTTCATTGCGCTCCAGGTACATACTTCCATCTGCAAGCAGAATAGTATATACAAATAGGGGTATGCATTGGACAGACCTATGTCCAGGCATACAAGCTTACGATTCTCTAATGCCATAGATATGCCAATATGATGCCAACTATGTCACATATATAGACAAGCATGAACTAAACTAGTCAAAAATCATGGGAATCCCATATTCAGCAAATGAGTGATGAACATTTCTGATTGACAGCTGCATGATTTGCCAAAAGAGTCAACACAACCTCCTAAACCAGAATATAAAATTCATTGAGTAAGGATACTTAATCTTGGACACATGAAATTGTGAGAACTGTTAATCCCATGAAATTGCGAAAAAAAAAAACTCAGTTGTAGATTTGGATCTGCATTTTTTGGAAAAATCTAAAGCTTTTGTCACTTTCTTCAGTTTCATAACTCGAAAGTGATGAAATAGTCCCACTATTGATGAAACAGGACAATAGAGCCAACAGAAGGACCAGGAGACAGGTAGAGAAAATATATCAAGCCAACTAGAAAATAGGATTTTCATCTCTCTTTCTCTTTTCTTTTGTTTAATGCTGTGTGTGATGGAATAGCATGTCAAAGATAAAGGAGTTACCTCTTGGCTTTCTAGCCATAAAGTCCACAATGAAGCTTTTCGGAAGAGTCACATATATGTAGACAATATTTTAATTATATAGATAAAGTGAGATATGACCACAGATTAGGATATTGGCAGCAAACTGGGGCATTTTGTTCTATGTGTTCTCATGATGAAACAAAGAGTCTGGAGCAGTGTTGAGCAAATAAATAACAGCTTTCATACAACTAAATAACTGTGCAAAATGAGTCCTGTTATATAAATTTGTTGGCTAAGGTGCCTGCATAAAAGTGAGTTTGGTAACTAACCAACTTCTAGGATGCACCCAGGCAATGCTACATTATTTCACATCTTTAGGGATGATGTGTTTTCCACCGACTTTCATTTGCATTAACTACAGTATATATAAATAGTGCTGCCAAAAGATGTGTACCAGGCAGACCTGAGTCCAGGCATGAAAATTTATGATCATCTAATGCCACGGTTATGCCAATAAGATGAGGCTGACTCTATAAAGAAACATGACATTCTGTAAAATAAAAAATATATTTTAATTTGTTCCTATATGCATTCCCACTTGCCTAATCTGTGCTGTTCTGATGTCATTAAGAGATATCTAATAATAATAACAACAATGACAGCAACAATAGCAACAGGTTGAAAAATAATCTTTGAGTCTTTGAGCTAGATATGGAGAGGGTGAGGTCAGGAAAGGTTTCTTATCGAGGATGACATAGCAATAAAAACAACAAAAGCAGGTGATTATCGACCAACTACTGTGCCCCCAGCTATGAGATAAGCCCCCAGATACTCTGTAAGAGAACAATACCAATAAATCCACTGTTCGCATTAATCTTCACTGAAGGAAGAAAAGCATTAACTACATAAAGAAAAGTAAGACATTACAGGCGAAAGGAACATCATTAGTAAAGGTAAGGAAACGTGAAAGTATATACCTTATTTGGGACCCGCAACTAGTTTAGTATAATTGGGAGACACTTCCTGATAAATCAACTAGGAGGTTACAACTCTAGGTTGGAATAACTCAAACCATTCATAAAGTGAAAATCACAGTAGGTTAAGTCTGAGAAACAGCTTTGTGATCCCTTATGCACATTATTCTCTGCTTCCGGCATCCTCACATATCCCTGACCATGAACACTTCTACAGATTGGCAACACAGGAGCTCTTGGGTGGGACTAATATATCTTTAGATATGCTTCTAAGTAGAAAACAACAGCAACAACAACAATTCTCATAACATCACAAAATCGGTCTTCCTGATTTCCACTCATGCCCTGAGTTTTACCACTGAGATTTTCAAAGATCCAATGACTTTTCTTTGTGTGTCCCTTACGATGCCTCTACTGGGACTTTTTTCAACTGGTAACACAAATGTAATTAGAACAATAACATTTGGATAGTTCATGTTAGACCTAGTTGTTTACTGTTCTTCCTCTTGGAAAACTGTACTCCAGGAATCATTGCACTTTCAGCACCTTTTATCAGTTTTTCTCCATCTGTTATTAGAGTACTATATGATGTCAAAATTGTCAAAAGCAAATAATCGTGAGAATACTACATCTTTAAATAGCACAAAATATTAGAATCATTTGCCATTTTAATAACTCATCATCAACTCAGCTATGTCAGGTTTAGAGGGTACATCCCAGCTTGAGCTAGAAGGTGAAACTAACAGGAAAAGTACCTCATTGACTTATTTTGGTTCAACCTCACTGTTAAAATTCCACACAAATTCTGTCCAGGGCCACATACGAACTACTCGCCAAAAGTTTCAACCACATGGGCAGTTTGAGAACTGCTCACTATTCTGATATTGCTAGTAGGTTTGTCTGAAAGAGTAGGGACAGTAGTATGGTAAACCCAAGACGTAGCAAAAATTAGGTGCTTATAGTGGTAGTGAGAGCTTGCTGAGTTGTTGGTTCATTGCAGTCTGTGACAGCAGAGGATATTTGGAAATCCTGAAAACAAACCCAAAAGACCTGAAGCCCCAAGGGGACAGAATTAGACATAGGAACAACTGAAGATTAAGGGAGAGCAGACGATGGGAAGTCCAATAGAAGAGCTAGTTGAAATTATGGGATGGAGCTTTTGAAGAGGTAATGTCAAAAATATTCAGCAGTTTTCCAGGTTTGTCTACAGAGAATTCCTAAGGGGCAGGACTGGCCACATTATGTAGGATAATCCCTGGGGAATTTTATATCCTATATGGCTCATCCAGTACTACTTACTACTAATAAAAAGCATATGGAGTTATCGGTGAATGCTCAAGTTCAAGTCATAGAAGAAGTAAAGAATAATAGTTTATTCTTGGTACAGCCTAAATGTTTTCTTTAAATTTTATTGGTAAAGTACATCATGCGTGATGGGGTTTTTGAAAGCACTATATCATTTAGATTCAGCTTTTAAACAGTGTATACTGTGATGTATCATAGAATCTAATAAAAATGCTAAACCAGGCCGTTAAATATTTATGTGCTGTTTGTATATTGTGTTGGGAAAGGACTTTAATTAGTTTGTTGCACAAGAGAGAATCTGCATTTCCATAAGGAGAAGAAATGTTAAGATAAATGTTCTAGCCATAACTTCCTACACAGAATGCTTTCGGGTCCAATCTGGAAACTATTTAAATAGCAATAGAGAAATAAGAACAAGATGGAGTAAGGGCAAAAAAAAATATAAAGAGAAGATTACTCAATCAATGATAACATGTTATATTGTAATTAAGGCTGATGTGATGAAATGTAAATTACAGAGCATACAGAGGATATTTTATGTGCTGATAGAGTAAACTTTCTGTTTTGCTGAAGGTACATCAAAAAAATCATTTTATTGCCTTACTCATGACAGTTTGGGCACATTCTTAAGATTTTAATTAATCCAACATCTTCCAGTGCCTCAGGAGGGATGCCTGGGGAATTGGATATAAGTTTGAGTAAGAGAGGGTTGGGCTCAATGAAATCCAACTCTCCCATGTCTGAGGTGTGCAAACTTGCGCAGTTTATTCCCTGAGCCATATTATTTTTTGATTGACAATACTGATAGTTTTCATGGAGTCTTCATGAGAAGGGTAAGTTAGAGAAATTATGATTTAATTAATAATTATGCTTCTTGGCTCATAATAGATGCTCAGTCAATGTTCCTCTCCTGACTCTTGTCTCAAACTCATTATCTTGCATACATTTTTATCCCTCTATTTGCATTTTCAGTTAGTACATTTCTTCCAAGTCTTTCTGTCTGTCATGACTATGATTTCTCCTCAGTCCTCAATGCCATAATTTAACATATTTGGGGCCAGCCCCTTGACCAAGAGGTTAAATTCGCATGCTCCGCTTCAGTGCCCTGGGGTTCACCAGCTCAGATACTGGGCACAGACCTAGCACTGCTCATCAAACCATACCCTTGTGGCATCTCTCATAGAACTAGAATGACTTGAAACTAGGATTTACAACTATGTACTGGGGCTTTGGGGGGGAAAAAATGAGGAAGATTGGCAACAGATATTAGCTCAAGGCCAATCTTCCCCACTAAAAAGCATACTTTAAATAAATAAATAAATGGAAGGCATCAGCAATGTGGTGGAGTGAGCTGGTCCCTTTGTCTCTCCCTCTTCTGAACCACAACATGGACATTCACTGACCAATGGAGGAAGCCCATACAGCACAACAGGACTCCTGAGAGACACATGCAGCTATACACCTGAGGGTGGATGGACTGGCCCCCAGGGAAGTGGCAGAGTTAGGTGAGCATGCCCAGCTCTCCCCTGTAGCCCTGTGTACTCACACAAATGCTTTCCAGCCTGGTGCGCAAGTGGGAACCTGAACCCGGGCAAACATAGGAGGAGACAGTGGTAACCTTTACCAGTGCTCTCCCTCTCCTGGTGGGGAGGGCATGTCCACCATGCCCCTGCAGCACCTAGGAGCTGTCCCAGCCCGGGTCTCAGCCAGGAAACCCTGCCTGTCAAGGCACAGCAGCATCAGGGATGATAAGCAGATCTAGGCACTGGGGCAGTCACTCCCCAAGCCCCGAGTGAGCACTCACAGGGCTGCTGAGCCCCAGAAGAGGGAATTTGTCTTTGGCAACTGTGGGGAGAGCCATGGCAGCAACCTTGAGCCTGCTGGGGTTCATCTTCCTGGGGGGGATGGGAAGCTTGTTGTGGCCCTGCGGTGCCTGGTAGTGGCCCTAGCTTAGGTCCCAACAAGGAAGCCCCTCCTGCCAAGCCCAGAGGCACCACTATGTGCTGGGATAGGCACTCCCCAGACCCTGAGCAAGCACTCATAGGGCTGCTGAGCCCTGAAAGAGGGATTATGTCCAGTGGCTGTAGGAAAAGGCACAGTGGCTTCAAGCTTGCGCACGTTCACCTTCTTGGCAAGGAGGGGAGTCCATAGGGCCCTTGTGGCACCAAGGAGTGGCCCTTACCATGGTCTCAGTGAGAAAGCCCTGCCCAGCAAGCACAGTCCACACCTGAGCACACCCTAGGCTGGGCAAGTACCCATAGTACACCCACAGCCTCCAGCAGACAGGGTGGGGACAAAAACTCTGCTCCTGCTTCCCTCTAGAGGTAACTGGTGGGATCTGCATCTGAAGAATACTACAAATGCCCCAACAAAAGGTTAGGTCATCAAGCACCATGAGAAAGAGCCACAACAATTCAGAAGAAAGAAAATGATAGTTCTCCAGAAGCCAACCCTGAAGACACAGAAATTTACAAACTAAATGACAGAGAATTCAAAATAGCCATCATAAGGAAACTTAACCACTTACAAGAAAACACAGAAAGACCATTCAAGGAGCTCAGCAATAAAATGATTCTCTTCACCAAAGAGATTGAAGCCAAAAGTAAAATCAAGCAGAAATTCTGGATATGGAAAATACAATTAATGAAATAAAAATAATCGAGAATCATCAAGAAATAAAAGTGATCTTATGGAGGAAAGAATTAGTCTTCTTAAGTATAAAAATGTAGAAATTCTAGAGGTAGAGGAGGAGATAGAACAAAGATTTTTAAAAAATGAAGGAATTCTTAGAGAAATATCTGACCCAAGTAGGAAAAACAACGTAAGGATTATAGGTATTCCAGAGGTAGAAGAGAGGGAGAAAAGAGCAGAGAGCTTGTTCAAAGAAATAATTGCTGAGAACTTCCAAAACCTGGGGATGGTTTCAGATTTATCGATAAATGCATCTAATCCAATGCCCAACTTCATCAATGCTAGAAGACCTTCTCCAAGGCATATAATAGTAAAAATGGCAAAAGTTTGTGGTAAAGAAAGAATCTTAGGAGCATCAAGGCAGAAAAAATAATCTACAGAGGAAATCCTATCAGGCTTTCAGCAGATTTCTTGGCAGAAACCCTACAGGCTAGGAGAGAAAGGAATGACATAGTTAAAATGCTGAAAGACAAAAACATTTACCCAAGAATAATCTATCCAGAAAAACTTTCCTCCAGATACGATGGAGAAATAAAAGCTTTCCTAGATAAACAAAAGCTGAGGGAGTTCTTTGCCTCTAAACCTCCCCTACAAGAAATAATTAAAGGCACACTCACACCAGCAACAAAAAGACAAAGGTCTACAAAGCTCTCAGCAAGGAGACAGACATGATCAGAAACCTGCAGCTCTCTACCAGAAAATGAAAGCAAAGACTCACTTACAACTTAGAAGAGAAAGGGAAAGAAAGCATCAAAAGTAATGATAAACACTTCAACTTAGCCATAAACTCACAAAATTGAAACAGAACAATTGGTAACAGCAATTACTCAAAAAGGGAGAGGAAAGGGGGGGAACCTGCTTAGGTGAATGGAGATAAGAGACTATGAGGAAATGATCTATCTCATCTCCAATAACTTTTATACAACCCTCACAGTAAACACTAAATGAAAAATCAGAGCACAGTCACAAATCAAAAAAAGAGAGAAAACAGAAATCCCTCTCAGGAAACCACCAAAATGAAATGGCAGTCAGAAATAAAAAGGAAGAGAAACAATGGAAACATAGAACAACAAGAAAACAAAAGATAAAATAGCAGTTCACTCTAAATGTAAATGATCTGAGTCTTCCAATCAAAAGACACAGAGTAGCTAGATGGATTAAAACACAAGACCCAACAATATGCTGCCTCCGGGAAATGCAACTCAGCTCCAAACACAAACATAGGCTTAGAGTGAAAGGATGGAATATGATCCTTCAAGCTAGTGGCCAACAAAAGAAAGCAGATGTTGCCATACTTTTATCTGATAAAGCAGACTTCAAGTTAAAAAAGACAATCAGAGACAAAAAGAGGCAGTATATAATGATATAAGGGACATTCCACCAAGAGGACACAACATTTATTAATATATATGCACCTAACACAGGGGCACCAAAGTATATAAAGCAATTATTAACACATCTAAAGGGAGAAATTAACTGCAACACCCCACTCACATCAGTGGACAGATCATCCAGACAAAAAAATCAATGAGAAAATAGTAGTTTCAAGTGAAACACTTGGTCAGATGGACTTAATAGATATATAGATCGATCTGAAAACAGCAGAATAAACATTCTTCTCAAGTACACATGGATTATTCTCAAAGATAGACCATATGTTGTGAGACAAGGCAAGCCTCAATAAATTTAAGAAGACTGAAGTCATCCCAACCAAGTTTTCTGACCACAATGCTGTGAAACTAGAAATCAACAACAGGAAAAATACTGGGAATGTCAGAAATATGTGGAGAGTAAACAATATGATATTGAATAACCATTGGATCATTGAAGAAATCAAAGGGGAAATTAACACATACCTGGAGACAAATGAAAATGAAAATACAACATACCAACACTTATGAGATGCATCAAAAGAGTTCACAAGAGGGAAATTCAGAGCAATACAGGTCCACTTCAAAAAGAAGAAAAATCTCAAATAGGTAATCTTAAAATTCACTTAACAGAGCTAGAAAAAGAAGAACAAACAAAGCCCAAAGTCACCAGAAGGAGGGGAATAATAAAAATCAGAGCAGAGATAAAGGAAATAGAGAATAAAAAATCACTAAAGAGGATTAATGAAACTAAGAGTTGGTTCTTTGAGAAGACAAATGAAATTGAAAACCCTTAGCCAGACTCACCAAGAAACAAAGAGAGAAGGCTCAAATAAAGACTATTAGAAATGAAAGAGGAGAAATTACAATAGATGCTGCAGAGAGACAAAGATTATAAGAGAATGCTCTAAAAAACTCTATGCCCACAAATTCAATAACCTATAAGAAATGGATGAATTCCTAGACTCATACAACCTCCCAAAACTGAATCAAGAAGAAATAGAAAGTCTGAACAGACCAATCACAAGTAGAGAGATTGAAACAGTAATCAAAAACCTCCCAAAACACAAAAGCCCAGGCTCAGATGGCTTCCCTGGAGAATTCTACCAAACAATCAATGAATAATTAGTACCCATCCTTCTCAAACTATCCTGACAAATTCACGAAGATGGAACACCTCCTAACACATTCTATGAGGCCAACATTACCCTGATACCAAAACCAGACAAGGACATCATAAGGAAGGAAAACTACAGACCAATATCACTGATGAACTTAGTTGCAAAGATCATCAACACAATATTGGCAAACTGAATACAGCAATACATTAAAAGGATTGTACACCATGGTCAAGTGGGATTTATTCCACAGTTGCAGGGGTGGTTCAACATCTGCAAATCAATCAATGTGATACACCACATTAACAAATTGGGGAATAAGAATCACATGATCTTCTCAATAGATGTAGAGAAAGCATTTGACAAGATCCAACAGCCATTTATGATAAAAACTCTCAATAAAATAGGTATAGAAGGAAAGTACCTCAACATAATGAAGCCATATGTAACAAACAAACAGCCAAATCATACTTAATTGTGAAAAATTGAAAGCCATTCCCCTGAGAACAGAAATGAGACAAGGGTGCCCACTTTCATCACTCTTATCCAACATAGTACTGAAGGGGTTGGCCAGAGCAATTAGGCAAGAAAAAGAAATGAAAGGAATCCAAATTGGAGAGGAAGAAGTGAAACTTTTGCTATTTGAAGATGACATGATTCTGTATATAGAAAACCTTAAAGAATACACCAGAAAACCATAAGAAATAACAACTACAGCTAAGTTTCAGGGTACAAAATCAATTTTAAAAAATCAGTTTCATTCCTATACACTACCAATGAACTAGCAGAAAGAGAAATCAAGAATATAATCCCATTTACAATCACAAGAAAGAATAAAATACATAGGGATAAATTTAACCAAAGACATGAAAGACCTGTAAACTGAAAAGTATACGACATCTTTGAAAGAAATTGAAGAAGATATAAAGAAATGGAATGATATTCCATGATCACGGATCAGAAGAATAGGCATAGTTAAAATGTCCATACTACCCAAAGCATTCTACAGATTCAGTGCAATTCCAATCAGAATCCCAATGACATTCTTCGCAAAAAAGAACAAAGAATCCAAAAATTTATATGGAACAGCAAAAGACCCCGAATAGTCTTGAGGAAAAAGAACAAAGCTGAAGGCATCACAATCCCTGAGTTTAAAACATAATACAAACCTATGGTAATCACAACAACATGGTACTGGCACCAAAACAAACAAACAGATCAATAGATCAGAATAGAAAGCCCAGAAATAAAACCACACATCTATGGAGAGTTAATCTTTGACAAAGGAGTCGAGCACATACAATGGAGAAAAGAAAGTCTCCTCAATAAATGATATTGGGTAAATTGGACAGCCACATGTAAAGGAATGAAAGTAGACCATTATCTTGCACCATACACAAAAATTAACTCGAAATGGATTAAAGATTTGAATATAAGACCTGAAACCATAAAACTCCTAGAAGAAAATACAGGCAGTACACTGTTTGGTATTGTTCTTAGCAACATCTTTTTGAATACCATGTCTTCTCAGGCAAGGGAAACAAAAGAAAAAGTTAACAAATGGGACTACATCAGACTGAAAAGCTTCTGCAAAGCAAAGGAAATCATGAAGAAAATGGAAAGACAAGCCACCAACTGGGATAAAATATTTGGAAATCATTTATCAGACAAGGGATTGATCTCCAAAGTATATAAATAACTCATACAACTCAACAACAACAACAACAACAAAAAACAAACAACCTGATCAAAAAATGGGCAGAGGCAAAGAAGAGACATTTTTCTAAGGAAGATTTACAGATGGCCAACAGACCCATGAGAAGATGCTCAACATCACTAATTAGTAGAGAAACTCAAATCAAAACTACGAGATATCACCTTACAGCAGTCAGAGTGGCTATAATTACCAAGATAAAAAACAACTAATGTTGGAGAGGATATGGAGAAAAGGGGAACTCTCATACGCTGTTGCTGGGAATGCAAACTGGTGTAGCCACTTTGGAGAACAGTATGGAGATTTCTTAGAAAATTAAAAATAGAAATGCTATACGATCTAGCTATCCCACTACTGGGTATTTATCCAAAGAACTTGAAGTCAATGATCCAAAGAGATTCATGCACCCCTGTGTTCATTGCAGCACAATTCACAATAGCTAGGATGTGGAAACAAACCAAGTGCCCTTCTACAGATGAATGGATAAAGAAGATGCGGCATATACATACTATGGAATACTGATCAGCCATAAAAAAGACAAAATTGTCACATTTGCAACAACCTGGAGGGACCTGGAGGGTGTGATGTTAAGTGAAATAAGCCAGACAGAGAAAGGCAAATACTGCATGATTTCACTCATATGTGGAAGATAACAAATACATGGATAAAGATAACAGATTAGTGGTTACCAGAGGGGAAGGGGGTTGGGGAGTGGGCAAAAGGGACAAAGTGGCACATATGTATCGTGATGGATAAAAATTAGACTACTGGGGGTGAGCACAATCAAGTGCATTCAGGAATTGATAAACAATAACGTATATCTGAAATTATGGAATGTTATAAACCATTATAATCCAAATAAAATTACTTAAAAAATAAAATAAAATAGTGAGCAAAAAAATAAAGACAGAAAAAAAAAATAAGATACTTAACAGGATTAGCTTTCTGAAGGATCAGTCACCTACAGCGCAAAGCCTTCCAGTTCATGTAGCTGTATGAATTGTTCTAAACTATTGATTCCAGATTAAATCTTAATCCCTTGCCTATCTTTCAAAGTGCTCATCTGTGTCTCTCTAAGCATAGCTTCCACTACCCCCAAAGTGAAACCTTTGCTCTAAATGTGGAGAGAAACTATGCAAACATAACACACACTAAGAACTTCACCTGCACTCTACTTTCTTCATCATTTGGCCCCCAAGTAAAATAGCTCTTACCTCATTCTCTGTGAGTCAATTACCTTACCTCTCTATGACTCAATATCCTCATCCAAAAATGAGTATAATAAATATTGTCTTAGCACATAAAGTGTTGCTCAATAAATATCTGTTGTCATTGTTAGAGTTGTTATTAAACTTTGCACAGCTTTAGAGCATTCCTTCCCCCAGGAATTTTTCTACGACCATGTCATTTCACAATGGTCTTAGTCCTTTGAACTCTACGACATTTGATGTTGATCATATTACATTGGAGATAATTAATTCACTTGGCTTTTATTTAAGCTTTGAACTCCAAGTAAAAAATAATTATTTGAGGGCATGACCTATGAATTATAATTATTTTGGATCTCCAGTAGAATTGTGCGTATAGTGAAATGGAGAATGAACAAAAACTATCTTTTATATATAGGAACTTCACATTAAATATGATATTTAACATATGTTAGTTGTTTATTTTGTTGCTGTTGTAATTAATTTCATGTTACTGTGTTTTATATATTTTGTTCTGCATTAAAATAATTTCTTACTTTAGTTTCTTGACCTCTCACCAGAGAATTCTATTTTCAATCTCTTCCCCCAAACATAAGTGCTTATAGAAAGGGAACCATTGATTAGAAAAGCAATTAGTTCACTCATTTAGAATTTGAATTAAATTTTAACACTTTGGTCAAGTTTTGCAGTATCTGTACAATAACTCACAAACGGCAGTGGAGGGATAAGTGTTTCTTGAGTGATTTTTTTCCTTCTTGTTTTGGCTTCTTTCCAATCACACTTTTCTACAAAGCATTCTATGGTTTTATTCATCCATGCTTCCATCTATGTTATACTTTTCCACTAAATTCAGAAGTCAATAATCCATCACTGTTAAAAATCATCAATTAATGGTAACACATTAAAGAATCATAACTGAAATCACCAAGTTAAGGTGATAGATATCCTATATGGAACTTGGTGTTAAAAACTTAGGTGAGACTAATTACTAACATTAACAAGTCTTTTTATTACCATCCTCAGTGGGTAAGATCAGAAGCACCGAGTTCAAATTCCAATAAAGAATAAAAACTGTATTTAAAATAAAATTTCAAACCAAAGAAAAACAGCCAATCAGTGAAAGTGCTAAGCTTGACACCAAATGATAATATTTCTAAAACTATCGGTAATATTTAGTCAAGAAACTCACACTAAATATCTGGTACAGAAAAGAAGGTAGCCAGAATACTGTGAACTTGGGGAATTCTCAAATGTGAAAAAAAGAGCAATGCTAGGACATATGATAAGAAATTCTGCATTAAAAGATATATATTCCAGGAAAAAAGCTTCATATTCTTATTGAAATAATTTAGTCCTTTCTGAGGGCTTATCCATTTGGCATGGTGAAAAGAAAACTGGATTATCCACGGTTTCGCTATCCAGGGTTTCGCCTTCCACGGTTTCAGTTACCCCCAGACAACCGCAGTCCAAAAACTACATGGGTGAGAGAGAAAGATTATATTCATACAAATTTTACTACAGTATATTGTTATAATTGTTCTATTTTACTATTAGTTATTGTTGTTAATCTCTTACTGTGCCTAATTTGTAAATTAAACTTTATCATAGGCATGGATATATAGTTAAAAATGTAATATATATAGGGTTCAGTACTATCCATGGTTTCAGGCTTCCACTGGGGGTCTTGGAACAGATCCCCTGTGGACAAGGAGAGATTACTGCAATTATTTAGAAAATACAGATGAAAATGACAAGTGGTAGAAACATTTCTTTTATTCTGAATCATTTCCATTCCAGAATTCTATGACAATAGTATCATCTGGCGCATAGTAGGTGCTTAAGGAAATTTACTATATTTCTCCCAGTTTCTAATATTTTTCTACTGCAGTTCTTTCTAGTGCAGTTACTTATACTTTATAAGATTATAACCAAAGTCAAGTAGCATTAAGATAAACGTGTTCTATCAGAGTTTTTCTTAAGCACATGATAGAAGCTCCCTATTGTTATATTTTAAAAGGTTTCAAAGACTAACATGAATATGATCTCATGATTGAGTAGAGAGACACACCAAGGACTGACAATTTTCTAAGCTCTATTTACTCTATTTCATAATATCAGTTTAATATTCCCCACAATACTTAGTTATGGAACACTCATTCATATCCGATGGCAGAAAATTATCCTTAAGGAGAGTTACATTCACTCTTCTATTTTGTTTAGTAAAAGTGCAGGGCAGTAGATGAAAGCATAGAGAGCCAAGACAGGAGGATAATGCACATTCATATGGTCACAGTGGATAATATATGATGTGCTGGGAACATAAATAACTTCTAATATGAGGACTGAGCATAGCAAAAAGGCAGTGGGCTATGAAACTATTTGAGCAAGATGGAACATACACACATATATCTCTAGTGAAACCTGAATTATATTGGACACCATACTTTCTTTTTATTTTTTTTCCATAAAATGCCAATAACTGACCACAGGATTAGAACAGTCAACTACATCATGGGGAAAACATTATGACCTGTTTAAAAACCATGATGTTGTCTCTATGTACAACCATAGTTACCCCAGCTTTCTGGGTATTGCCAAATTTTTGTCGCCTGACACAAAGAGAGGTATTTTTATACCAGGAATTTGAACATGGACTTTGGAGTCAGATATGACTGTGACACTTATTTGCTGTCAGATCATGGCTAAGTTACTTAACTTCTCTAAGTCTCATTTAACTTATTTGTAAAATGTCAATAAAAACAGCACCTTCCTAGGATAGTGATGAGGATTAGATGGAATCATATTTGTAAGATATGAAATCCTTCTCTTCTTCCCATAGCATCTTGTGCGTATTTATACACCTCTCATGATATATTGTAATCATTGATTTACTTGTCTTCTTCATCTGGACTCAGAGCTCTTTGAAGAAAGAAATTGCCTCTTGTTCCTCTTAGGGCCTAGAGCAATGCCAGACACATGGTGGATACTCAATATATGTCCATGAATAAATGGAGGTGGTGTGGATGCCACTGGTTATTGGATCAAGATTTCCCAATATTCTCCTAAATCAAATTTCTCTACTCACATATTTTCTCCTCTTTGTCCCATACAACTTTCATGTACCTAACTTTGAAAAAAGCATTTTGCTAAAGATATAAGATGAATAGGAAGGTGCTATGAAGGAGTGTAAAAATGACGCAGGACATGGGGCTGGCCCTGTGGCCGAGTGGTTAAGTTCACCCGCTCCGGGGCAGGCAGCCCAGTGTTTCGTTGGTTTGAATCCTGGGCACGGACATGGCACTACTCATCAAACCACGCTGAGGTAGCGTCCCACAAGCCACAACAAGAAGGACCCACAGTGAAGAATATACAACTATATACCTGGGGGCTTTGGGGAGAAAAAGGAAAAAAATGAAATATCTGAAAAAAAAAAATGACGCAGGACAGCGTTCTTTATCAGCCCCACCTCTTGCAGCTTAGCTGCATCCTTAGTCAGACCAATCACCTCACGTTCCTCTGAATGTGTGCTCTTCTCCACTCTGCTGGTGAGTACCAATTACCACAGCTCATATTTACTCTCAACCAATCTCTTTCCTTCTTAGGACTACATAATTACCTTTGACCTCTGACTTCTATGTGGTTTTAGCCAGGGGAGGCACCAGTCATAGATCTTAGGCCAAAGAAAGAGATTTTGGGATATTTATGCCCCTGACTTCTTTCTTCCTGGATTTTGTGGTCAGTAGTGATGCTCTACCAAAGGCCACAGCTGCAATCAGGTGGATGTCTATCCAGCTACCTCTCCGGGTTCCTCTAACTCCTTCTTCTCTTGCCCCTTTATACAACTTGGTGGCAAAAACTCCCTGCTCACTACTCTAGGTCACCCAGTGGTACGTCACTATCCTTGTCATTTCCCGAAATTTACCCATATTTTGTAGATAGCTCCTTTATTAAATTCCATTCAAATTACCCACTTTCACAGTGTAAGCTACTGTGTGGCCTTAGACAGCTAAACCCCTCTAAGTCTTTCTGTCTTCATGAGTAAAATCAGGTTAATTATTGTACCACTGTGGTAAACATTTTTGGATTAAAAATATCACTTACATAAAGTACCCAACATAGGAATTTAATTTGGAATAAATGAGTTGAGACATATAAAGTATTTAAAACACTGATATACTGGATAAGCTCAATGTATTAAAATATATGGCTACAGTCACCTTATCACAAATATTATTTCCTCTTCTGGTACTACATAGTTGTTCTTATCTCGTATTTCCATGTGTTATAAACCATCTCTTCAAATGTGTCTATCTTCGTAGCTTGCAATTTCCATGAAGGAAGGGTTCATAATTCATTCATGCTGCTATTACTACTGCTTTTCATAGGGTGGGGCACACCAGACACTCATAAAATTTGTGGAAAGCCTGAATGAATTCATTACTCACAATTCCTTTGTCAAGAATGATCAACATGTACAGTCACTAAACTTAACATAGTATCAAAGACCAGTTCCTTTAATTTATTGTCTGTATTTTCCACAGAAATAAGACATTTTTTGAGACATGATGATAGTTACAGTCAAGCATCTGGAGCTTTACTAAGAAATTAAATGATTAGGGTGACTATGTCCCTAACAAGCTTATACAACATCTGCTAAAGTGAACTTGAGTTATGGCGCATGTGAAACCTCATATAATGTTCAATTACCAGTAACAGCCTATCTTTCAAATTTAATTTTTTTCTTAGCTAAATTTGTTGTTTGTGAAATTGTATTTGAAACTGATTATTTTATATTTCTTGCCTGTCACAATTTAACAGTCTACGAAATCTTCAAAACTTATTCTGAAGTTTAAATAGAATCAAATCATGAATTAGAATGCATTTATCAAGGTGTCTACAGGACAAATACATGAAAGGAAAGTTCTCAAATGCTCAAAAATATAAGTAAAGATCCATGGTTGTTCTAAAATCACTTTTCAATCATCAGGCTCTATATATTTTTTGGCACTCCAACTGCTCTGAATTTGGCCTATATTAATTGGGATTAATACACCTAAATTCAGTGTTGCTGTGAGGAATCAAAAAGATATATTTTAAAATGTATGCATGTTGTCAATAACATCAATGATATAAAGTCTTTGAGTTCTGATACTTGGCCAGCTTAACTCTTTCTTTCAAAACTCAATTCAAGTTTGACTCAGAGACACAGGACAAGAGAAAGCATGATTACCTATAAAAGTTTCTAAGAGACTGAATAACTCACAGAGGCCATTTCTGAGTAAATGGGATATTTCTTCTCTTGCCACAGCCAACTCACATAATAATGAACAGGCACAATGACAATGTGAAGTCATTTGCAATATATGCATAGATTTAAATGTGAACATTTACTCAAAAGCTATACATGAAATTTGAAGTAAATTATTTTTACTTCTCAGATGACCAAAGTAAACTGAGACATCATTTGTTACACAGCAGAAAAGATTAAGGATATTTCCCTCCTACAAATTGAAACCGAACAGATAAAATGCCCATTAAAATTTCTATGGAGTTATAAAAGTGAAATATATTTGCTGCACGTACATAATAATAGAGCTCCTGAAGTAATGTGTTCTTAATCATCACATACTGTTGTGCAGATAATTTTCTATTATTTCTGAATAACCTACACTTTTTAATATCTTTTTTGATAGTCCTAAATGCATACAATTGTCTTCTTTACAGGATCTATGCAACACTTGGCTGAACACTAAACCAGTATGTACTATTTGTGGAAAGGCTGATCAAAGATGAGTTACAGAGACCAATGGACATGGCTTTATGTCAATTTTGTAGCCAAAAGTCCAAAGATAATAGATGCTTCTGATTTCTAGAACACAGAGAATTGTGTAGAACCCAAAGTGTTAGGCAAATCTAGCAGTCAGGTTTTGGAGAAGACAAGGAGAGGTTGAGGAATGTGACAGAAAAGGGAGCTCTACTTTGAAACTAAATTGAAATGAGTTTCCTGGATTTCCATCTTATTATCAATTTCTAATGCCTGTTTGGTTTAATGTAAACAACAAGTACTTTGGGCCTTCCAGTTGTTGGGGGAAAATAAATGAATCTAAATGTTACACACTTAATGACATTTGTAAAGAAAAGAAACATTGAAGGCGTTAATGGGCTCTGTGCTGAGTCAGCAGTTCCAAACGCTTCTATATTAAATGTAGAAGTCAGCCAGAACAAACCTTTAAATACCTCCTTCAAAAAGCATGACATAGAATAAAAATAATGAATTAAAACTGGCTCTTTTCTAGCATGACTGTTTATTATGTTTGTAAAAGAAATTTATGAGACAGATTTTCTTCCCAGTAAAATTTACTGATTGGTTTATTCTTTGATAAAAGATGTGAACAGAACAATTTTGCAATTGCCTGAAAATAATGCTGGATTTATGGCCTGGTCAGAATATAAGAGAAATTTAATCATCCAGAACAGATGGAAGTGATGTAGTCAGCAGAACCTCTTTCCTGAGTACAAATGGACCAGCAAAAGCTCTCTCATTATAGAGACATTGTGGTAAGAGATGGCAGAGACTTGTGGGCAGGGAAGGAGAGATAAAGCAGAAGACTGCTGGAAGATGGGGAATTGATAGGGAAGGGAAAAGATGTGGATGATGAGGTTTATCTTCTTCAAAGTCAGTATCTGTAAGCCCGAAGAGCGACTTCGAACATGAAATCGAGTTGCAAGTAAAGAGATGCGATTAGAGACTATCCATCAACAAAACACCCTGTTGTGGTGTGAATTGTGCCCACCCAGAAATTCATATGTTGAAATCCTAACCCTTAGTATCTCAGAATGTGACCTTATTTGGCAATGGGGTCACTGCAGATGTAGTTAGTTATGTTAAGATGAGGTCATTAGGGTAGGTCCTAATCCAATATGTCTGGTGTCCTTATAAAAAGGATAAAGATGTGCACAAAGGCATGTGCACAGGGAAAATGCCACGTGCAGATGAAGGCGGAGAATGACAGGATGCTTCTTGACCAAATATTGCCGGCAAGTCACCAGAAGCTAAACCGAAAAAGGCAAAGCCCTCAGAAAGAATGAACCTTGCTGACACATGGATCTTGGATGCCTGGCCTCCAGAACTGTGAGAAAATAAATTTCTGTTCCTTAAGCCATCCAGTTTGTGGTACTCTGTTAAAGAAGCCCTAGACAACTAATACCACCCCAGAACCTCTGCTCTTGAATAATTGCAAAAGGAAGCTACTAATAAAACTCCTTAAAATATCCAAAACTCACATTCCATGTTAAGGTCAATAAGAAAAGTCTCTTCAAGAAGCCAAACCTTATTAGGAACTATTTTAAGCCACTGCATTCGGAGGATATTGATATATTCCACACTGAACTCTATAACCCCTGATTTTAAATATTGTCATTGCAGTGTACCTGGTTCTCCAGCATCTGGTCTCCTTCAATACATGATAAGTTTCTTAAACTAGAAAATTTTCTCCTTCTAGTAACTAGGAAAGAGCCAAATATGCAAATGTGCTTAATTTTAAAAAATCAAAGTATCCTAATGGGGCAGGCTTCACAGCCAAACACTTTGGAATCTAAAATCTGGCTCTGTCACATTCAATGTATACCTACTGGGACTTATGATAATTGCAAAGATTAAACATTATAAATGAAGTATTGGCTGCACTGCCAACATATAGAACACATTCAATAAATAGCAGATGGTAAATGATAAATGGCAAGGGAGAGGGGAAGGTTATTATATAGAATGTGTAGTCACAGAATGTATCAAATCTTGAATTTTATGACCATGGAAAGATGATTCCTTGAGCCTTGGCTTTCTTATCCAAATAAGTAGGATAATAATGGATACCTTCATTATTAAATGAACTAGACCTGTGTCCAGTAAGTGATATGAACTCAGCAAGTTATATAAACTTATCAAATGTTAATTATCTCTCCCTTGATATGTGGAACGATTAGAAAACTTCAGATATGTGTACAAGTTGTATTCCCTTTTGATACACGGGTTTTTTGTTTGTTTTGTTTTTGTTTTTTGGTGAGGAAGATTGGCCCTGAGCTAACATCTGTTGCCAATCCTCTTCTTTTTGTTTGAGGAAGATTGTCTCTGAGCTAACAACTGTGCCAATATTCCTCTATTTTGTATGTGGGACACTCCCACAGCAAGGCTTGATGAGTGGTGTATAGGTCTATGCCCAAGATCTGAACCCACAAACCCTGGGCTGCTGAAGCAGAGTGCACAAACTTAACCAGTACACCACCAGGCCCGCCTTTAGATGGTTTTATAAGCATCCCTCTCTCGTTGCCTTTCTGAATTGTGTCCTAACGGAGAGTCTTAGTTTCCATCTTACCTCTGAAGATGGAAAAATTTTTTAGACCCTCAAGCCTTTAAATTAAACCCTGGATCCAGAATTTGGTGTCTTAAATCAGCATTCTTTATTGCCAACCCAGATTTAGATCCCAGATACACCCTGTTATCTCCTTGGTTGTATGGCAAACCCAACTTTAACTCCAGTTGACAAAATTGATGACTTGGGATCCATCAAAATCTCCCACTATGTCTCTCTTGTATTTTAGGTAAGATTCATTTTCGGCAATTAACAGATTTTTCTTAAATTAAAAAAAAATTGTATAAAATGTATTATAAGAATCCAGGATGTTCCATTGAATCCAGACTTTTGTGTCAAAAGGCCAATGGGATTACCATGCCATGAGGAATCCCTCTGTACCATCCCTCCTTGCTTACTCTATGACTGTTTTGATCTTCTCTGTTCAGATAGATATTCTTTGCTTCTTTGTTTCATACTGCACAATTGATGGTCACCCACAGTCCTTAGCCTACATACTAAACATCTAGCCACTTGAAGAGAGAAAATAATTTCACCCAGTTCCAATTGCCAAATCACTGGTGAAAGAATTCTGACTCTGCCATCTTGGATTATGTTCCTAATTCTAGTCCAAGTCATTGAGGATGTGGGATTGGAATTCTGTTCTAATAAAAGCCTCCAGTGTCCCAGTGACTGAACTATATAAATGCAAGGTGGCAGGGATAAAGGTTTCCTTATAAAGGTCTAAGGAAACAATCAAAAATGTATCTGATATTCCTAGTCCCTTTCCATGTCAGGGTCCCTGTCCTTAATCGTAAAAGAATTCGAGAAACAGTTTCTATGGCAACTCCTCCTCAACATGAGTTGAATGATTTGTTTCATTTGCTTTTCATTCTGTAGCTTCCTTGTTTGAGCAGATCTCTGACAGCTGTGACTGATGCCTGCTTGGCTTCAGCGTGTCCAAAGGACACCTGAATTGACTGCTGGCATGCATTTTCCTCCTAAAACCAGATTCTGAGTTCCGATGCTTGGAAACTCTTATGGCTTTTGGCATATCAAGATATACCTTGGACCACCATGATCAATTTGTATGGTGGTATTCATTTTCCTTTCAGTATTATCTTTCTCTAACATCTGGTGTCTATTTTTCCTAACGTAACGTATCTCATGCTATAATCTGACCTTATGAAGATAGTAGAGAATCTTTCACACTGTGACAGAACTGTCTTCTGAGTAGCCTTTAGAAACACTTTTTTCTTCCTTGACACAATCTGTTGACATGCAAAAGGAGACATGATTGTCCTCTCTCCTGGAGCACCAATATGCTGGAATGGCCTTGCCGCTAGACGAACCTTATGACAGAGACCAATCTGCATGCTGACTGGCCAGCATGGCTATTAACATGCCTCCTCAGCTTTCATGCTAGAAGAAAAGACAAACAGGGCTTTACTGGGGCAGTAAATATTCCATACAGCCTTGGACTAAAAGTAGTTACATCTGTGAAAGATTTACATTTATAGTCAACATAAATTAACTGTCCAAAGAAAATGAAAAATATAGATGTCTACATAATTTACTAGCAGACCACCTTGCAGAGTTTCAAAGTACATTGCAGTGATTACCAGGAGAGCCCTAGTGCTGACAGGAAGCTTAGATTCACACCGAGAATATTATTGCTTCCTACACAAATGAGCGGAAGTATAAATAATGTAGCCTCAGGAGGAGACTCTTATTTTTTTGTATCAAATATTTAGTCATCATAAGACAGAGCAGCAGAAGGTTTGGGAGGATGTTAATCTCTCATACTGTATCAACTTGAAATTATGGAGGGAACATACACATGCTCCGATTCCTTGCGATAAAAATGTGTTTTGTGAATTGAATAAATGTATGCTTCTGAAAGGATAATGACCTCTAGGAAACACTAGGCTTAGTGAAATTTGCCTGATCTAGGACCAAATGTGCAAATTAAAGTATTGGCCCAAGAAGTATATGGGAATTTAACTATATAGTAAATGTTATTCTAACAATAGAATTTTAACATTCAAATGGACCTAATATATCCTTTTGGTTTACCCTTCTATTCCAGTAACCAGGGTAGATGAACGAGAAGTGATGTCTTCATTTTGAACTCACAGAGATGAGACATGATGTAGTCAAAACTAAAACTAGAGTATCATGACTCTTACTAGAATACTCATGAACTTTCACCACTCTTTTCAAGAAAAATTATTCAAAATGCCTATCACCCTTCCTAATGAATAAGAGGTACTCAATAAATATTTGTGGAATGGATTTATAAATGACTGAATATTTATTATTTTCAATAGAAAAGTCAAGATTTAAGATGTGAAGACAGAGTCCCTTTGCCTAATCAGTTTGTAATTCAGTAGGGAAATAAAAACTAACGTATTTAGAGCTCTTACTTTAAGATTTAAGCTCTTACTTTAAATTATTCCAGGCACAATGTCATGTTTGACTAACAGAGATACCAATGATTTCACCACTTTGTATCTGTAAGAATATTTTATTATATCATATAATATTATCGGTATACATTTCCATTAAAAAGACCAAAGATTTGTATGTATATATGCTTGTGTATGTGTGTATGAATAGAAGACAAAATGAAAATTCGTGATTGAATATTTCTATACTCCATGTTTAGAAAATTTCCTTTTCCCCACAAAATAATTAGTGGTCATCGAATAACATCAATTTCAAATAATTACATCTAAAATGTCAACATATATGATGATTATCCAGATAATTAGCCAAGAATAGCAATCTTACCACCTCTAGAAAGAAATGACTGATATTTGAAAGGGAAATCATGGACAATAATACTATCGGAAAAGTGTGACAGAGAATATCAATCATCTCAACATTGGGCTCCTCTTTTCCATTGTAATATAACTACTGTTTGGATGTGGACCAGAGCTGCCCAAAATGAAGAAGACTTTCCATAGACTCATTTTTGGCTAGATGTTACTACATGAGTAACTTCCATTGAGGGAGATTCAAGCAAAAATATTTGGTAGCAGATTTTTGCAACTTTAGCCTAAGAGACAATTACTACTCACCTTGGTCCCTTATTATTATTTTCTTCTTTTTTCTGGGTTGGACTGTGAACATGATGGCTAGATTTGGATCAGCTTTCTTGAACTATGAGTTCACATTGGAAATAGAATCCAGGCATGGAGGAAAACAAGCTTGAAATATTCTGGTTCCATGAAGAAATTCATGGAACAGATTCTCTATTCTGTCTTTGGATTACCTGCCTCTGTACTCTAACTTGAGAATAGAGTAAATTGCTTATTAAATTTATGATATTTTTATGTCAGGACAAGTTTACTAATAAATAAATAAATAAATCCAACTTTTAATTATAAGACAATTTGGATCTATGAATATTTTGTGTCTGGTACTACAGTTGATATTGGGGAACCATAAATATTCATAAATAGAAACAAAACGTGCTTAAATGTCTACATCTAGAAGACCTAAGGAATTTTCATTTTTCTTTGGTACCTCAATGATATCACCTTGCACTCTGAAGAATACTCTAGGATAATATGTGTATAGGGAATAATAGCAGAGTACATCTTATTCATTTTAAAAGGCACTGGCTACAGAATCTAGTACTGCATTCCAGTAAACAAGTTTAGACAAAGAAGATTTCCCCCACCCTCCAAATCCAAATCTCACTATCATACCATACTGATTTTAGAAATAATTGACATAAATTGAAAGAAAAGATTTAAGAAAACACAGAGAAAAAATATTTGTCTCAATATTTGTTTTCTTTTCAAAGATTTTTTAATAGTTTTTTTAAAAATAATGTTTTATCTTTAAGTCTGTGATCCATTTAGAGTTAACTTTTATATTCAGTGCGAAGACTATATCAAAGTTCTTTTTTTAAGATTTTGCATATGGCTAGTCAATTATTCCAGGGAAATTAGCTGAAAAGACTATGCTTTCTCTATTGACTTGTATTTGCAACATTTTCAAAAATTAATTGACCATATTTGTTTCCATTTCTGCATTCTTTATTCCGTCCCACTGTCCCACATGTTTATCCTTTCACCAATACTACACAGACTCGATCAGTGAAGATTTTTGTGAGTCTTAAAAATCAAGAAGTGTGAGTCTTTTAACTGCTGTTCTTTCTCAAAATTGTTTTGGCTCTCCTAGTTCACTTCTCTTTCTAGATAAATTTTTGAATGAGCTTGTTTCTATTTAAGAAGTATCTTCTGAGATGTTGAGAGATTTCATAAAATCTAAAGGTCAATTTGGGAAGAACTGGCATCTTAACTACATTGAGTCTACCTATCCAAGAACACAGTTTTTGCACAATGCAATAAAATAAAAAGCTGGTATCTTACAAAGTCACTCTAAGTAAAATATAAAACCAGACAACCATGGGGATCCCTACTTTATACTGTAGTTGTCATACATATTACATCCACATACTTTGAAAAACCATCACACAATGTAATAATTTTTGCTTTCAATAGTCATATGTATTTTAAAAATTGTAAGAGACAAAACAGGCTGTTATATTTCCACAGATGTTTGCCATTTTTGTTGCTCTTAACTCATCCCTAAGATTCCATAGCATTGCTTCCACCTGAATATGCTCCCCTTGCATTCTTTTAAAGAATGTCTATGGATGACAAATTGTCTGAATTTTCTTTCATTTGAGAATGTATTTCACTTTCATTCTTGAAAGATAGTTTTGCTGAATAGAGAATTCTAGATTGACATTTGTTTTTTTTCTCTCAGCACTTTAAGAAACACTGTGCAACTCTCTTGTGGCCTCCATTGATTCTGATTAGAAATCTGGAGCCATTTGAAGCCTGTTCTTCTATGTGCAATGTGCTGTTTTATCTCTAGCTGCTTTTGATAGTCTCTTTTATTTTTGGTTTTCAGGAGTTTGATTATAATGTATCCCCCATGATTTACTTTACGTTCATCTTGCTTGGAGTTTATTGAGTTTCCCAGAGTATAAATTTATGGCCTTTGCCAAATTTGGGTAGTTTTCAGCCATTTTTAATTTGAATATTTTGTTGGTACCTATCTCTTTCTCCTTCCTATTGAGTCTCCAATGACAAAAATGTTACACGTATTGCTACTGTCACTCAGATCCCTGAGTTTCTGTTCATTTTGTCTAAAGCTTTTTTATCTCTGTTGTTTAGATTATGGTTTCTATAGATCTGTCTTCAAGTGCATTGATCCTTTCCTATGTCATCTCTACTCTATTATTGGGTTCTTTTGATCATTTTAAAATTTATATTACTGTGTTTTTCAGTTCTAAAATTTCCATTTTTAAAGATTCCATTTCACTGACAAATCTTCTGTATTTCTATTCATTTGAAGACTACTTCAATGATGCATGATGATGATAGATGCTTTAAAGCTGTTATGAGACTTTGAGCCCTGTTAAAATCTCCTAGAGAACTTTTTTTAAAGCAATCAATCAGATTGATTTGATTCAGATCATAAATCCTAACTCAGGTTTTTTGAACTGTGTTCCAATGACAGTTTAGTTTTCAAAAGGCTTGCTGTGCAATTCTGGCATGTCCAGTACGTGAAACATCCAAAGTTCACTCTGGGGCCAGGCAGTGATCCACACATTTATTCAGTCTTCATAACTTTTGTGTTGTTAGTTCTGATCAGTTCCATACGTGAGTTGTTCAGAGAAGAACCCACGACCTCATATATAGGTTCAAAATATCTCTTTTGCCCCTTCTCTGTAATCTTCTCCATACTCTTGGATATCCAGGGTCCCCTTTCCTGCTGCTCTGGTTTAAAACCTGAGGTTTTAGCATCCCCATTCTATTACACATGGCCTGTGACTGGGTCAACATTGGTGTAAAATAGCGAAAGAAAAGACTGTGGAGCTGGCCCTGCAGCCACAACCATCTCCCACCCCTGCTGCCTCTGTTGCCACCACCATAAGGGTTCAGTTTGTTACTGATTTTGCCCAGCAAGGTGCTAGAAGAGTCCAAAGAACTTGATTCTACTACTTCCCGCATGACCATCTCATTCTTTGTCTAGAGAAAGTGTTTTTTCTTAGAATTTTTTCTGTGTACATCCATTTGAGTCTAATCAAGAAGATATGGGAGGGAAAGAGAAGCAAAAAACACATAACAACAAAAACACTCAGCAAAGCAAAACAACAACAAAAGGAGAAAGATCACAAACAGGGAATTTATCGCCTCATGGCTATTTTTTGAGTTTTGATTTCTCTGCTCGATCTACCTGCTCTTATTTACTGCTCAGAGTCCTCTGGTAGCTGTATTTTTTCCATGATTTTTTGTAATAATGGGTGAGCAAGATAAGCTGGATGTGCCAACTCCATCTTAAGTGAAACTGAAAACTTCCTTCAGCAACAACATATAAGAAATCTCAGAGTCTAATGAACAATTATGAATGGCATAAGAGAGATGTATTGAAGAGAAGTGAGAGGAGAAAGCATTATTTTCAGCATTCTTGAAAGGATATTCTATATTCTTGTTTAGACTTCCAGAGTTTGATTATGGAAACAAAGGTGGAAAGTCATTTCCTTAGAGATGGCATTTGACACTTCCTTGATAGCAAATGGTATGGAATGCACTACATAAAAGTGAGAGTATGATTGAGAGAGAGAGAAAACTGTTTTATATGGAAGGTTTGAGAGGATAGTCAAAGTTACTTCTCAGATCAATTTTTGTGTGTAAGTATTATTTTCCTTGGCTTATCATATTTTGTGTTCTATGTTCAAGCAGGTTTACTTATATATATATATTTTTCTAATTTTTAAAACTGCATTAAATCAAATATTGGAAAATTTATTTAGGACAGTAACCAGAGAAGACTAAGAAGAGAGGACAATATAAGAACTAAATAGTTAGAGCAGGAAATTATGTGGCTGACTAAACTTAAAATCATAATTGATAGGTTCAGAGGCTGATTTAAGCAGTGTTGACTCAAAAGATGGTGGGTAATATGAGGTGAAGGTTGAAAAGTATTGCCATAGGTAAATCAAGGGAAAGGAATTTTTGTGCCAGCCTTGTCTGGGAGAAAGTTATCGTCACGTTCACTAAACAAGTACACCTCTTAGATACGAAATATCAGTATGCCATGCTCTGGAAATGTTAGGATCAAATGATCAGAGATAATGTAGGCATCTGAATTCTGTGTGCAAAGAATGAGCCCAAGGAAGGAGAAGCCTTTAAAATTGATTAAATCAGGAGGAGATTTTTATTTCCATTCTAGGTTCACCACTTGGACAAGAGTGTGAAGATCAATCCAGTTGAAAGTGTCAATACTGAAAGGTGTATAGGCAGTTAGGATGCATGGCAATATTTTACAGAAGTAGAACTGTTATCTGATGCAGTTTCTGTGATTATGAAAGTTAGGCAAGTTTTGATAGATGTTTAGGCATCCTTAGAATAGATAAGACATGATCCTTTATTGTACGCAAGTTATCGGCATGCTCATGGAGAGGGAGAAGTTAAGGGTGAATTTCAGATTTCCAGTTTGTGACATAAGAGGGAGTCAACATATAAACAAAAGAAAAGGTAGGCGATGAGAAAGCAAAAGTATAAGAAAAAGAGAATAGTGGGGTAAAAGAATTTGTGGTTTTATTTATGGATATTTCAAGATATTTGTAAGCCATGAAATTTGTGAGGTCCGGTAGATGCCCAAAACTGCAGGATGAGATCTTCTACCATAGAATCTGAGAGTTCAGCTCCAGAATCAGGAGTTTGTAGTTGTAGAAGAGTAACATTCTAGAAAGGTGAGTTACAGGAATGCTTGTGAGAATAAGGCAATTGTTAACTCTAAATACTGGTGGGAGCATAATTGTCCATTAACCTGGCTTCCTTGAGGTACCAGGGTTGAATGACCCTGGGAGTGCTTTATCTGTAAGTGCTGGGAGAAGAACATAGAATTAGGTGCTATGAGTCTCATTGTGGTGTTATTGATTGTATTTATCTAATTTTGTTCATACTGCACAGAACATATATCTCTCCCAAAAAGAGCAGCATTTTGAAGCATTTGGAATTATTTCTGGTGAACTATTTCCAATTCATCTTTTATCATCTACAACTAAAGGAGCAAATAGAATGATTTTGACAATTTTTTCCTTTTGAAAAAATCGTTCAAAAAATTTAAGGACTTTTTTTAAAAAGAAAAAAGAAGGAGAAAAAGAACATTTGTCTTTAACTTTTTATCTGACTTTTCTACTTTCAGCAATTGTAATGACCGTTTCTATCATTTCTGCACAAAACCCTGATTTTGAGCTCTTATCTGGGCAAATGAGATACACCATTAAAATTTGAACCATGAAAGCCCACTGGATTATTTCTCCCCAAAATGATGCACCTACTGAATTATTTTTCAATTCAATACTACATGTAAACCAGGTCCCATTCAAATCTAATAAAGATTTTAAGCAAAGTAAATTTTCATCGCTGAATCGGGAATCTGCCTCTCCATTTTGGAAATAAAGAGTGGATGGAGAACAGAAAATTATATATGAATGATCCTATTTTTGGCAAACTTCAAATTAAAAGATGTATTTCTTTAATACCTGAACTAAATCCCGTGTACAAATGCCAAGCCAATTATTGCTGCTGGAGGATTTTGTCAACAAAATAATATACTAGGAAGTAATATGACAATTTCCACTAGACACTGGAAGGAATGAGTAATTTAAGACATGAAATTGTTTTATTATCTCAGAAGTTCCATGACTTTGGAGTCCTTGAATTGACACATTGAAAGGAAATATAGAAATGACTAATTTCTAGAGCTGAGGAGCTTGAAGATCAGGAAACATTTTTGCAGGGAAAAGAATGCAATTGATTACCTTTTAGTCAGAAAAAGGAAGTAACTATGGTATTTAATACATTTGATTTTTTTTTTCTTTTTAGAGTAAATGCAAAGCTACTAGACACATACATTGATCAATAAGATGGAAATATATTTGATATTGGTATTACGTCTATCTACTGGGATGCATGAAGAAACCAATAGGACGTTGTAGAACTATGAACAAAAGACATACACACACACACACCCTCGAAATATAGGGTGAAAATCACACTTCAGAATTCAAAAGGCTTGGATTTGAATGACAAATTTGCTGTTGAGTTTGAAGAATACATTGCCTCTCTAGGCTTAGTATGCTCACTTGAAAAAGGAGCATGACAGTTCCTATCATATGGTGTTGATGTGGAGATCAAATAAAATGATATCTAAAGTATTCACCAGAATGCATGACACACATTCAGCATCAATAGTGATTGTTATCATTGCCTCTACTGTGTTGTCTTAATCGTTGATACTTGAATAAAACTTGCAGTAATGTTGGCACTATTTGTTGTATAATGCATGTGAGAACTTAAAAGGTGTGGAAATATGGATTGTAATTGGTTGAATCCAGTGAAAGGCATGTGTGTGACATCCAGGCTAGTGTAGCGACATATCACAGTATTACACTGTAACCAGGTCATGTGCAGGTGGTGATCAGTGAGGATGAGAAGGAGAAGGTTATTGAATGCTTCCATCTGGGAACAGGACTAGATCTATGGAACAAGTGAGAAGTATGTCTCCCCTAAGATAGCTCTACCCTTCCCTCCCACCAAAACAAAAATTACGGGTTAGAATGTGAAGCCTTATGGACGGCTGTGCCAATGACTAACATATTAAAAACATGATTGTGGAGGTTTGCTTGGTAGAGATTTATAAGGTGAGTTTGGGAAGAAGAAATGGGTTTGCAGAAGCATGACACTCATTTCTGTATTACTGACGGCATACAACTTTGCTCAGAGGGATCGAAGTAGGAATATTAGTTAAAAGTTCATTTGCTCCTTGGGAATCTCAGAATGAATTTCCACTAACTAAAGTGTGAAACAGATCAGAGTTGGAATATGGCATTATTCAGAAAAAAAGGAAAAAATAGAATTTATGAGACTTTCAAGGATATATACCTCAAGTGTCCCCATGCCTGAAACTTTCTCAGATATGGATTATTTTTGACTAGGCAAGAGGCAGGGAATAAAAAATGAGGTGTCATATCACTGCTTTGAGTGAGCTGATTTCTGAAGCCGCCTCATGCATTTCATGACCTGTTTCTTGTGCCACACCTCCTCCTATACTTCTTATCCCTCTTTGTATATCCAATAAGAGATAAAAATTTACTACATACAATACCAATGAGGGAGATTTAAGTGGATACGTGGCTCCATTTGATGGTAGCTTGCATTTGATGATATCAAAGTGATTGTTGGAAGGGTGAAAAAGACGAGGTCCTGGAAGCAGAGCACACCAGAAATTCTATATTATCCCGTGACTATATTTTATTCTACTCTATCTTGTGGCACTTCTACTGAGGGACAATTTTTAGACTACTTCTAAATTTGCAGCAACATATTTGCCTCCACATCCTCAATGAGTCATTCCAGAATCATACATAATTGAGATACACTTCAAATATACTGATGTCTGGGCCTATGGAAAGAGGTCCTGTCTAGGCTAACGCTTGAGATTATTATTCTTATAGCATCTTGGCAAACAGCACTGGGGATGAGAAAGGGGAACCCAAGCCCTATCTAATGGCAACATGGTTTCAAGCAACTTTTCCTCGACCAAATGTTTCAATAGAAAAAGTAAGCTGAGAAGAAGTTTCTGGGCCATAAAGGATGGAAACTGTTACACTAAAAAGAAAGTGAAAGAGAGAAAATAATACTTCCGAAAAAATTATTGTAAAAAAATAGCAAGGAATATTTTAGAACTTGTCTTCTAAATGTCTATGAGTTCTACAGATACTATTTTATGAACATTTTATGAAGAAATGTTCATTTAGTGCATATAGTATACTAAAGTTAAAGAAAGATATAGATATGGAATTAAATCATGGCTCATTTGTATGGTCGAATATTCTGCAACCAATACAATTTTGCTATTAAAGTATGTTTAATATAGGAAAACACCATATGAAAATATCAGAACATACATTTATATAAATATATTTAGGACACTAATATGGTAGTATATTAACTCACTTTTATCCAAACACACATATTCATCATATAAAGTCGTGTGCCACATAGCGACATTTTGGTCAATGACAGACAGCATATACGATGGACTGCATATACATCAGTGGTCGCATAAGGTTAGTACCATACAGCGTAGGTGTGTAGTAGTCTATACCACTGAGGATTGTGTACATTCACTCTATGATGTTTGCGCAACAGCAAAATCACCTAATGATGCATTTCTCAGAACGTATCCATGTCGTTAAGCAAAGCATAACTGTATACCTATACATAGGTAAGAACCAAATGGCAGTATGGGATTTCCAAAGTTCAGTAGCCCTTTTGTTTCTGAATAGAGGGCTCACAAACATTACTGTTTTCATTTTCCTGCCATTTGGCATTTGCTTAATTCCTCTCAATAAGCATGTACTACTTTTATAATTTAAAAAAAAAACAAGTAAATTTAAAGATTATAGGCAGCATCATGAGAGATGACAGACACACGAAACCTTTAAAATGTATGAAATACTTTGAAGTGAAACTGAATGCTCAGAAAATAAAGTGTGTAATTATAGAATTATATTCCCACAGTGAGTTTCTTTAGGGTAAAGATGGTTCCATTTATCTTTTCTGGCCCATCAAACAAGCTTGACAAATATGTGATAACTAAACGAATACCTACGAATTTTCAAGAAAAAGTCATATTTAATATTCTTTGTTTAATTGGACAGAGGAATTTATAACACATTTTAGCAAAATTTAAATACAAAAAACCTTCTTTTACAGAAAGAAGATTGAAATGTAGAGAGATTCACTTACTTGCTCTAATTTTCATAGAAACTTAGTGAAAAAGATAGATTATTCCAACCTCAAATCCAATGGTCTACCTGTTTCCCTGAATCACTTTGCTTAATTCATAAGCATTTTCTGAGAATCTGATACATACAAAGTCCTATATGGGACTGTATTTACAGGCGAAAAATTGCTCTAGAATTTAGAGCTTCCTGTTACAAGCATTTACTTGTTGGAGTTGGCCAGAACATCAGCGTTTTAGGAAAGGATAGCGAAGGGGAACTAGGATGAAAGTTGGGGAAAGAGTCAACCCACGTATTTCCCAAGGCCTTTCCAAGATTCTCCTATAGTGAAACTGCTAAAGCTTCTGGAAAAGCAGCAGTGTCATCCATGTCTTTCTTACAAGCATGGGGTAGCTGCTGCATTTTGAGAAAATATTCTCCCTGGTTTCCAAACGGAATGTAAGTCATTCTTTAAGACCGTGAAGTAAACTATGCGCTTTCATTCACAGAGATCCAATGATGAAACTGAGAGACAATAACACAGTATCCCCAGTTCAAGAAGTACCCAATATGAGGAGAAAAGCAAACGGCTAAGTGTAGCCGAGTTTACGTGAACTCAGACTTGATGGAGGCAGATGCTAATTCATCTCTGCCAAAGATAAACCTCTAATAAAAACACAAAACTATGTCAATTGCAAAGTGCTTTTCTCAAAGGTCATGTAAAACCTAGAGGGCTCTCAAAAGTGTTTTAAAGTATTCTTTGCTGGAGAGAGTTGATTTAATTACCTGTAACCTGTCCTCTGGGGACAATTAAAATTTGACAGCTCTCTGCAAAGACATATTTGCAGAAAAGGAAATACTAAAGATGTGTTCTGTAAAAATCCTAACACAAATGATGCAAACTTTTATAGTCCTTCAATTTATTTTCACATAGGATGAACAGAACTAGATTTATTACTTTGTTCTTGTTTGTTTGTTTAATAAATATCTCTTTTTTTCCCCTGCAATGCTACCAGGAATCCAAATGGTTCAACGGCAAGAAATATTTCAATGCTAAGAATAAGAAGAAGCCATAAAGAATTGAGCTTAATTGTCTTCACAAATCTAATCTGACTGTTCTCATAATGCTTTCTTCTCCGGGTGCCTCTGCTTCAGACCTTTTGTGTCAAGCAAGGAACAATTAACACAGTCTTAAGAGTGCAGGTTATGTTTTGGAAATGATGCTGTCACATCCTTGCAGGAGTTCAGAAAAAACAAAACCGTATATCGGTAGTGATTTCAACAATAACCAGGTGTCATCGTATGTGATGAGCTCATTTGAAGGCTGATGTTTTTCTCTTGGGGTTTTATCACTAGTAGTTGATGCCAAGATCATGACACTGGGGGAAAAAAGAAAGTGCTCTCTTTACTGTTTTACTTTCAAAAATGGCTCAAATGACTGTTTTAATTAGCTTTTAAGGAAGGACCTCAGAGTAGCTGGGGAAAGTATATTGGACAGATTTTCCCTATGGACTTAGAAACTAGCATTTACAAAAGTGTTTTCTTCAGAATACTAAGTCTTTCAAATGTTAAATTGAAAACAGATTCTACGATCAAATATATTGAGGGAAATGTGCATTTTTGATAAAATTAAAATCTTATCTTGCTTTATACTTCTCATAACGTTTTTTCTAGCTAAGTGGGCATTATCAATTTCCAAGAAAGGGATAAAATGGGCAATTCTCCAAAATTTAATTGGTGCCATAACCCTGTTTTTGTTAAACATTTAATGGAGAATTGTCCTTCAATGTCCACTCTGGGTAAGGACATCATTCTGGTCCCAACACCTCCCCCACCTTGTGATTGACCCCTGACTGACATACAATATGTTTTTAGGGGGCAGGGGAGGAGTGAGCTGAGTTATTTAAAATACAATATTCTCAGAATTTGGTCAGCCTAGGATTAAAGCATCTGTCTCACAGAATAAACTGCTTTTTGTGCTTTTCTGTGGTCTCGGACATTGTGGTAAGTACTCTTCAAAATGTGAGAGGAGTGCAATGTATCTACAGTTAAGGAAAACGAGACCAAGAGTTAAAGTAATTTGTAGAGTTAACTGTGACAAATCTGGGACTTCCACCTAATTCTGATGTGCCACCCTTGCCACAACACAGCACTGCAGATGAACACTGTTGGTGCCTGTTTGCATGGTACTCAGACCACGTCTCAGACCAGAAGCCCACCTGGGTTCCAACAGAGCAACCCAAGTCAAGCAGGCCACCATCGCTTTGCTACCAATAATAAAGACTCCTCTATGGACTTCCAGAACACAGTTAAAAAACCTATTTCCAATCCATTGCCTACCTCAGATTATTTATGATCTTCTAGTATGTTAGGCTAGAGGGCGGAATAGGCTTCTCATGCTGTATAACAAGGATCAAACACCGCCTCCCCAAGATGTCTGCAGAGAGTCTAGTAATCTGCGTGGTTAATTAACTTCCCAGGTAATGCTCTTTCAGGAGATCTTTCGACCATATTTTAAGAAGCTCTGATATTGGGAATATGAAGACTGCAGTTGTTGTTAATCTAAAAGACAAAAATGTCTATCCAAAATAATCATTTTAATCGTTCCACAGCACGAAAACTTTGTCGAACACTCAAAAAAAGAGATGAAATCAGAATTTACTAAATTTCCCACTGTTTTCAAAAGGCTCTATGTCAGATTCCTTTGTTTTTAAAGCAAGCTCAGATTAGTGGAGAAATAGTCTCCTACTTATTGTTTCTAATGTAATAATTCATTCTTAAAAGACCTTTTGCCCTTGTGCTTATTTTCGAATCCATGTTCAATTCAGACTTAAAACTCTTGGGATTGATAATAAGAAATGGGCTCAATGAGGAGTACAAAAGGAAATCAGACACTGGTCCTGCATTCCACCATCTTAGGCTGCTCTTGGAAGTGGGAGGGCAAATCACATAAGAAAATAAAGTATGGCAATCTTATTTTCTAGAACCAGGGTTCCATTTGCCTGATTAAGCGTTCTTTTTGCTCTGCTTCAGGTTTCAAGAAACAGAAGGGGGCTATGCTCTGGACACAAAATGCTGGATGTTTGCACCTTTAAATAGAAGGGAATATCCTAAATTAGCACAGCACTATAAAATCCATAAGTTTGGGATATTATGGCTATTTCATCAAGCAGAAATTAAAATAACAAGATTAAAAAAAAAGTTTCTGAATCCCAAAGATCCATGTCCAAGTACAAGAACTGAAACTTAACAAATGTAGGCTTTCGAATTTTAAGAATATGAGTCTCTTATTTATCCAGTGAACTTATACCTGTGTTTTGATTGTCATCTTATTCTACTGTCGTCTTTTTTTCTAGCCCTTTCCTATTTATCTGAACAAACAAAAGAAATAGTAACAGAAAGTCCCTGGGAGAAGGTAAGATATTTTTGAATAGACTGAGGAGGAGCCCTGGTTTAGGGATAAACTAGTCCTTTTCAGCGCATGTCATACTGACAGCTCTCTGATTCCGAGTCTTGCTGTGAGACAGATAATATCACAGCATGTCATGCAGACAAAGAACTGAAGGGCCAAAACAGAGCCTTCAGAAAAGAACTGAGTTATTGATTTTTTTTCTTAAATCACATTTCTCTGTAAATGGAGAAATTGAGTTTCTAAGAGGAACGATGCTTTTGGCTTTAAACCTCCTTGATATCTAAACACTAGGAAAGAATTAGGGAATGTAGAAAGCGTTTCAAAGAAAATCTATGCAGATATGCAACCTAGTGGTAGCAACGGAACTAGAGCCCGCCTTTTCTAACTTCAAGTCTGATACTCTTTACACTCTTCTTACCTGTTTGTTTTTGAGAATACATGAAATGGGATTCTAATAAACTGCCGGTAAAATAATTTCCATGGGTAGAATAATTGGTCTTTACTTGTCACATGTTCCTTTGGGGTAATCTCTGAGAGCTTCTGTGGAATGGATGTGTGCTTGATGGGACACTAGAAGAGGAAGCATGAAGCAGAAGTGGAGGACTTACCAAACTAGATTATCTTCCTTCCCTGACAATCAGAATGGAAGCAAAGACATCTAATTCAACAAGAAGTGCCTGAGAAAGTCAGAGGTTGGGCAGGGCTCTCTGCTTATGTTGAGATGTTCTTCTGTCTCCACAGTGGTCTCAGAAAAACAACCTTCACAAAAATGGAATAGTTCCACTATCCAAATAACACCTGAAGACAAGCTAAACACAGCATGTCTTTTGTTCACATCCATATTCAATGACCAGTTCCCACCAGACAACCGGTATGGTAGGCAGGAAAAAAATAAAAATACCATTTCTTAAGTTCTTTGTCTAGAGACAATCATGATTGTGGGCATTTTCCCTCTCTTTCCTCTAGGATTTGTGACTAACTTATAACCTAGTTACATTATCCCTCATGTATTTAGATATACACTTATGGGTGTATGTGTGTGTGTGTGTGAACATACGGAGGCTTAGAGCTTATCTTATACAGCTAATTAGGACAGAGCTAGAATGCCAATCCAATTTTCTCTACCTGCAAACCTGTTTTCTCTTCTCCATACCAAGATGTTTTCTCTTCAGAAACAGAAAGTATTCTGTGGTTTCAAAATGGCAATCCAGGGGGCTGGCCCCATGGCCAAGTGCTTAAGTTCACATCCTCCGCTTTGGCGGCCCAGGGTTTCTCTGGTTCAGATCCTGGGTGCGGACATGGCACGACTCATCAGGCCATGCTGAGGAGGCATCCCACATAGCAGAGCCAGAAGGACCTACAACTAGAATACAGCTGTGTACTGGGGCACTTTGGGAAGAAGAAGAAAAAAAAAGATTGGCAACAAATGTTAGCTCAGGTGCCAATCTTAAAAAGAAAATGGTGATCGATAAAATCTGTGTTATATGACATTCTAACATACTGTAGTAATTATTTATTTTGTTCATTGTTTGTTACCTGTCTCATGCCCAAAAATTTAGTTTTTACCTGAGAGTTTCAAGTGGGAAAATTATAGTGGAATGGGGAAAAAAATTGACAGTGATTTAGAGACAGACTGGAATCTTGGCTATGCCAGCAAGTAGTGATATAATCACGGATTAATTACTCAGATCTCTTGGAGTCTCACTTCTCTTCTCCTGAAAATGAGAACACAATTTCTCTCTCATACAATTGTGATTATTAATATTAATAATAACTGAAATCACCCAATTTATATCAGGAATTTGAATTTATGCTTCTACTTGCTTTATCCTTCAATCTATTTTCTCATCTTCTGTACTTTCCACTTCACTCCCCTAGACTCACTTCATCCTGTTAGTTTTGTCTTGGTCTGGGTTGTATACAATTTATCATATGCAGAAAGGGAAATAAACAGATAAATCAATCTTGTTTTCACCATGCAAGCTCTCTTCTGAGCACTCCTCTTTCATATTTGATTGGATGGAGTTGATTGTATTCTCTTTGTAGTTATGTTGCAACTTATGCCTTGTTTTAGGAGTGAGTATGTTTACATGAATTTGTGAGACTAAATGTACATAGTATCAGCTCCAGTTTAGCCATCATCATCATCATAAGCATGTGAATGACAGATCTTAGATAGCAGAATCAATAATTCCCTGCTCTTATGCAATTTTCCTTCTAATGCCTCCTTCAATGGGAAGCAGAGGCCTGATAATAATTGTTAAATTAAATCCATTCACACAGGACAGAATAGGAGAGGAAACTTTGAAACCAAACAAGGAGAAAGAGAGAAATCATCACATAGGGGTGCACGTGTGCTTTGACTGAAAGTTAGGGCAGGAACTTGGTAAGTGAATGAAAAGATGGGTGTTGTTCCAGACAAGTGTAATTTTTAAGAAGTGTTGTGGAATCATAAGAGACGATGGTGTTTGAGGAATATTGTTCAATGACATCAGAGCATAGTTAGAAGATAAAGGGGAGAGCGTGTGGCAGCAGTTTGGATAGATAGGACCCACATAATAAGAAGCTCAAACGTCTGGAAACCA
The DNA here is from genome assembly GCF_021613505.1 of Equus quagga. Classification (NCBI taxonomy): domain Eukaryota; kingdom Metazoa; phylum Chordata; class Mammalia; order Perissodactyla; family Equidae; genus Equus; species Equus quagga. Next base: position 58,329,129 of record NC_060279.1, read on the forward strand.
CAACTCACCAATGTTGGCCTATCATCAGAATCACCTGCAGCATTTTGAAAAATACGGACTTCTGGTCTTCATTCTTTTTATTTATGACTCTGCAAGTGCAGTGTGAGGCCAGATATATATAGATATAGGCATAAATTATAATGTATGTATGTTATATATGATACCCATATGCTGCATATATAAAAAGAGATATTATTCTATATATACACACTTTTTTTTCAAGAACAAAGGCAGTCATTACTATCAGCCAGGTGTCTATACTGCTGACATACATGCTAGAGAATCACAAATAATTTTGTGTCAGAGGGAGAACTGGTGATATAGCAGTGTTATGCATGTTAGATTGACATTTCTGGGATGTCAAATAGTTTAGAAAAGAGATTTTATTTTATTTATTTTATTTTTTTGAGGAAGATTAGCCCTAAGCTAACTACTGCCAGTCCTCCTCTTTTATTGCTGAGGAAGCCTGGCCCTGAGCTAACATTCATGCCCATCTTCGTCTACTTTATATGTAGGACGCCTACCACAGCATGGCATGCCAAGCGGTGCCATGTCCACACCTGGGATCCGAACCAGCGAACCGCGGGTTGCCGATAAGTGGAACGTGTGAACTTAACCGCTGCGCCACCGGGCTGGCCCCTGAAAAGAGATTTTAAGGGCATAATAATTTAAAAAGAAGCTCTGGAATCCAAAGGCAGAGGATTTAACAGTAACTATCTTGGCGTGTAGATTATGTATGTATAACTTGTAAAGTATACGGCGTGGAACCCGATTTCCACTAAGCACCGCAAAGTGAATGCATTACTGGAGTATTCCCAGTGGAGCTGGAGAAAGAAAATAAGCGTAAGAGATATTTTGGTGGTAAATCAGTAGGAGTAAATCATTAAAATTGGAAAATGGCTAAGCTTAGAACATTTAGGCATTAAATGATGGATTTGATTGTGTACACGATGCATTTGAAGTTTTTGTAGTATATCCAGATGGAGATGTATACTAGTCAAAGGTGTATGCTGGAAAAATGTGGAGAAGCTGCATCACTGGGAGGCACAGAGCCTTCAGAGACTTGTGGATGATCTGTGGATGACTGTTGCCTTAACTCACTCGCTCCAGCCTTCAGTCCACATCCATCACTTATATGACTCTGAGAGTTCTCCTCAAAGGTCACATGGCTGTCAATTTTGTATTTTATTTATATGTTATTTGGCTACTGACTATCTCCCCTAGGAGACAGCAAGTTCTGTAAGGCCTGGTACTGTGACTAGCTTGTTTGCTATTGCATTTCCAGACCATGGAAAGTGCTTGATGTTTATTACTTGTTGGGTGAATAAATGGATGATTAGTTTGAAGAAGTTTTAAGCAAAATCACAGTGTTTAATTAGATCATCTTCTCTTTTATAACCATAAAGAGAACAAGAAGACAAAAAAGATATCACAGCTTTCTTTCACCATCAATATTTCAATACTGTAGGAAATGGTAGTGCTTTTATTCTGTAATTGTGATACTCAAATATCCTGAATTACCATCCTATAATCATTTAGGCTTGTCTTATAAGAAAAAGTAATGTATAAATCATCACAGTGCTAACTATAAAACAAGTGTATTACAGTAGTCCCCTCTTATTTGCAGGGGATGTGTTCCAAGACCCCCAGTGGATGCCTGAAATCATGGATAGTACCAAAGCCTATGCATCCCATGTTTTTACTTGTGCACACATACCTATGATAACTTATAAATTAGGCACAGTAACAAATTAAGAAAAATAGCTAATAATAAAATAGAACAATTATAACAATATACTGCAATAAAAGTTACCATAATTCTTAGCAGCCTCAGCATAGGATTTTTTTCTTTCCTTCTTAAGTTAAGAACTTTCATTTTTTATTAAGTTAAGAATTTTCACTTAAAGGAAGCACTGTATGGATTTTCTTTGGCATATCCAAATTGCCAACATTGCTACTCTTGTGCTTTGGGGCAATTGTTAAGTAAAATAAGGCTTACTTGAACACGAACACTGTGATACCATGACAACCAATCTGATAACTGAGACAGTTAATAAGTGACTAACAGGCAGGTGTGGATACAATGGACAAAGGGATGATTCATGTCCCTGGTGCGATGGAGCAGGAAGGCAAGAGATTTCATCATACTCCTCAGATGGCGCACAGTTTAAAACTTATAAATTGTTTATTTCTGGAATTTTCCATTGAATACATAGTTTTGTACCTCAGTTGATTGTGAGTAACTGAAACTATGGAAAGCAAAACTGCAGATAAGGGGGGATTACTCTATATAAATGTGACTTGTCTCACTGCTAATACATACTACAAACTTACTTATGGTGCTACTAAAAGTCAATTCTTCTTAAAATACAAAGACAACCCCGGGGACAATTTAAGTGATAAATTTAAAAAGTAACATATGAAATGGAACAAATAGAATATTAAATGTAATTTCCATATCCTTAATTATGCAAGTCATAGAAGCAGATGTAAAAGACAATTTGTACTGAGTAATATATGTTAGTAAGTTCATATTCAGTTCTCTCAAATCAAATGATACGGTCTAGTTTTATAGCTCTAGAAGTACTTTATTCTATGGAACACTGAACTAATGACCAGATAAAGAATTTTCTGCTAGCTTTAACTTAGCTCTGAAAAGTCATATCAAATGCAATAAAATTATATTGCATCTTGTGTTATTGATATTTGTGTTACTTTCTCTCTTTGAGTCATTTCTCTTTTTATGTTCTCACTAAGGCAGGATGCTTAAGAACAGTATCTGGCAGCTTTCTCTGGAAAGGGCATCTAATGAGCATGAATGAGTAATAAAAGAAAGCTTGTCTTAAACAGCTTTGACCAAGTTCCTAAGAGTGAGCAAGTCCTTTAGTTGGCCCAACTACTTCATGTTAAACGGATGTAAACTTAGACCCAAGGAGTTGAAGTGCCCTCTCCAAAATCATATTTAGTTAGTCAGTGCAGTTACTAAAATTACAACTCAAGTCATCAGATGAACTCAAGTCATCACATGAACTTACTCCATTAGACTAAGATAGTAATGCCAAGGAAATGACCAAACTGGGAGAGACTGGTCTGACACTTTTCTGTTATTTAGTGGTCATTTCTTTAAGGAAGTGAAACAAATTAAGCAGCAGTCTTACATGTTCACCCTTCAGCATTCATCTCCATCGCAAGACGCTAGTAGATTTCAGACTTTAGGGAAATAAAAAAAAATAGCTCCCTATCGGGAGAGTGTTCTGACACCTCCGTTATTGCCAACAATATATGCAACTGATTTCCCCGTTTTTTATGGAGGCCCTAGAGCAGCCATAAGAAAATAACTCAAGAAACATGGTAAAAATATCACTGAAGAATTTAAAAATTACTCTATAAAATATTCTCTTACTACCAAAAAATGCAGTAAAGGAGAAAAAGGGGATCAGAAAGATATGAAACATAGAAAACAAAAGTAAAATAGCAGACACAAATCCAACTATATAAATCTAAGCATTAAATTTAAACAGATAAAACAATCCAGTCAAAAATCAGAGATTGTCAGACTGAATAAAAACCACGATCCAACTGTACGGTGTCTAGAGGAGATCCACTTCAGATTCAAAGATCCAAACGCTGAAATGAAAGGATGGGAAAAAAATATATCATGCAAACAACAGCCACAGGAAAGTTGGAGTGGCTGTCCCAATATCAGACAAAATAGACTTTAAATTTTTTTAAAAAGGTTAATAGAGATATAGGACATATTTAATAAAGATAGAGGAATTGATCCATCAGGAATGCTGAGAATTAATAAACAGATATGTGCCTAATAAAAGTGCATCAAAACACATGGAGCAAAACTGACAGAAATAAAAGGAGAAATAGGCAATTCGACAATAGTTGGAGACTTCAAGACCGCACTTTTAATAACAGATAGAACAACTAGACAGTAGATCAAAAAGCTGTTAGGAAATTTAAATATAATATAAATCAACTAGACCTAACAGATCTATCTAGAACGTGTCACTCAACAACAACAGATTATACATTCTTAAGAGTACATGGAACATTCTCCAGAATAGACCATATGCTAGGCCATAAAACAAATCTCAACACATTTAAATAATACGAAATGTGTTCCTGGGCCATAATGGAATAAAATTAGAAATCCGTATAAGGAAAATATTTGGAGAAACTCACATATATGTGGTAATTAAAGAACATACTCCAAATTAACCAATGAGTGAAAAAAGAATTTAAAAGAGAAAAAAGAAAAATACTTTGAAATGAATGAAATTAAAGAAACAGCATACCAAAACTTATAAGACATAACTTTAAAAAAATGTATATCTGACAATATCAAATGTTGGCAAGGATGAGGAAAACTGAAACATACATTCCTGGTACAAATTCAAAATAATGCAGCCATTATGAAGAATATTTTGGCAGTTTCTTATAAATTCCAAATATACTTTCCATATGCCTCAGCAATCCCTACTCCTAGGTCTTTATCTAAGAAATATAAATACAAAGACATATGGTTTTGTGTAAGTGACATGTAAATAAATGCTCATAGAAACTTTATTTATAATAGTCCTAAATCACAAAGAACCCACATGCTCATCAATTGGTGAATGCTTAAAGATTTATGGTATATATTCATATAATGGACTATTGCTCAGTAATAAAATAAAGAATGAACTGCTAACACATGCGATGACATGGATGGATTTTATTTTTATTTATTTTATTTATTTACTGTTTTTGAGGAAGATTACCCCTCAGCTAACATCTGCTGCCAATCCTCCTGTTTTTGCTGAGGAAAACTGGCCCTGAGCTAACATCCATGCCCATCTTCCTCCACTTTATACGTGGGATGCCTACCACAGCATGGCTTGCCGACCAGTGACACGTCCGCACCCGGGATCTGAACCCTCGAATCCAGGGCCGCCAAAGTAGAATGTGTGCGCTTAGCCGCTGCGCCACCAGACTGGCCCCGATATGATTGGATTTTAAATGTGGTATGCTAAACCAAACTAGCCAGACGTAAAAGACTACACACTACATGATTCCATTGATATGAAATTCCAGAAGCGATAGAAGGAAGTTCAGTGTGTGCCCAGGGCACAATGCTCAGGTATGAGAATGACTTCAAATTGGTATGAGGGATTTTTTGGGGTGCTGGAAACGTTTTATACCATGATTGTGGTGATGATTACATGGGTTAATCTGTTAACTCATTAAACTCTATACTTACATTTGGTGAATTTTATTTTACGTAAATTATATCTTAATAAAGTTAACTAAAATAGACGAGAGAGATAAAATACATCCATCTTAACACAGCTTTATAATCTGAGTCTATTTTCCTTTCCTTTTCCTTTCTTCTCTGAGTACATGGGAGTCTAAGCCTTCTTCGTTCCTAATCAATGCCTAGTCACCATGGAATAGACTACTGTAAATTTCACAGCAGACTTCTGCATTTCATATTCTGTAAAAGTCTACTGGCAGAGATCTTTCTTGCAATTTCTTTCAAAAACAAGCCAAGCTTTATCTTTCAAAACATCTAAAGAACCACATCATTTTAAAACATGACTATGCAATGGTTTACATATGAGTAGAAACATAACCCCACGGTCTACTGCCATAATTTGATGATGGATGCCCATCATTTTAGTCAAAAGAAAAGATTATGAAGTGTTAGTTAATATATTACTTCCAACCAGATATTTAGCTCATATTAAGAGTAAGTAATTTACTCAGACATTTATTTAAAAAATCACCATTCAAAATTTGTTCAACAAACCCCTACTGAATATACTATTTTCAGAAGAGAGTAAAGTTGAACATCACAAAAAGAGAAGATCATATTGAGATGGTAATTTAAAAAGAGTTGGAGTTGTTATGTGAACAAATTTGAGAGGATCACTCAAGGAAAAGTTGAGTGCATCAAAATTATTTTGTAAAGAAATTATCAAAACACAAACATGAATTCTAAATTGCATCCTAGCTTCTAGCCAGAAATATCCACTACTGAAAGCAAAATATACTGTTTTCAAAAAAAAATAAAATAAGATTTCTTCTTATTCTTAAATAACAAAATTTGTAGAATCATTTGACAATACTTCAGCTATCCAGACAAATCTTATCTGCCCCACTTTTATAAACAAGATACTAAAAACTGCAGTGAGAAATCTTAGATGCAAGTTGCAATTAAGGCAAAGATCCTCTTTCAAAGTCTACTTCTATAAAAAGTAAGGAGCTAATAATCTAACACTGTTTGTGGGTTCTCGTGCTGTATACAGGAGGGAGGTCTAAATTGGCTGTAGCATACCTCTTACTAAGGCCAACTTATCCATGAAGCACAGGCGGCACAACGCCAAAGACCTGGGTTACCTTTAGGGACCCATGGATATATTTTATTTTATTTTAAAATCAAAATTACAAAATGAATAAATCCAGCTGGATTATAATTATCTTTATACAACACCGTCATACAATATAATTTTATTTATTTATCATCTGATTCCATCCCAATGGTCAACATTGGAGCAAAGTTCATGGATCAGTGAATATTTGTACAAATAATGAATGAGTGCTGTGTGACCATGCCAAAATCTTCTTTAAAGGGCAGGCTGAGAGGATGCCTACATACATATGCATATTGGCCACTGGATGGCCAAGCAGACACGGGAGAGGGATAGTACCAGGAACTAGACTTGTGATACCTAAAACTGAGTTGCGTGACCTCCTGGGTTTACATGCCAGAAGATGACAATTCCTGCCTTTGTCCTGGAACTAGACTACATTTTTTTAAACATTAACTGAAAATAAATAGGTGTTTTGGAACACTCTTCTTGGAAGTGGAAATAATCTTACTCAGGTTGTTAATCATGATTATCTATCCCACCCTGGTTTGTTTTGCTGTGTTCTCTCTGTCTGGGAAATGCATCACACAGTGATCTTTATGTTCACACACTCATACAGGGCGTCCTACTGTGCAGTTCTTAGCTCCTCACCCCACACTGAAACCCAGCCTCTGTGAAGCTGAGATATTATTTCTTCACTATTATGCATAATAAGAAATACAATTTGTTTGTCAATGATTAATTACCGCTTCTCCCAAGAGACAAAATGCTGAGTGTTTTCATATGCTAATATATGCCAAGCTGCCAGTGCTAACTCAGCTCTCGAATCTCAAAACTCACCTTAAGTGAAAGAATATCACTGTTTATTGCCAAAGTTGTCATTCCCCTGGAAATGAAATAAATATCTAAGAAGAGTTTCAATGATAGACCTACTTTTCAGCTGACAGATCACTCCTTGTTATCAAAAGGCAAATATATGTCAATGTGTGCATTACTTAAGACTCATGAGATAATTGCTTCAATTTGTCTGACAATCTGATAATGTCATTTGCACAATTGTGAATGGTGTCAATGCTGAATGAATGTTCTTGAACGATATTAAAGGTGTGAAGCACAGTTGGAAAAAAAAGACTCTCATTGATGTGTCTTCCGCCAGATGAAATCACAGGTAGTTACTTGCCTCTTCAAAGATCTGTGTCCTTGACTTAAATTTGGTATTGAATTTATCACCAAAGGAAAGAACAGATCTAGGACTCAAGGCGGTCTATGATCATGTGCAGGTTCTCAATCACTGCTTTAAATTCAAAATGACATGAAGTGATATTTTCAAAATAGTCACTAGAGTGGACAAGCATATCCACGAAGCAAGCTATGTGATGGTTGTAGGAGAATCATGTATTTTAGAATCAGACTCTTCTCATCTCGAACTCCAGTTCTACTACTAAGTTTCATGATGTTGGGTATGTTTTGTTTCGCTTTTTAAACCTTTTCTATTTAGAGTTTTCTCATTTGCTTAAATGGGCATAATAATACCTATATTGTTAAGGAATTTCATGGATATTAAATGTGCCAATAAATAAAAAGCCATTATTACTCTGACTGGAGTAGGTTAAACAACTAGAATGTTTTAACTGTTGTTATTAACGCTATTAGGTGTGTATTTAATCAAGTTCTTAACTTTTCTAAGTCTCAACTACTTTATCTCTCAAATGGATCCAATAATAAATCAGATGTAATGTGAATTTCCTTGAAGTGTTTTGATGGTCACATTAGGAACTTATAAACGTCTCAACATAGTATATAGCACAAATATGATTATGGAAACAAAAAGTGTTATTGTATGCAACCAACAATTAAAATAGAAAAAAATATATTTTTCTCATTTGAAGGCATTGACAAGCTTCAAGATTAACTGCAGTATATTTCTTTTTTATTATTCACCTGAGCTAGTGTTAGTAGCAGATTCTGCCTGGAGTAATTGTTCAGATCAGTGGTCTATGGCCAAGGACAGAAGAAATGAGAATTTTAATTAATACAGAGTGGAAACCAGACAGATATAATAGTCGAGGCATCTGCTAAACCATAAATCTCTGAATAGAAATGACCCTTTATTTGACTGCAATTCAATATTTGGAAATTATAGATGCTACATGAAGTTTATCTCAAATAAAGCATACTTATTTAACTTGGAATGTAAGCCTACAGTGCATTAATGCATGTACAATTTTATCATCATAGAATTAAAAAAATAGAAGCTTAACATATTTTTGAATTCATGTATTCCTCACCCAAACATCTACTAAAACCATGGTAGATGACTAATTTCTTCTTTTTCCAATTAAAACATCTAAGTACTAAAAGAATGAGAAAAAAGATATTTGCACAAGAACAGTCAACACATGTTTGGAAGATTTATAGCAGCTATTTTATTGTTAATTTTCTTAACAGACGGTAGAGAATTAGAAGTAAAAAGGGTACTGTTATAAGAAAAAAAAAAGTGGATTCACCCAGAATTATCTCATGGAGACACAGGAATTAGAGGCCTGGATATGTGGTGGGTGAAAGCTAAATGAGCGACAGCTGGATGCCTCCTCCCACTGTTCCTCCCCATGTTGGTCTTGATGCAGGGACTCTAGACACAGCAGAAGACCGAGAGAGGAATAATCATAAATGGAGTGCTTAACTGCATTTCCATTCACTGAAATCTGAGATTCACCTTATCCAGAATTTCCCCCTGTTATTTAGCTCCCAAGATTCTGGCAGTCAGATTTATTAGACCAATTTAGGAGATTTGGAGGGCTTTTTTTATTGAAATTGAGTACTTCCAAGGGGGAAAAAAAAATAGGTTTCTCCCTTCATCCTCCAGTGAGTTGTACCACTTGAAAAATACCAACCACCACCGCACCACAGCTAACTAGAAAATATTTAGTCATTTTTCAAGATGAACAATAATCCAAGTATCACTAGATATTTAGATGTTTGAGGAGTCTCTGCTGTAAAACTGGAGCTCAAAACAAAGGAGACAAAGAAAAGAAGTTAGAGGAAATAAACCTAGTCTTTGAGAAAAAAGTGGAAACCTCACATCAATAGCGATACATAACATTTTTAGGGGAAGCAGAAATATAATTCAATCAATAAACCGGAAGACAATGCTACAGAAAAGAAGTAGAAAATAAGAAAGAGTTCTTGGAAATTAAAAATAAAAACTCTACATGTGTTGGATGATAATGTCAAGGAAATCACTCAGAAAGTGGGACAAAAATAATCAGGGAAGGTCATCATGAATCACACACAAAGATCTTCACTGCAGTGCATTTTGCAATAGAAGATATTAGAAACAACCCAAATGGTTAAATACAGATTAGAGTCATACACACACAAGCACATCATGCACACATACACACACACATTTAATATGGATAACAACATACTTTTTAATGGCATGTGACAAATCTCATACAGAGGAGCTGAAAAATCTAAAAATATATCTAACTGTTAACAATGGTTTCCGCTGGGTTTTTAAGTTATAAGGTAACAGATGGTTTTAGTTTTTTAACATATTCATTTTTTTTCCTTTTTCTCCCCAAAGCCCCCCAGTACATAATTGTATATTCTTCGTTGTGGGTCGTTCTAGTTGTGGCATGTGGGATGCCGCCTCAGCGTGGTTTGATGAGCAGTACCATGTCTGTGCCCAGGATTTGAACCCAGGAAACACTGGGTCGCCTGCAGCAGAGCGTGCGAACTTAACCACTCGGCCACGGGGCCAGTCCCCAACATATTCGTTTTTTAAATTGTAGATAATTAACAAATACTGCATTTAATTTGATAATCATATATAAAATAACAACAAAAACTATTTTTCCAGTTCCAGGTGCTTCATTCTCTTTACTAATTCTATTAATGAATTTCTTCTTTGCTTAAGCAGGCAGTGTAACTATGCCATCTATTCATTTGAACCGCGGCATTTATTGAGCACTTAGTATATCCCAGATGATGTGCTAAGTACTGAGAGGACAGTGTTCACCAAATAAGCCAGATTTTGCTGTCATGAAAGCTACATTCTAAATGGAAAGATGGCTAAGAAGCAAAGAAAGCATAAGCATAATGAGAAAATCATGGTTTTTAGAAGATGCCTTGAGGGAAAATACAGATTGTTAATAAAGAATATCAATTGGATGGTTAGAGAAGGCCTCTCCAGAAAAAGTGACTCTTGATCTGAGAAATTAGATTAAGGAGCCAAATAAAAGAAGTCCTAAAAATGGAAAAAGAACTGCAGACGTTACCAAGCAAAGTCAGAAAAGTCTCAATATAATCCAGAAAAAAAAGAAGGTAAAAACATAATTGGTTAGCAAAGGGAAGACAGGCATGTGATAACTTTGGAAGAATTGGAGGAAGCTGTAGGAAGAGTTTTGAATTGTGGTCTTAATCAAGGGGGCTCCACTGAGTTTAAGCCAGGATTGATATGTTATATTTTACATATCAAGAAGGTCTTTATGGTTGTATGGTGATAAATGAATGAGAAAATGTTAGAGTGAACACAGGAAATGCTGAGAAACTATTGTGTTACCCATGTAAATAGGATAGCGTGATAAACTCCAGCTACCCCTCACGGGTTAATGGTTCATTCTTTTCCAGGCAGAACTGCTTCATCCTGAAGGGCCAGAATGCAAGGTCGCAATAGAAATCTCCTGCTCCAGGTTCTTTTTCCAAGAGCAGAGAACACAGACCACTCTGAAGGAGATTCCAGATGACAGGCCCACTACCTGAAAACACACCACTTCCTGCTCATGAATTTTGCACTAATTTTGGTAATGATGTTAAGTAGCACAGCAATAGGAGCTTAGGGAAAACATTGGGAATACAGAGAACTTTGTTTCACTTCTTCATCCAAGCCAGTCTTTAATTGTATTAGTATCATTATTATTATTATTATAGACTCTAAAATGTAATCTTACCTATGCAACAAAAACATTTAGGACACTGTGTTATAATAGAGGTTTGAAGGCCACATGCTCAGACCTGTTGAATTAGATTTGTGAGGGCTAACGCTCTGGATGTTGTGTTCTCACGTACTCACCACACACTCTCCAGGTGGTTCACTAAAATGGCAGATATGGAAACCATTCTTCCGGGCTTCCTAGCAAGCGGTCCTGACATGAACCACTCCGGCACCTTCAATTTTTTTTGAAAAGTTCCAACGTAGAGAGTAATTACCAACCAATACCAGATTAAAAAATAAAAGAGAATTTTAGACACTGAAAGAACTGTTCTTTCCTCATGCTTTTGAATTCCATTTTATTCAGAATTAATTTAGATAGTGCTCTACTCTGTAAAATAGCTAAGTTTCCTCATCCAAATTGTAATTCAAACCCTTAAGTACAAATGTGGTTTCTTTTGAAATTTTCCTATCTGATCCTTAAGGAAAATTCAGAAACTTACTTCAAGTAAATGTTTTATTAAAAAGGATACTCTGTAAAGAGGAACAAATGCAGCATTCTTGAAGTCAACATAATCTAGGTCATGACACTCTAGATCAAATTATTTATTTTGTGTTTGATATATAGTTTGTTTTTTCTTTTAGTCTAAGTAGTAAGGATTTGAATAGATATTCAGCTGTTCAAGTAGATAAACCATTACTTTAATGCAAGGTGTAACCAACTACAAAGAGATTGATAATTCCTGGCCCCAGCCATCAAGGGGAAGACAGTATAGCATGATCAAAAGACCATTCCTAGCTTGACATTCTCTGATTCTAAAATTCTAATACTGTTGCATGTCCTGGGAAAATCACACACTCTGTTTCAGTCATTTCAAGATAGAAAACAGAAGCAGAAGAGAACAAATGTCTGTTTTGTGCATTCAATATACAAACACTGTGCTTACAGCTTTATGTGTGACATAACACTTAACCTCTGCAAAAATGCAATTTGAGAGTTAATATTATTCTGACAATCTTTCATATGAGGAAATTAAGTCTTAGTGTGCTTAAATTATTTGGCCAAAGTCATGCAGAAAATAGAAAAAAAAAATCCACTTTGGTCTAATTGCATGGCTTATGCTTTTCTCTATTTTGTCAAATTATCCTCCAAAGTGAGTTCTTTTTCATTTTCTTTTCTGTAAAATTAACTAAAAGCCTTCATATTAAGTTCTAATGCTCCTCAGGGGCACACAGAGACAGGCTCATGTGTTGTTATGATTTCTGCTTTGCTGCAGACTGACAACATAGCTACACACTGGCCAGAGGAAAGAAAGACCAACAACTTCTGTGAGGGAAATCCTAATTCACTTTACAGAGTGAAGAATCCTGGAGTGCTGGATATTAGTGTTCATTTATTCATGAGACAGTAAATAATTTTTATCCTTTGTGGCAACTCTCATCTATAAGTAGAGATTTCCAGGAGCAATGTGTTGAGAAAAAATGGAAGATTGTTGATGAGAGTTAGCAGAAAAGGACACCAGGATCAATGAGCAAATTCTACCAAGGGAGGGGTGATGCTTATTCTGATAATTTCCAGATCTTCCCTTTACCAGTGTTAAAAACAAGACAAAAGGCCCAAAGTGGAGTCACTTATGTTAAGCCCCATCGCTAAACCAAGACTTAACTTAATTACAGTTTCAGCTCTCTCTCCCAGAAATGGAATCTTAAATGAGTCAATCAGGAATCTCCTGATTAGCACTGATTAGGTAATATGCTCCATAGACCCCTGCCATACCCCAAAGGAAAGTAACCTTGCAATAACCAATCTGCTTTTTTCTCAACATAACTTCCTTATTCCTGCTCCTTTCCGCCTATAAAAATCTTTTATTTTGTACAGCTCCTAGCGTCTGTGACTGGATGTCACCCAATTCATGAATAGTCAAATAAAGTCAATAAGATCTTTAAAATTTACTCACTTGAATTTGTGTTTTTACACCAGCAATATAACTTTGGCCAAGTAAATGTATCCTTTCATCCTCATTTTAGCATCATTAAAGTGGTGATGATATCTACCTCTCAGGGTATTGAGAAGCATTACATCAATTACATACCTAGTATAAGTTGCCTACCCCAGTGCCCAGTTACACTGCTGCTATGTTATCCTGGTGCAGGGTTCAGCATGGCTTGGGTGAACTGGAGATGCTATGTGGGTCATCTGGTCTACCATCTGCCTTCACTAACACAGGTGCCTCTTTTTGGATTGCCCCTCTCTCCATCTCTTCCGAGCTGCACTGGTTATATACATATCTTGGAGCCCACAATACTGGGTTTAATTCTGCCTCTGGCATATACCCTGTGTGTAGCGGCAGTTTATTTTAGCCCTTTGAGACTCACTTTCCTCATCTATCGAGTGTGGTTTTTAGTAAAATAGCATACACTTTTCAGGGTGGTTATGAAGACCAAATCAGTTGAGAAATTTTTCTGCCAAATGTCTAATAAAAAAGTGGCTACTTAAAAATTTTATTAAAATAACTGATGATAATAGTTTCTATGTTTGTTATAATCACCAGGCACTAATCTTTAAAGCACAACCCACAAAACCATTTCTCTTCCAGCCCACACACTCTTTTCTTCCCTCAAATAAAATAAAGCCAGTGTTAGCTTACAGAAAGGTATTTCTCAGTGAGTCTTATTTTACTCTTTATGTCCTAAACGTCAACATATTTTTTATTGTATTCTCAGGCCTGACTTATACGAATGCTCAATTAGTTTTATACAATAAATGAATTAACTAGAAACATTGTTTTCTCCTCCCCAAAACCCAAATACTTTGTCTCAAACGTCACCTTTGCAGAGCTGCCTTCTCTGAGCCCGTCCATTAAACTCTATCTCCTTACATTGTTTTTGTTTCATAGAATCAATCATTGGCCGAAAAAATATTATATATTTATTTGTGTTCTTGTTCATTGTTTAATGCTGCTAGAATGTAGGCTCCATAAGGACAAGGAATCCACCTAGTTTATTCTCCTACTTGAATCTCCAGCAATTATGACAGTGCCAGACCCATATGTTCACAAGAAGTTGAAAAGAACACCACTAAGATGTCCTGTGTAACTGTAACTCAGCTTTCCCTAATGCTAACATCTTATGTAACTATAGTACATTATCAAAACAGGAAATTGATGATGTTAACACTAAACAACTAATTAGACTGAGGATCTTACTCAGGTTTCATTAGTTTATGAATGAACATGAACTAATTTTTTGCAGGAATTTCTGCATAGTTATGTGATGTTTAGTCACATGTACAGATTTTTGTAACCACCACTGCAATCAAGATACAGAACTATGCTTACCTCGAAGCATTCTCATGCTACCACTTTATAGTCACATTCTCTCTCCCCCGCTTTATCCTCGAGACCCTCCGATCTGTTCCTGTTTATATTAGAATTCTCCAGAGAAACAGAACCAATAGGATATACACAATGAGCAAGTGGCTCACAGGATCACAGAGCCTAAGTCCCATAATCTGCCATTCGCGGTCTGGAGACTGAGAAAAACTGGTGGTATAATTTCAATCTGAGTTTAATGCCTGAGAAACAGGTTCAGGGTTCAGCATGTCTTGGATGAGCTGGAGACGCTATGTGTGTCATCTGGTCTACCATCTGCCTTCACTAATACAGGTGCCTCTAAATTGATCAATCCCATTCCAAGGACGGGAGAGAATTAATGTCTCAACTCAAGCACACCGGCAGGAAGCGAAAAGGGCAAATTCCTCTGCAATCTACCTTTTTGGTCTATTCAGGCCCTCAGCAGATTGCATGATTCCCAGCCACACTGGGAGTCGGGGGAGCGATCTACTTTTCTGAGTCCACCAATCCAAATGCTAACCTCATCTGGAAAGATGCCTTCACAGACACACCCAGAAAAAACATTTCATCTGAGCACTCCTTGGCCCTGTCAAGTTGACACATAACATTAACTATCACACCATTTCTATAATTTTGTCATTTGAAAATGTTACATAAGTTTAATCATATTATATGTGTACTTTTGAGGCTGGTGATTTTCACTTAGCATTATATCCTTGAAATTCATCCAAGTTGTTATGTGCACCATAGTTTATTCCTTTTAATTGCTAAGTACTTTTCCATCTTTTTATTAATTGTGTCATTAAATAAATCCCGCTTTCTATGATCTATGCTACGTCTTTCAAACTCATATAAAAATATTTACATTGTTATCAGTTTATATTAACATATTAACCTGCCACTTCTCTTGACAAGGATACTGTGTATCTTTTAACAAATGGTGGAAATTCCTAAAAGGAAATTTTGATTGACTTTAATCTCAGGAGCCAGCCATAGGAAGGTCTCCAGCTTTATGCCTGCGATGCTTCAGCGCTTTTCAATGCTTCTCAGAGTTGACAGCTATCAGTGTCAAACACATTGGATTGTCTTCTCTATTTATATCCTCCCGCTTTCTTTTCCTTTCTTCTTCCAGAATAGGCTACATTCTAAGTGGATTCAAGAGGAAACAAAGTCCTCACTACACTGGTAATGAACTATTTTATTTTCTCTCTTTAGAAAAGCTTCTCAAAACTTTTCTTGTTAAAAATACATAATAAAAGGAGCAATCTCTAGAAGTTCAGACTGAGCATATATGAAGCGACACCCTGGAATATAAAATTTAATGCCCTATCCCTAATACCACGGCATACTTTGAGAAATACTGGAATTGTTTAAAGAAAGCAAGCAAACATACAAATAAACAATAACAACAACAATAAAATCTCAGTGCTGGACAATATAAACTAAACTAAACAGGTTAAATGATTTTAAACTAATGACTTTCAAAGTTCAAATAATGAGTTGTTTGGGGAATATAAACTAATTAATTCCAAATTTCCCCCCAGCACTATGAATGCCTCTCATACCATATTAGTCTGCTAGAATGCGACTAGGTGGAATAACTGAAACTAGTCCCCCCCCCCAAAAAAAAACAATCAAGACTAGAAGAGATGAAGCCATCCTAAAAAGGAAGAAAGATAGTTGAACTGATAGTTACTAAGTAACTAGTTCTTCCGGTGCTTACCATATGCCGTCTCACATATTGCTCACAAGAGCTCTTTGAGGCAGGCATTATTCTCTCTACAGTAAACTAGTGAAATGAGGTTTAGAGATGTTGCATAATTTGCCTAAGAGCCCAACCATGTAGAGGCAAAGCTGTGATGGCAAATTGAACTACCTGGCCACAAACCTCACATTTCTCCTTGCCCACCAACTACCACTTACGCGTACATCTGTTAGCTAGAAAAGAAGACTTAAATTTTTCTCGATAAAATTATTTGTATAAAATTCCAAAAATAAAAAAAAAATGAGAGAAAGGAGGTAACAAGAGCATTTGATCGTAAAAAACAAGAGCAAACAAAAAAACTATATAAAATTATTGTCAAAAGACAGGAAGAGTAATAATTCTTTTAAAGGCCTAAATTGGTACACAAGAGATTTGACTGCATGTCTTACATTAAAGAAATATTATTTATGACAGTTGTTAAAGACAGTAAGAAAGACTATTCGCGGGGGGTTACTACAATGAGGTTTATAATAGGAGAGAGAGATGAGTTCAAGTCTGAATACAACTAGGAAAAATGGGGATTTATAGCCAAGGATCAGGGTGGGGGGTTGTCAGATGGAAAATTACTATGAGTAAGGTAATTCTTTGGTAAAGTGATTTAACAAGATTTTTGCTGAGGGCAGGCCAGGGTGATATGGTGCTCAGGTCAAGGGTAGGTGATTTTTGCTAAACTGACTCAGCAGGGTTCCTTCTAAACTGGAAGAAATGGGCCAAAGGCAGGCCCATGGTCAAAGTCTAGACAGAAAAAGAACTCTCTTTCACCACCTGAATAATAAAGGAGTTGGTTTAGCTAATTGCTAAACTTTTCTAGATGGTACTCAATGCTTGGTATTGGGAATCTACTCACTCAAGATGTAGTTAATATTAAATTAGTTCCCTACCCAAACAGGATGTTGGAGAAGGATTCAGCATGACATTTAGTTTTCAGTGAGGGCTATGTAGTGGAGTTGAGGAAGCTGGCTGAAATTCAGAGTTGGGCAAGGATTCAGTGTCGTGGCGCCAAGGGTAAAATAGGGGCTGTTTAAAAAAAAAATAATCAAAAACCTCTTATCTCTGCCACCCAAGTTCCTAGAATGCTAAGTGCCTTATTCATCAGTTCAGAGGTCAGAGGTAAACTTCTTTATCTTTGTCCCATTTACACATAGAGTCCACAGTCTTGACTACGAATTTCAAAAGATTTTGAGAAGAAGTGGTAAAAGAACTTCTTTCCTTCACAGACTCACTTTTCCCAGTTACACAATTATTCACTTTGTTTTCCAAATATGCCTGAGAAGCAAAGGAAGGTAAAAATACCACAACAAAATAAAAATACACTCAGAGAAGGGAGAAAGAATGTATAATGAATAACCACAGGAGGAGTGAGACACTGAAAATGTACAGAATTGAGAGCAGTTTGGATTTGGATGTACAACATTATTATGATTTTTTTTCTTTCTGGAAAACTAAAGTGTCATTTGCTTTATAAAAAATATTTATTGCTTTCCATTAATTTCAGTATGCAAACTTAATTCCTTAGCATTGCAGGTCTTTATAACCAGACCCTATCTTTTGAGACTGAAACCTCCAAGTAAAATATAGCAAGAAGTATAATAGCGTAACTGTTATGTGTACAACCCTGAGATAAATGAGCCAGTGTTCAAAGACACCCCTTACAAATTGTGTGACCTTGGATATGCTATATAACTCTCCAGATTTTATCTGCATCAATACAAAGATTGCCCATCTGAAAAATGGGGAAATTAGAGTACTTAGTTATGTAAAAGGTAAGTAGAGAGGCAGGTTGACTGATCCCATTGTAGGTGACATCCTCGGTGCACCATGTTGGTTTTGCTATGCTAATCTAAGATGCTGGAATTATGAACACTTTTCTTTCGCTTGCCTTTCTGCAGTACAAGACGCATATCTTAGGACACTGATTTGCTTTATAGACCCCAAATTTCTCTTTAGTGGGCCGTCTCAAAGGATAAACTTGAGAGGGCGAGAAGTTTTATAGAGGGTTAGTAAAAGCTTTCACATATTATGCAATTAATTTATTGTTTGCTAAACTGACATTTTTGTGTCTATCCTTAGCTCTATTGTGTCTTATTCCAATACTAGTGCTTAACATAGGATGGAAAGACGGGAGCTTCATATAACCCACTAGAAGTACCAATATCTTCATCTAAAAATTATTGCGAGGGTTAATTGTATAGAATATAAAAATGCACTCAGAATAGCCCTGATACATGCTAGAAATTCAATCAAAGTTATGGCTTAATGAACACTTAAACCATACCAAATTATGTCCAGTTTCTTAAGATATCCCACTCTTATGCACATATGCATATTCACACATATGATTTTTGTCATCACTTTAAAATTCAGTATCTGGAATCTCCTTCTCCATCTCATTACATTTTAATCAAGTCTGTTTGTTTCTAAGCAAGAAAATCCCTGCAAGTTCATTCAAATAGGGAATGTTTGATTGAAGGGTCACAAGTATAAAATCTTTGTACTGTGGCATCGTACTCTGCCACTCACTCTCTTTCACACACACATATGCGAGCACGCCTGCACACACACATACACACACAGAGTTCTCCTTTTACTGGTTGGGTGTCTGCTCAATTCTCTTCTGTACCGATGACATTTTTTTGTTTAGTATTGTTTGTTTATCCCCTATAACTTACCTTGCATATGGATTTGGAGTCCTCTGGATCTGACACTGGCTCATCACCTACCAGTCTTATCAACCTGTCTTCTCCCAGCTCCCTGTGTCTGTAGGCCTGCGTGTGTGTGTATGTATAGTACACATTTAATGAATTATTTGGAAAAGAAAATGTATTTTTCAAATAGAAGTTTTAGAGGGAAATTGAGGAGATTATGAGCCATAAACTTTAACTATAATTTCCATACAGCAAAATTCCCCAATTTAAGTGCACAGTTGCATGGATTTTGACAAATGTGAATGCCCTGAAATAAATACCACAATCAAGATTTGGAGCATTTTAATCATTCCAGAAACTTCCTTATTGTTTCTTTGCACTCAGTCCTCACTACCACTCCTCATTGTGGGCAACTACTTCTCTGTAATGCTTTGCAATTCGGGCCCTTAGGTTTAACTATACTATGAGAAATGCGCTGGCTTTAATTTGCAGTTCTCTAATTACTATTGATTTTGCGCACCTTCTCCTGTGCTTATTGGCCTTTCTGTACATTGTTTGGCTAAATGTGTATGCAACTCTTCTGTCTATGAGTAACAGGTGGTTTTTCTTCTAAGAAATAAAAATTGTATTTATACTTGTGTGGCTGTAGTAATGGAACAAACTATTTGAACAAAATCAGAAAGACACATCAACAATATCACCCTCCTTGAGTTTCAAACACTTGGCTTCAAATATTTAATTGACCTTTCTTTAGGCTTTAGGCTTCATGTTTCATTGAACATTGTTTCAGATGTTCACAGGAGTACTTTGGTGTGGAGAGTGGGAGTGGCAGGTAAACCTTATTTGTCAAGTAAATATGAGAAAACCAGCACCAAATACTCCATGTAGAAAGTCACAAGGTACCTCTGTTCTGTGAATTTTTTTAAGAAGGATTTAATTAAAGACAGCTTTTTATTTACTGAGCACCAGCTATAAGCAAAAAATATAGGTAATTAATAAGCCCCCCAAAATATGGTATCTGAACTCACAAATCTTAGAAAATAGACCATAAGATATATCTTAATACTAATCAAATAATAGGATGACCCACTTTTCCTGTTTGCCTGAGACTGATCCAGTTTTAAATTGAAAGTTCACATTCCTGGAACTCTTTCAGTTCCAGGTAAACTGGGGCATTTGGTCACCCTATTGAATAATCATAAGACAAATACAAAATGGCAGCTGTGAAAATTGCTAAAAGTAAAGAAGGATGGAGTTATGGATGGATCTTGTTGATGTGGAGAGGACCTGGTCAGAGCTCTGAAGTATGCTCTCTATGGAAAGAGACCATGAGCTAACATGTGAAGAAAGAGAAGGAGTTAACCAATTATAGATCAGAGAGAGAAGTACTCTAAACACTGAAAATGGCGTGCAAAATGGATCACGGCAGAAGAGAGCCTGGTGAGCATGAGAGGTCAATAAAGACCAGTGTGGCTGGGCCCAAGGAGAAAGGAGGTCATGATGAGAGGAAGGATTAGATGAGTCAGGTGGATCTAGAGCCAGGTCAGCGAACATTTTCTACAAGGCATCATATGGTAGACAGAATTCTGAGATGGACCCTGAGATTCCCAGATACTTGTACACACACTTTTCCCCAAATATTCAAACACTAAACTAAGTACTGCTGGGAAGGAATTCTGCAGATGTAATTAAGACCCCAAATCGGTTGACCTTAACATAGAGAGATTACCCTCTTGAGCCTGATCTAATAACACAAACCTTTAAACTGATAAGAACAGATACTACACTTGATCTTAGCCAAAAGGCAGAGAGGCAATAACTCAAACCTTTAAATCTGTGTCTAGAGGTCAGAAAGAGAGGATTTCAGAAATTTCTAGCAGGAGATTTAACTCACAAGATGTTTTCCATTGCTGACTTGAAGATGGATAGGATCCTATCCAAGAAATGTGGGCAGTCTCTAGGAACGGAGCAGCCACTGGTTGACAGTCATTAAGAAAATAAAATTCTTACAGTTGCAGGAAAATGAATTCTTCAAACACAAATTAATTGTAAAAAGACCCTAGTCCTGGCCAATATTTTGATTTCAGTCATGTGAGACTGTGAACAGAGAATACAGTGACATCGTGCCAGACTCCTGACTCAGAGAAACTGAGAGAAAATACATTTTTGTTTATTTAAGATGATAATTTTGTGGTAGTTGGTTATGCAGAAATAAAAACTAATGCAGACAAGATGGTAAATTTTTTCATCTGTGCAGGCCTTACAGTCTTGTAACTACTCAACTCTGTCACTGTAGTGCAAAATCAGCCATAGATAATACATAAATAAGCATGTATGGCTATATTCCAATAAAACTTTATTTACAAATAATGTTGTAAGTTTATTTAGCTCATGAGCCATAGTTTTCAGACTCCTAATCAAGAAGGTTGTAGATATTGTTAAAGAGTTTTTGCTTTAACACAACAAAAATGAGAAACCATTAGATGGCTTTGGCACAGAGATAAATGTTTGGATTTACATTTTGAAGATAAAGCTGGGGACGGCCTCATGGCATAGTGGTTAAGTTTGCATGTTCCACTTCTCTGCGGCCCAGGGTTCGCCAGTTCGGATCCTGGGTGCGGACATGGCACCGCTTGGCAAGCCATGCTGTGGTAGGCGCCCCGCATGTAAAGTCGAGCAAGATGGGCACGGATGTTAGCTCAGGGCCAGGCTTCCTCAGCAAAAAAGAGGAGGAGTGGTAGTAGTTAGCTCAGGGCTAATCTTCCTCAAAAAAAAAAAAAAAAAAGAAGATAAAGCTGCCTAAGGTTTTGATAACAGGTAAGGAGAATGGAGTAAACCAGAGTGAAAACTGTAGAATAATTTGTTGATTATTGCACTTCAGAGCTCGTGATAGGAGGATGATGGTTAGCAGGGCGACAGAGATGGAAAGAAGTCAATCAGAGCATGTTTGTGTATGTGTGTGGGTGTGCATGTGTATATGTGTTCAGGTACATGCATAAACCTTCCAGCAAGATAGATGTACATTTTTGGACATTCTTGCTTTGTGTGAATAAACAGATTTTGCAACATGTGTAAGATAACTCTAAGGAAAGTGGCTGAGCTTTATCTCTAAGAATGGCATTGGAGTAATTAAACAGTTATTTCCCGTACATAGTGGATTTATATGAGTTATAGGGAAGACAATAGCTCTCCTGACTGAGTGATTTAATGTCCTCTTCCTAACAACTTGCAAAACATTATGAGATGGTCAGAATGATATCGCTGGAGGCATTTTGAAACCGTCTGAAAATTGACCACTGCTAGGCAATAGATTTCTTTTTGCCTTGCCTCTTCTCAGATAATGCTGTTTGAAATACTATTTTTGAAAGCTTTTTTATTGGAATGCTTTCTTATGCACTGAATGGTCTCTTATACAACAAAGCATCCAGCTCAACAACAGACACATAGTAGGCATTAAGTACAGTTGTCCCTGCTGATCCATGGAAGATATGTTCCAAGACCCCCAGTGGATGCCTGAAACCATGGATGGTACCAAATCCTATATATGCTATGTATTTTCTTATACGTACATACTTATGATAAAGTTTAATCTATAAATCAGGTGTAGTAAGAGATTAACAACAATAACTAATAATAAAATAGCACAATTATAACAATATATTGTAAGAAAAGTTACTGTAGATCTTAGCAACCTCAGTATACGATTTTTTTCTTATTAAGAACTTTTACCTTGTACTTAAAGGAAGCACTTTATGGCTTTTCTTTGGCATATCTGAATTGCCAGCATCACTACTCTTGTGCTTAGGGCCGTTATTAAGTAAAATAAAGGTTACTTGGACACAAGCATGCAATACTTGACATTCGATCTGATAACCCAGATGGCAACTAAGTGAGTAAGGGGTGGGTAGCATATTATATGTTGGACAAATGGACGGCTCATGTCCCAGGCGGGACAGAGCAGGATGGCTCGAGATTTCCTCACGCTACTCAGAAAGGCACACAGTTTAAAACTTACTAATAATTTACTTCTGGAATTTTCTGTTTAATGTTTTCAGACCACTGTTGACCATGGGCAACTGAAACTGCAGAAAGTGAAACCTTGAATAAGGGGGGACTACTGTAAATGTTGTTGGACTCAATCTAACTTGGCTGAAATAAAGACATTTTTATATTAAGTCTGAGTTTAAAATACTAAAGAGAAGTCCAGAATTATGGTGAATACTAAGTAATTTAGTGCCCAAAATTATTTTTCTTAAAAAGAAAATTCAGGGGGCCTGCCCTATGGTTAAGTTTGCGCACTCAGCTGCAGTGGCCCAGGGTTTGGTGGGTTCAGATCCTGGGCGGGGACATGCCACTCCTCATCAAGCCATGCTGAGGCAGGGTCCCACATGCCACAACTAGAAGAACCCACAACTAAAAGTATACAACTATCTACCAGGTGGCTTTCGGGATAAAATGAAAATAAATAAAATCTTTAAAAAAAAAAAAAGGAAATTCAAAAGGATGTGAGAAAAATTGTTGGGAAACAGTTCTCCATGCATCTCTCATGCTTCTATGTGTGTTATTTGTCCCACAATTCACTGCCTTGACCACTCATTACCTGGGACATTTCTCAGTGTTGGGCCTACAGCAAGCAATTGAGGGGTAAGCTAACATCTCCCTCAACAACAAAGGTTTACTTGCTTTCTCCTTGCAACAAAATGGTCAGTTTCTTAAGCTCAGTGCTCCTCTTGTGCATCACAACCTTCTGTATGTGCAAGCATCTGCCAAGGCTCTCTGTATGGGATTTGGGAAACAAGCAGAACTGATACAAATATGTTAATACTCATGCTACCTACTGTACCATGAGTCAGAAATTCCTTTTCTCCGACCAATGAGTTTCATGTCCTCTGCTAGCATCTATAAAAAAAAAAAAAAGGTCAGGATTACTTTATTAGACTGTAAGAAGAGAATAATCAAATCCCAACCCTCAGAAGAACGCTTTAAGTTTTACATTTTGCATAAATATTTCAGATTGAGTACTTCTAATTATATATACACACATACACATATAAATACGTCTTAGCTTTATTATTCATTTCTTATTAAATTTCATCATTGTGAAATTTAAAAATTTTATGCTAATGACATTTTCTCAAATATTTATAAAATAACACCAATGTTAACCATATAAATAATGGTACTAGCTTTATGTTTTACAAAGCACTATTTTAAAGTTTGCATTTGATCATCAAACTTTTAAGGCAAGAGTGGAGTATATTATTATCCCAAATATAAATGAAAACCTATTATTCAGAAGGTGTCTATAATTTTCTCAAATCAATATAGTGTTTAAGACGTAGGTCCACTTATTATTTGAAATTGTCCATTCTGTTTTTCAAAATCTCATTAAAAATATAGTACACTGAAAAATGCATTTACTTCAAGATGACTTGTTTATTCAGTCATTTGTTCACAATATTTCTCAAAATTTATTATATGATGGCATATAACTTTATACAGTATGTATTTTGTGTATGTGTGTGCATGTGTGTGTGAGAGAGACGGAGAACAAGAGAGGTAGAATAAGCAATTGCACACAGTGCATAGTACATATCAGGCATGATGAGGACCATTGGTTAAGATGCCTGTTTCTTTTTGATTTGTTACCATGTTATATTTTAGTTGTTAGATTCAAGCACATTTACTGAAATAATATTGGGAATTTCAATTACATCGTTGGTGTTTGAGTTGAAAGGATAGAAAGGAGAATAGGGTAGGGTCAGGAATGAAGTTGGCTGAGAATCATGAACTCATGTACTAGAGACCCAGGTATTAAAGTATCAGTCTGAACCAAATATCAAATTCTTTTATTTCCTTGAGATAGAAAATCATAAAATTTATTTAAAGTGCCTATACATATGTTCATACATAACTTATAAAGCTCTGAATACCATGTATCAAGTTTATGAGTAAATGTTTTATAGTTTTTATTGTGAAGGCCTTAGCTTCCTTCTTGATACATAGTTTGGAATTCTTAATTGTCAAGACTAGGAAACGATTGATGGGATAAGTTGGTGACCCACTCCAGGTCAGAGATGAACACTTGCTCATCCTTCAGTTCTCAGTGCCTAGCATAGTGCCTTGACACAGAAAAGGCACACATGCACAAAATGGATAAGAAAAGAGAAAGAGAGTGAGAGAAGTAAGATTGAATGAAGAGATCAAGGAGACTCTTCTTCAAGATAATCGATGAAGCAAGCCTGAGCCTTAGAAGACCTTTGGATAGATTTCCTTTCAATCAAAAGACATCACAGTTAAAATATAATAACCATAGAAGAATTATTATAAAACTCTGCAATTATAAGGAGGAAGGGAGAAGTAGAAAGCAAGCAAGTGAGCTGGGGTAGGGAGAGCAAATTACATAAAAATTAAAAGAGAGTCCAAAGAAGAACAAAGAAAGAGAAAATGGGAAAAAGAACATCAAAGAAGAAAGAGAGAGAGGGAGGCTGGGAAGATGGAAAGAAAGAGAGAGAGAGGAAGGAAGGAAGGAGGGAGGGAAAGAAGGAAGGGAAAAGAAAAAAACAGTGAAACTTATTTATTCTAGCATCACTTTCCTTCTATATGATTAGTAAATCAACTAGAGATTCTGTTTGAACCTTCCAGCAGGAGAGGAGAGGAGAAAATGGTTGTTTTTTATACACTTGACTTAACCACGCCTGCCCTTTAACTGGCAGCCTCTGCTTATTCCCCTGACAGCACCTGGAGAGGGTGCCTGTAGAACACCAAAAGGGTAGTGGGAAAATATGACATGTGACACCAGGGCAAGATCTGATCCTCAACAAATGAAGTCTGTCAGGCATCTCCTCAAAGGCTGCCACCTTTCATATCCCTGCTTGGCTGAGCTAGCTTTATACACAAACTTATTGTATTATTCAGCTGGTTTGATTTTCCTTTTTATGACAACCCTTCCCTGGAGACCATCCATCTCTTTACAGTCTTGGAGAATGACTCTAACTGAATGATATTTCAATGTAATTTATAACTCTCTACTGTAAACACAAATATGAGTTGCTTCTTAGCACTGGAAGGAATGCTAATGGCCAGTCTTGGCCACTATTACTTTGAATGAAATTAGTGCCAAAATGCTTAAGGAATTTAGGCAGGCAAATTGAATGAAGATGAAAAAAGGAAGAAAAATGAACAAACAAAAAATGGAAAACAAGCAAACAAACATAAAAGCCCAGAATAAAAAAAATAGAAAGAAAATGTTGTAGTTTTCTATGGTCATTAGTTAATTTTGTATTCACAAACTTCACAGGCAGCCAGAGGAATATGTAAATAATCTATGATTCAGAGTTATTAACAAAGTTGTAGAAAACAGCATCCAGCACTGTATTATCTTAAAGATACAAGAAACCTTAAAATGTACCTATTCCACTGGAAGACCCAAATTAAGATTTCAATTCTCCCTAAAATTAATCCATAGATTCATGGCAGTTCTAGTCAAAATTGCAGGCTTTTTGTTTGTAGAAGTGACCAAATTATTCTCAACTTTATAAGGAAACACAAACACTCTAAGAATAGCCAAGACATATTTGAGGAAGAACAAACTCAAGGGCTTACAGTCCCTGATTTTAAGACCTTCTCTTTAGCAATTAAGAAAGTCAGGTGGCGGTAGGGAGACCAGTGCTGCACTCCAGCCTGCCTTTTCTCCGTGGTTTCTCTCCACTCCCCTGAGTAACTGGGTTTCAGAGTAACCCCTTCTGGTGGTTCTCGCTGCCAGGGCAGGACGCCCCTCCTTTCTCTGCCTCTATCAAAAGAGTGCGGTACTGCCTTAGAAACACTCAAATACGGTACTTGATTTTCAATAAAGCCATCAAAGTAAAAGAAAGTGGAAAGGAAAGTCTTCTCAATAAATGATATTGGACTACTTCTGAGTGTATAACTAAACATAGAATTTCTGGGTCATAAAATATACTTAACTTTAAAAGAAACTGCCAAAGAGTTTTAAGAAGTGCTAATATCAGAATTCTTAATGTCCCCTTACTGTCACCACCATTTGGTATTGCCTGCCTAGTTCCTTACAGCCTTTCTGGTAGGTGGGAGGTGCTATCATATTGTGGTTTCAATATGCAATTTCTTGGTTACTAATGAGGTTGATCAACTTTCCTAGGCTAGTTAGCCCTTTGAATCTCCACTGTGTGCAATGCCTCCAATTACTATGCCTATTTTTCTCTTGGGTCATCCATCTTTTTCTTATTGACTGGTAAGTCTTCTTTTATATATTCTGAATTTAAGATATCTTCCCTCATTCTATTGGGCTGTTTGACCACTTTCAATGGATCCTTTGAATAAATTGAAGGTCTCAATTTTAATATAACCTAATATACACATTTTTATTTCTTTAATGCTTAGAATTTTACTGTCCTTTTTAGAAAATCTTCATCTTCTCCAAAGAAATAATGATGTTCCCTTATGTTTTCTCTAAAAGTTTCTTTATTCTCTTTCATATCTGGTTCTACAATATATCAGAAATTAGTACTTGTTTATAATGTGTGGTTGTTGGTTTGCAAAATCTCCCCTGCCCAGCAACCACACATATGGAGGGTGGGGAGAGACTGCAGAAAGAGGCAGACCACTTCACGTTGGTTAGTGGCAGGTTTAATCAGCAGGAGAACTTACATATGCAGTTTGTCTTGGGTGGCTGTGAGACAGGTAGATCTCCACTCCACACCCCACCCTCTAGAATCTTAAAAGTTTATATAGAAGCGTTATTAACTGAGTTCAACCCCATTTTCAGCCCAGGTGGTTTCAACAACACCTTACTCTCTTAAGGCTCAGGCTATGGGAAACTCCAAGACGGGAACAGTGGGAGCAACGTTCATTCTGAAGATAGGGAGGGAGGTAAGGAGAAGTCATGTCCTCTCAGTGGCCTCCTCCAACAGTGGCAGGGGTCAAGATACACTTTTTCGTTTTCATATGATTGTCCAACTGACCTAGCTCCATTTATGGCAAAGGTTTTCCTCCATTGTACTCTCGTGTTATTTTGAGAAAATGGTAAAAGCTGTCAGAAGAGAAGGATATTGACTTTGTCTAGATAATGCATATATATATTTATGAATTTATCTAGTTAATGTAAAACTCCATTGAGCCATGAACTAAAGGTTAGTGCAGTTTACTGCATGTAAGTTATATTTCAATACAAAAGTAATTGTATGTGAATATTGATGTTCATGTAATATTGTGAAAGATGCTTTAGGTTGATGATATTGCATGTCTTTCAACTCTCTCAGGTTCTACCAGGATAAGCAAGGTGCTTCCAAGTGAATGAAAAACAAGATAAGTTAATAACAACTTGTTAAGACTTAATAAAACTTTTTTGATGTACTTCCCACACATTAAGGAAAGTAATGACTCCATTGACTAAATAATAAATTTGCTTACAAGTCAGATGATTTTCACTACTTTTTTTCAATAAAATTATAGGTGTACATAATGGAGGTGTCTACTGACAGATCATTGAAGAAATTTTGATGGTAGAAGATTATGAAATTTTTGAATTGCAACTTGGAAGTCTTATATTGAGTGATTTTCCATGGCAAAACTCTTTTTACTCACTTCTACTGAACTGTGTAGGTGAATACTCAGCATTTATCTCTGTTAAAATATATATATACATATAACTGGTGTTCTTCTCTCTCCCATTCTACTAATAAGAATATTCTTCTCTGAACAAATGATCTAATTGATAAAAAGTTCCCTTCACATTAAGACTCCATTTTAGCAAAAAGTATTTCTATATGATTGCTTAATTGATCAAAAATTTATACTAATAGTAATTGCAGTATAATTTTAATCCAATTAATTTTAAATATTTAAAGATTTTGGCCACAGGATGCCATAGTATAAAAATATACTTTGTATGCATAATTTATAAATATTTTACAAATGCATTTGCTGACCTTTAACAAACAGACATCCAGTTATTTCTCCAGCAAAAACGGGTTTATTCGGGATCAGCAAAGAATTGTAATTTGGGATCTGCAACCATGGCAAATCCCTCTGCAGCAAGGGAGGAGAAACTCTTTGATAGAGGGGAAGAGGGGGTTGGGAGGGCTGTTGTAAACAAAGAGTCTATTGGAGGAATTGAGAGTGTGTCCTGACTTTTCACTGGCTGAGCTGTGACAGTCTCTCATTAGCTAAGCTTATTGCAGGTCAAGAGGAGAAAGTCCTTCTTCTTCCTTTTGGACCCTGTAGTCTGTGGAAGGTGCGAGAGCTCCCCATTTTGGCCTCTCAACTCAAATTTAACTTCCATGTATTTTATTATAAAGTTATATGCTATGGTGAAAAACAAAATACTTTTAAGGGTAAACAATTATATTAGGATAAACTTTTTCAAGTTTAGGGAAAGAAGAAATTTTCCTCTACCCTCGAGGTTCTTCTGGCTGGACTAATAATTAAATTGACAAGAGACAGATGAGCAGTAGAAAATCAAACAAAGTTTAATATCATGTATACATGGGAGAAAACCAAGAATACTGAGTACCTTGCCAAAATGGCCGAAGGCACCCACTTTAAATATCATCTTCAGCTAAAAGCAAAAGAGAAGGTTAAGTTAGTGATTTGGGACTTCAAAGGGAAGGAAGGCAGTTCTCATGGAAATGGAAAGGCAAATGTTTGGTAAACAAATGTTTGTCATGCCTTGCAGAGACAATAGGACATGGAGAGGACTCTGATCTTTAGGCCTTGAGTCTCCCCTACCATACTTAGCCCCTGTTCTTTCTAGATATCTCTGTTCCTGTTACAGGTCATTTACCTAAATTATTTTAGGGAGTTAAGGGAGAAGTAACAAGAAAAACTTTCTGAGTCTTCTGTCTCTTAAAAATAATCAGCCAAAAATAATCTTCATGTTAAAGAGACACATTTTAAGGTGGCAAATTTTGTCCCCCTACAGAAGATAGTGAAACAAAATAAGAGTTCAAGTAGAAAAACTTTGATATGAAATTTCTGTTAAAGGAAAACTTTCTTGGGAATTCATAAAATGATTAATAGTGCTGTGATTTTGTAATTTATATAGTAAGAAATATATATTTGGTCTACTCGTTTCTGGCACAAATCTCCTAAACCCTTGGAATTTCCTAAGTGATGCGAGCAATAAAAGTGTCTTGTTATGTTAATGAGGTGACTTTTGGACCTCACCTAAGGATGGGGGCTGGTTGCCAGGGAAACCAACCTTATTATTAGAGGGTTGGAACTCTCAGTCCCTGCCCCCCAACAGGGAGGGAAGAGTGGATAGAGGTTGAATCAATTGCCTATGGCCAATGATTTAATCAATTGTGACTACGTAATGAAGCCTCCACAAAAACCCCAAAATGATGGAGATCACAGAACTGTAGGGTTGGTGAACACGTGGAGATTCAAGGAGAGTGGCAAATGAGGAGAACGTGGAATCTCCGTGCTGTTTCCCCATACCTGGCCCTATGCATCCTTCCATCTCCTTGTTCTTGAGTTATATATATCCTTTTAGAATAAACCACTAATCTAGTAAATAAAGTATTTCTCTGACTTCTGTGAGCCACTCTAGGAAATTAATAGGACCTGAGAAGGGGGATCAAGGGAACCTCTGATTTATAGCCAGTCAATCCGAAGTACTAACAACCTTGACCTGCATCTGAAACCCAAGGTGGGGTCATTGGAACCTCTATTCTATAGCTGGTTCATCAGAAGCACAGGTGAGAGCTGGAGCTTTTGGCTAGCTTATGAATTGTGCGTGGGAGGAGGGAAATCTTATGCGACTGAACGCTTTACCAATGGATCTGCTGCTTCCTCAGGATAGATAGTGTCAGGATTGAGTTGAATTGTAAAACATCCAGCTGGTGTTTGATAATTGTTTGTGGGTGGTGTGGGAAACCGCCTTCTCCACACATTAGAATTGGCTCCAGGAACCCAAAAGAGTGGTTCTCAACTTGTTGTAAGATTTCCATTGCATTGGATATATTATAAGAATGATATAAGCGTCTTGTTTTAAAATTTCAGCATTTAAAATGTGCCAGGAATTACAATATCTACAACTATCTACATTTAAAGTTAAATGTTATATGTCAATTTAAATATTTGAAAGAGGTTGAAGTTTTCAACATTCATTTGGAAATGCGTGAACAAAAAAAGTTTGAAGAGCACCGTCCAAGAATACAAGAACAACCATCTAGAGATTGTCAGTACGTGATGGGCACAGAATCCCTGTTCTCAGACACAGTCCTTCCAAAGTTCCTCTGTAACTTTCAGGATGAAGTTCACACAAGAACATGATATGCACAATATGATTTCACTGGCTTCTGCAGCCTCATTGCTGGAATGATATTTTCCACACTCATGTAGTTTGAACCATGAAAACTGAACACTTGGTCTCTGAAAGGATCCTGCAGGTTTCCCAGAGGGCTTGTTATTTTTCCCTCCACCCCAAACGCACAGGAAAACAACTCTTACTCCTCAAAACTCAGCTCAGTATCATCCCCTTCTCTGTTTCTCTGGAAACTTCCCTTCATCACATAAAGATTTGTACTTTTGTCGGGATTAGAACCCTCATTGAGTTAAATGTTTGTTTTCACCAGTATTGAAGTCCATGGAATTCCTTCAGAGCAGTGATCATTTTCTTTTTCTTGCTTTTAAACTTTGAGCTTTTCAACATTATCAATTTTTAGCACATAAATGATAGTAAAGTGATTGAATTTAAGAGTAAACAAACATTGAATCTACTTTTCTTTTTCAACAGAGGTAAGCTGATTCATTTGAAATAACATCTAGATTATCCGAAAACCTTAACTTTATAATATCTGAAAGGTAAATCTCTGTGTCATTTTTAAAATATTGAAGTTATTTAAGAAATACTACACAAATGGAATGCTTGAGAGACATGTTAATTACAGAATTAAAAACATGATAATTCTGTAATTATTACTTCTTCATTTTCTCAATAAATATATCTTCCTTAAGTGAGTATTTTTCTAAGTATGTTGAGATGGCTTCTGCAAACTTGTTGACTCTATTCGTGTTTTTCTGAACTGTGTTTGTTCTGATTATCAGAAATCACAATATTCCACTGTCTCAAATATCCTGTCTATTAGGAAAATATATACTGGATTGCTTCAGCTTGCTCATGATGATTAAAATATTGAGATAGGAAGCAGTAAACTATAACAATCCTAAACAGAAAACTGGGCAATCACCCTTTATTGCTAGACTTGAGCACTGACTGGCTGAAAGAATGGCTGATTGATTGGAGAAAGGCTTGGATGCCTGGCTGCCAAGCTGAAGGGAGAAACTTCATTGACTTGCTCGATCCTTCCCTGGCTCAGAGGTTTACTGGCTGGTTGACTAGCTGCCTGGCAGACTGGCTAGTTAACTTGCTAGCTGAGTGGTTGACTAGCCAAGTGCATGACCAGTTGACTAGCTAAGTTTCTGATTAAAGGGATGTCCACTGGCACAGCTGCCTGATGCACTGGCTCAGAGGCTGGTTGGCTGATGGTCTGACTGACAGTTTGCCTGACTAAATTACTATCCGATGCGCAAGAATGCCCATATGCTGGAGCTGTTTTCAGCTGCATACTCACACTCACTCAGACTGCAAGATTATGCTGAAATCCTGACCACGTTCGTGTTGTCTGAGACTGCATAAAATTCACAGCTCCACTTCAGAAACTTATTACACCTGAGCAACTCAAACTCCCCATGTTTAATACTCCACAACCAGAGATCATTAGGGAAGAATTAGGGGCTCTGCATACAGATAGCTGATGATGCTAAGGCAAAAATAAAAATAATCCCTAGGGTGTCCGCTGCAATTTGGAGGAGGCCCTCTTTAGGTGATAAGGGTGAAGATGATCATTAGTTAGCTGTTTCCCAGGAGTCAGTAGTTTCCTTTCCCTGTCCCTTGTTAGTGAATGGGCAATTCGTTTTCCTGTGATGGCATAGATTCATATAATCAGACCCCCCTGCATCTGTCAGGTAGTGAATCTTATAAATAATAATAATAATAAGTGATTAAAGATAATCTAGCTGGCATTCATCTTTCCAATAGGGAATTGCTTCTCTACATCCTACGTTCTGATAGGACTACATATCACAGTGCCTTGTCCACCTGCCACTTGATGATTCTGGTCCAAGTTCTCTTTCTAAAGAGTTAGAAGATGGTTTAACAAGATAGATTATACTGTTCTTATTGAGGAATTTCTCAGCTCTAACCACCAGGTTGGCATCAAGTTTCTGGAGGCTTTCTTCCTTGCCCTAGAAGTTCGCCCAGTACAAAATAAACTCAATAAAAAGAAAGAAGGGCTGAGAGAGAGAGAAAGAGAGAAAAAAGCAAAGAAGAGGAGAGAAAGGAAAGGAAGGGGGATGGGAAGGGAAGAGGAGAGGAGAGAGGAATCCCAATGACTCAACTTTAGATCTTCTACTTGGATATACTCAAATCTGTCATTGAACTTCCCAATACTGTGATTTAATAAATTAATTTTACTCCTGAGCTAGTTTTGAGTTCTGTCACTTGCAATCAGAAGAGTTCTGAATAATATAGAATACAGTTTTATTAGATTAATGTTGATGCATTGAGTCATTGTTTTAAAGAAATATTTATTAAACATCTATAAGGTGCAGGTAACACAATGGCATGTAAATTATTTTAATGGAAAGCTATGTACAGAAAAGATAAATATCACTGTCACTAAGATATAAAAATTCATAGACACTTATGAAAAGATAAATATCACTAACAGACCTTATCAACAAAAGGTCTTGGAAAGTTTCTATAGACAATGAAAAGTTTGTGATGAAAATATTTTCAATAAAGAATATTTCTATTTATTTTATTTATTTCTTTTAAAGATTGGCCCCTGAGCTAACATCTGTTCCCAATCTTTTCTTTTTCTTCTTCTTCTCCCCAAAGCCCCTAGTATATAGTTGTATATTCTAGTTGTAGGTCCTTCTGTTTGTGTGATGTGGGACACCACCTCAGCATGGCTTAATGAGTGGTGCCATGTCTGCCCCCAGGATCTGAACCAGCGAAACCCTGGGCCACCGAAGCGGAATGCACAAACTTAACCACTTGCCCACAGGGCTGGCCCCTTTATTTTTTGACTATGCCAGTCAAACTATTGCCTTTATTTCTACCCTGAATAAATGAAAATATCTGTGATTAATCAGCCTAACCAAAATCAGTGATTTTGCATTATACTTTTTCTAAAAATGTCCTCTTACTTGTCCTGTATCTGTTTGGTACATGTTTATTCATCCATTAAAGAGATATATTTCACCAAAATACTTCTACTCTTTGCTATTTTCTCTCAAAATATCTGTCTCCAAATATATCCCAGGTTATTGTGTGTTCCTTCTTCAGTGTTTCTGAATCACTTAGTAATCTCTGTTTCAGAATTTATCACAATCCACCATAATATTGTTGTGTATGTTTCTGT
The DNA here is from genome assembly GCF_021613505.1 of Equus quagga. Taxonomy (NCBI): domain Eukaryota; kingdom Metazoa; phylum Chordata; class Mammalia; order Perissodactyla; family Equidae; genus Equus; species Equus quagga. The sequence continues at coordinate 58,363,636 of NC_060279.1, forward strand.
GTGTCCCACTAACTATGAGATCCACTAGGATGGAAGGGATTTATTTTGTATAGTATATTTCTCAAAGATTTGTCCAGTATTCAATTTATATCCGGTGGTCAATAAATGCTAGTTATATTATTATAATAAACTAAGTAAATAAATAAATTATATTTTAAAAATATATTAATTATATATAAAATATATTAATAAATAAAATATGAGTTCAAATGCTAGACATTAAACCCTACTCCTTCAATGACTCCTTTCTTTCATGATTATCTTTTACATGAAAATTTATATTTACAAAAGCAAATGTAGCTAATGATAAATATCTATGTAATTCATAATGGGCACAGTCCTTTTGCTTTTCTCAATATCTATTTTTTCCTTTCGAATTTGTTAAAAATTAAAAGACTCCCTGAGAATAATAGTTAATATTTTTTATCTATCAATAAACACAACTAGCATTCCATAATATTTGATTAAGTATCAAATGATCTTTAGAGTCCTTAAATTATTTTGAACTCATGGAAGATGTACAAAATCACGTAGACTCATATTTTGCAATGAATCCAGATAAAATCAACAGCATTAATTGTAACAAATTTATAACGAAGTCATCATTTTATACATGAAGATTGAACTGAGCCAAGTCTCTCATTATCTATATCTCAGTTTTCTTGCATATTGGATGAGAATGGACTAAATGCAATTTAAGGTCCTCACATTTATGACCTAAATGATGCCTAGAACCTCTGTGGTGCATACATTCTGCTAGTCACACCAAGCCATTTCCTTCATGTTAAACATTAGTTTGCAAATCATTTCTGGAATCTAATATACAAAGACATCCTAGGCTGGCCATCCACCATCCTAGCAGTAAACTTAGTTCTACCTTTTGGTTTTCCTCTTCTTTTGTCTCTCTTATCATTCCTTAATAGTTACATAGTTCTCCCAGCCTAAACTAGCCTGATGTCAAAGTTGGGAGCGTGGATTCTGGCCTTGCTGCCTAGATTTGAATCCTAGACCTGTTAGTTGTGAGATACATGGGCACGAACTTATTACATAACCTCTCTGAGACTCAGTTTTTTAATTTGCAAAATGGGCATAATAAATAGTATCCCCTAGGTTTTTGGAGGAAATAAAATAGGTATATATGTAGATATGTTTACATAAATCACTTTGAACAATTCCTGGTACCTGATAACTACTGTATAATGGCTTGCTGTATAATCATAATAATAGTAACTCCTATTTTAGCTTTAGTAACCAGAAACTAGAGCTGGAGGAAACAGGAGTACAATTAATAGAAGTAGAAATAAAGGAAAATAATAATAAAGTAGGGAAGCAGGGAGAGCCAAGGGACAGTTTTCTGAGAGGCTGCTTTTAATCACTGCATTTTAGAAGAGTTAGTCCAATTTAAGGAAAGAGAAAGAATAAATGAACTGGCTTCATCTCTCATTTGTCAAAAGTTAGGTCCACATAGCACTACCTCCCTTATTCTTCTGAGATGTGTTTATTTGGACACCAAGGGAGTCCCATACTCAGCATCAGTAATGCAGTTTTGGGACAAGAAGAAGCGTGTTACTCGTATAAAAAAAGTGAAAGAGTATGTTACTCATAAAAAAGATGTAACAAATGCATAAGTAGACTATCTGAAGAAGAACAAAGAGACATTTGAAGAAATAATGACTGAGAGCTTTCCAAAAATTAATCACAGTCACCAAATCCCACAGATCTGGGAAGCTCAGAGATCGAAAATCAGAATAAATACCAAAAAAAAAATAAATAAATAAAGTAAAATAACCTACAATGGGCCTATCATGTTCAAACTGCAGAAAAACAAAAACAAGTGGAAAATCTTGAATGAAGCTAGAGTAGGAAGACCCCCTACACATAAAGGAGCGAGGATAAGAATTACAGTGGACCTCTCATCAAAAACCATCAAAAAGGGAGAAGAGAGTTGAACGAAATATTAGAAGTATTGACAGAAAAAAAATAACCTAGAATTTTATATCCAGCAAAATTCTCCTTCAAAAGTTACAGAGAAATGAAGACTATTTCAGATAGAGCAGGCAGAAAATTAACAAGTATATGGCTGATCTGAACAGTACTACCAATTTCATCTAATTGACATTTATATAATAATCCTTCAAACAACAGCACAACAAGAATTCTTCTTGAGTTCACATGAAACATTCACCAAGAAAGATAACATTCTGGACCATAAGATGTACCCTATCAAATTTAAAATAATAGAAATCATGCAAAGTATCTTCTGCAATTGAAATAAACTAGAAATCAATAACAGAAAATAAATGGAAATCCCCCAAATATTTGTAAGTTAACAGCACTTATAACACTTACAATAATACATAATAATACTTAAAAATAATACATGGGTCAAAGAAGGAATCTTATGATGAATATAAAATTATTTTAAACTAGATGATAATACAAGATGTCAAAATTTGTGAGATATGGAGAAAGCAATGATAAGGGGATATTTATAAATTTAAATATATATATGCGTATCTCAGAAAATAAAAAAAGACCTAAAAACCAATAATCTATGTTTCTACATCATGAAACAAGAGAAAAAAGAATTATTCAAGTTTAAAATGAGAGGGAAAATGTACAAATTAGAGCAGAAATCAATTAAGTTTTAAACAAGAAATCTATAGGGAAAAATCAATAAAACCCTAAGTTAATTACTTGAAAATATCAATGAAATTTATAAACATCTAGCCAGGTGAATCAAGAAAAAAGAGAGGAGAAACAAAGGATCAATATCGGAATTTAAAGAGGAATCATCATTACTGGCTCCATGGAAGTTAAAAGTTAATAAAGGAATAAAATGAATAGTTTTTTGTCCACAAATTTTATAATTAAAATGAAATAGACCAAATTTTTGAGAGACACAAACTCTCAAATTCACATACACAGAAATAGATAATTTGTACCTCCCAATATCTATTAAAGAAAATTATTCAATAATTAACAGCCTTCTAAAAGGGAAATCATTATACCCAGTGGTTTCACAGGTGAATTCTACCACACATTTTGATAAGATGATACCAATTCTCTACAATTTCTTCCAGAAATAGAAGCAGAAACAACATTTCCCACCTCATTCTCTGGTTTGGCATTAGCCAAAGGACACCATATGAAAGAAAAAACGTCAGATCAATATCTCTCATGAACATAGAGATAAAAATCCTCAAGAAAATACTAGCAAATTGAGTCCGACATTTATAAAAATAACTTTTCTCCATGACCAAGTAAGATTTATTCCAGGTACATAGGGATTACTCACCATTTATAAGTCAACCAATGTAATCAACAGACTAAAGAAAAGGAAAATTATGTGAATATATCAGTGAATGCAGAAAGAACATGTGACAAAATCCAGCAAACATGTAGGATTTAAAAAACTCTTAGCATATTTAGAATAGAGGAGAACTTCCTTAGCTTGATAAAGAACAGCTATAAACAACTTACAAATAACATCACACTTAATGCTGAGAAACTGGATGCTATCCCCCTAAGATCAGAAACAAATCAAAAACGTTTTCTCTCACTACTTCCTACTCAACATCTTACTGGAAGTCCTAACTAGTGCAATAAGACAAGAAAAAGAATCAAAATGCATACACATTAGAAAAGAAATAAAATGTCTCTGTGAAGATATGTTTGTCAGAGGGATACAGGAGTCAACTGAAGAGCTTCCAATGACCAAGGCTGGAAAAACTTGAGCAACAAAATAAAGTAGTACTGGATTAAAATAGAAAATATAAAATAAATATCCATGAAGCCATATTTATATAAAAATGATTGATTACGTAAAGGGGGGTAATAGGCAAATTTCCTGTGTAGAAAAAAATCCAAACAATTTAAATAGATATTCTGTTCATGAGAAGTAGAACATAATTCCCCATTGATTAAGTGTAGGCTATGTGTAGTGATTTTTTTCCCCAAAGAATATAATATAGAAAGGGAGAACAAAAGGCAATAACTTTACAGTGAACAACTTCATAAATACATCCTCAAGCCAGGTGATCAAGACTAACATGAACAATGGCGAGTCATATTGATTGTATGCACCGTTTATATGAGGTCATGACAATGACAGTTTCTCATCTCTCTGGTTTTCCTCCCCAAAATCCTTACTCCAGTCTAATCGGGAGAAAATCATCAGATGTACCAGCTGAAAGACATCCTAGAAAATGCCTATCCAGTAATCTTCGGAAATGTCATGGTCTTCGAAAACAAGAAAAGCATGAAAAACTGTCGAAACCAAGAGGAACCTACAGAGATATGACTACTAAATATAATGTGGTACCCTGGATGAGATTTTGAAATATAAAAAGAACATTAGGGAAAATTTTGGAAATCTAACTAAAGTATGGACTTAAAGCTAATAACAATGCATCAATATTTGTTCATTAATTGTGATCAGTAAACCATATAAAGTAGGGTTTTAAAAATAGGAGAAACTGCATGTGTGTTATGTGGAACTCTCAGTACTATCTTCCCCCAAATTTTGTAAGTTTAAAACTGTTGTAATGTTCTTTCTATCTATCTATCTATCTATCTATCTATCTATCTATTTATATATCTAGAGAGATATAATTACTAAGGTGAACATGTGAGGTGAGATTTGGGGGATTGGAGATGCACATTGCAAGAAAAGAGTTTGAAAGCATTTTGAAGCAAACGGTTTAGCAACAGGAAAACATTTGATAAGGCTAGAGAGGAAAACCTGAGAAAGTATGTGGCAAACGATGAGTCTGGTGATGCAGACAAGTGCCATTTAGTTAAGGGTCTCATAAGCTGTTTAAGTGCCTTAGACTTTACCCATCAAGTAATGGAGATCTTTGATGAGTTGGAAGAAGATAAACAACCTGATCAGATTTTGATGTTGGAAAGATGATTCCGGCTATAAGACCTGAAGCATATTCGACCAGGGTATAATATAGCTCAGGCTAATTATGATGTAGTCCAAGATATGAGTAACGGTAGTGAGGATGAAAAATAATAAACATAGAAGGAAAAATATAGATGATCTTGTTGAAATATTGAATATGAAAGAGATTTGGAAAAATCAAGGATGATACCCTCCTCTTTTAAGCAACTAGATTCAAACTGAAGCTTTTAGAAACCAAAGCCGTTGTTCTGTTGACCTTCTGCTATGTCATTTATGATGAATATATTTAATCCATGTTGCATTTTATAACCACTTGCACATGAGTTCTATGTGTGTGGTGGAATTGGTAGAGGGAAGTACGAAGCTGACTATGATTATTTCTAGATTCCAAGAGGACATCCTTTCTTTGTTCCGTAGTACCAGGGAGATTTTGCTCATACACATAATTTCCCCAAAAGGAACTCAACCACCACTTGTGGAATGTGTTCTAAGTGCCAGGAAAGACACGACAAAGCATGCTGCCATTTAATATTCCCAATAATCTTATAAAATATATATTAGAATTGCTATTCTTAGATAAAGAAAACAAGTGTATGATAAGATAAATAATGCCTAAGGAACAACAGTTATTGATTGTGATTGAATTTTGATTTAAGACTGCATTTGCCTAACTCTGAATCTTTTTCTTTTACAAAACATCACATCGTCTCCTGGTAAGAAAAGCACTCTGTTATTTTCAGAACAGTAAATTCAAGGGAAAGCGGTTGACCCATATAAAAATCACCTTTGAAATTTTCAATTAGATATACTTTTGAGGAGACTTGAATAAGGACTAGTGAATAAAACCTTTTTTCCTTGTCTAAAATGATAGTTTCTCAAGGCTTGTTCCTTCAAATGGGTTGAGTCATTTCTATCTGAGTGGTTCTCGGCGGAAGGTATGAAACATCTTCATGATGACACAGTTCAAGAGCTACTGCATAAATCAGGCAGCATGAACGATGCCATTATCTGGTCATGGATCCCTGGCTGCAAGCTGCTTTTGCTAAAGGTAAATCCAGAAATGCATCAACATAGGGAGGACCTTCTAAAAGTCAAGGCCTGATTCCAATCTAAGATGATGGGATGTGTGCGATGACACAGGACAGATTAGAGTCTTCTGTGATAGGAATGTATCACTTCAGATACAGCTTCTTCTCTTTGCTCTGATTTAAAGGTGACAAGAGAATGCCACAAAGCTGATAAAAATGAGAAGTACAAGTAATATTAGGAAGAATGTGTGATACTCAAGGGGCAAGAAACAACTCAGCTCAGGTCTCTGGGCCAATAAAATAAAGGAAAACACCACATGGTTAACCTAAGCATTGGGATTCATGGCCAGTTCTCCAAAATTTCTTGTGCCAGGAATAGACCATAGACCTAATAATTTTCATGGTGCAAATTGATTTATATTTCAGATAATTTATTTATTTTCATCACTAAAAGGCAGATAACAGAACTTGACATATCCATTTATGTTGGATGAATTCAGTCCAGTCTGGAATGAGAAATATTGACCCCAAAATAGAATTATTAGCTAAACTTTGATCAGAACACATGATGATCCCAGGTATTGTGCTAAATGCTTTGTATGAGTTATATTAATCAAAAATCACAAGAAGTCTCTAATTTAGATACATTTGCCATTCCCATGCAACTGATGAATCATGAATGCCTTATATGTAAAATATACTGAGAAAATCCAGATCAGGGCTCAATCAGTCTCATTCCAGAGTCAGTAAAAAAAAATGGTGACTAACATCCGTTGATGGACTACCCTATGCCAAGGGCTATGTATTATGCCTTCTACTTAGATTGCCTCTGACGCTTTCCTAATTTTTGCACAGTTTTTTTTTTCTTTTGAGGAAGATTAGCCCTCAGCTAACAGCCACAGCCAATCTTCCTCTTTTTTGCTGAGGAAGATTGGCCCTGAGCTAACATCCGTGCCCTTCTTCCTCTACTTTATATGTAGGACACCTCCCACAGCATGGCTTCATAAGTATTATGTAGGTCAGTGCTCAAGATCTGAACTGGTGAATCCCAGGCTGCTGAAACAGAGCACCCTATCTTTACCTCTACGTCACCAGGCTGGTCCTCAATTTTTGCACATTTTAATCATAGTCCACTCTTTACAGGCTAACAAAGTTATGCTCTTGAGGAATTAAAAATTTTGCTATCACACAGGCAGTAAGTGGCAAAAACTATTCTTTGAAAATTATTTCAGTCTTTGCCCTTTTCACTAGGTCATAGTAAATAAGAAAGTGGTTACTTAGTAAACGTGTTGATGGCACTTTCTTCTATGCCATTGATTTGCATTTTAAAATGGAAATAAAAACACTTTTTATCTCTTTTTTTGTATTTATATCAATGTACACAATACCTTGCATATTGTATACGCTCAATACTAATTAGAGGAGTGAACAGGCATGTACTAGACCTCAAGGGGCATAAATCAATGATTCAGAAGGTTTAATTTACTATGGAGACCCGTAAACCTGCTCCATGAACAGTGAATAGAGTTCAAGTTATAATTCATCACAACTGTGACTTTGGAAAGAGGATTTTAGATATATATATATTTCAATTTTCTTTATATAATAGATTAACAAGACATTTGCTGGTTTACTGTAAGATTCTGACTGAAATATCTATATATCTAGCATGTAGTAGACTCCCACCAATGCTTAGTAATAAATAGTCATGCTAATAATATGTATTATCTTAATATTCTGCCATTTACTACCAGGCTAAATTCTTCATTTTCACGAATATTGACATGGATGCATATCAATTAATTTACGTTCACTCTGACACCAATGTTACCTCTGATTGTTTTAAATGGGTACCCACTAGTTCTAGAAGATGGTATATTTATAATAATGTTTTTAGAGTTTTTATATGCCAGATCTGTTGTAAGTGCATTACATGAAAAATATTCATCAAAATGAACAAATACTCTATGCCTTAGATGCAGATACTAGGACTATTTTATAGATGACTGAACTTTGTTCCAGCAATTTTCATTAAAGTGCATAATTTCACCTAGCTTGATCTGAGATTTCAACGCAGGTCTGCCTGAATCCAGAGCTTCTGTGCTCAAATACTGGGCAGAATTATTAAATAAGATTAAACAAGAACATTTTCCTTCTGCTACAGTTATTGTGGAATGAAAGGACATTTACTCGAAGTTTTCAACAATTAGCAGGAAACACTGGGCATTGGTAGTTGAATCTCAGGCAGCAGAATAGTATAAGAACAACTTCCTGTTGTCTGAGGGTTCTGTTTAATTGAAGTATTTCCTTCCCTTCTTTGTCTATTTACGAGTCTTAGCGCATCATTACAATTCTCTTCAGAAACTAAGGGAAGAACAGGCCGGAGAATGGAATTTGTTTATGGAAAAGCATTCTACAGTGCTGTCAGCTCGGTCACACGAATTGAAGAACTTACTATGCGAGTGGGAATTTGATGCTAACACCTTGGGACCCATTGCCCAACCATGGGTTTTGTCAGGCAAACATATGCAGCCGCTGGGAAAATGCATGTACTTTAGCAAGAACTTTTTTAGAGTCATAGTTTGAAACTTTCACGCGTCTGAAAGTGTCTTATTGCCTTCTCCTATATCACATGGACAGCCGACATCATTCATTCATGCTCTCTGCAGCGCTCATTCATGATTTGTGTTACATTTGGTCATAAACTTTCTGACACACTTTTTATTAGATTTAATATAAACGACTCACTAAAGATTACACTCAGATTGCAAAATGGTAAGCATATTTTGGTCAAGATGCCTATTTATTCTTTTTGCTTTCAGTTCTGGTGTTTAGTATATTTTCACCTATTGCTCAGAATAATTTTGCCTGTGAATTTGATAGCATGCCACATGACTATGCATATCCTAAAGACAGAGACCAGGTCAGGGTCGTATATGCACAGTGACCCAGGAGAGTTCAGTAAAAGCTCAATGGAGAAATAGAAAGCAAATCAGTCTTGGATACAGGGGACCTAAGTTTTAGTTTTGGTTCAGACAGCAAGTAGATGTGTTCTAAGATGGAAATCATTTTTTCTCTCTGTCCCTTAGGCAAACCACCCTTCCGTGGCCCTGGAAGACGGAGGGGGGTAATAGAGATGCTAATCGGGGTCATAATTCCCTAAAAAATGTCAGCACAAAGTGCTTCCGATCCTATCTCTGTGTGTACCCAGTGTCCTAATCAGTTCTGCTGGTTAGGAGGGTGTCTCTTGTTTCCTAACTTGACTGAATTATTATTATTGGCTTTGTATCTTGAGGTTCTCCTTTCTCTTCATTTTGGTGTTGATCCAAAGGTAGAACACATACCCATTCGGTGATTCCACAGTAAAAGAATAGGAAAAACAATAACAACAAAGAAAACACCAACAGCAAAAAACAAACCCAATCATACCTTTGACATTCCGTAATGTTTATTATATGATGAAGTTTTTTTCAGAAAAGATATCAAAACCACAACCTCGAAACCCCAAACAACTAGAATAAAAATCAGGATGAGCAGCCAGCTTGGTGGTGTAGTGGTTAAGTTCCTGTGCTCCACTTTGGTGGCCCAGAGTTGCGGGTTCAGATCCAGTCACGGACCTAGCACAGCTTATCAAGCCATGCTTTGGTGGCATCCCACATATAAAGTACAGGGAGATGGGCATGGGTGTTAGCTCAGGGCCAACAGTCCTTAGCAAAAAGAGGAAGATTGGTGGCAGATGTTAGCTCACGGCTAATTTTCCTTAAAAAGAAAAAAAAATAAGGGTAAAATATTAGGAATTTCTGTTCTTAGAAATCCAGAGGAAACACACGCATCAATTATCAAGTCATCTGTCTACTTAATTGTTTTTCTGCTCTAATTGCTCTACCTACCTCAATTGATTTCTCTACTTTCCCCTGCCCCACCTTCACCTGCAGATCTCTCTTAGATTGCTCTGTTCCTCTTCTCCTTTTTTCCCGTAGCATTAATCACTTCTAAAAGAGCACACAATGTATTCATGTATTTATTATATATATTGTTTCTCTGTCCTCATCCACATTCCTAGTAGAATGTAAGCTACAAGAGGACTGTGATTTGTGTCTTTATTTTTCACTGATGGATCCAAGCACCCACAATAGTTCTTTACTCATAATAGTCACTCAATAAACATTTTGTTCAATGATTGAAGAAACCAGATTATTGTTGGGAAACTGAACTCTTCTTCTATGCAGAGCAACTCAAGACACAGCACCATACTCCAGTAAAATTGAAAGTCCTCTTTTTTTCTGGTTTTCTTTTCCATGACAAAATGGTGACAAAAGTCACCATTTTTAAAATGCAGTTTTGTCTTAGGTAGTTTTATTAGTCTTTTCCTTTCCTTTGGCAATTACATGTATAGTGTCAACTTTGGTCTATGAGTTTCTTTTCAGATGGCAAACATTAATCTTATGTGTGACTGGTTTTTATTTACACATGAGCACACTTTCTGCCAGAGTCCTGTCCTCAGATGAGTGACCACCTCCTAACCAACACACTTGTAAGAGTTGGTTTACTACTCTTGACTTGTTTTGTTTCTTCAGTCTCACATGGGTGATAAAACTGTTTGAAGCTAAGAGCAGACATTTCAGAGCCACAATCTGAAGGGAACTCCACATTTACTGATCACCTGTGCTGGAAAGTTGACTTCTGAGAAGAACTTCTCCCCTCCACTAGAAGTCCATCATGCCTCTATTATACCACTAGCACATTTCAAATGCCACCTTCATACATCTGTGGGCATTAATAGAATTCTTGCCTTGCATTTTTATATTATCTAATTCCAAGGACTCTGCAGTATTGTGGTTTTAATAAGAGCATGAGTTTTAAAATTACAGAAAACTAAGTTCAAATTCTGTTTCTGAAACCTTGTTTTCAATTCTGTATCAAACCCAGTGTGAACTGGGGATTTAACCTATCTGCTTACCAGATCCCTCATATATAACATAGGGTGAATTACACCACTTATATTGTGGGGGTTTTATGAGAATTTTGAATGAGAAGATACATGTAAAGTTCTTAGCAAATCACCTGACATAGCCAAATCTCATTAAATAGAAGCTATTATTTTTGTAAATAGGAAATGTTCCCTTTGTATGCTCATTTGCATACCAAAGAAGCATGAATTTCCATTTGAATTTTACCGGTCATTTCAAATAAGTTTACCTCTTTGCAACACATGTGTGTGCATGCACATGTACATATGACGTCAACATTATCAAATTATCTAATAAACTATTCTCAAAATCCCAATATGCAGAAATCAGAAGGCTACAGTCTTGGTCATTTTTGACAAAATATAAAATCCTAGACATAACCTATTTAAGGAGAACAAGAAGCATGAAAGCGATTTTGCCAGTTCTTATGGTGAAATCAGTGATGCTCAATGTGGTAAAGTACTAAAAATGAAGCATAGGATGTAAAGAATTGTGATGAGTGGTCCTGGTTCCTTGGCAATTTGGAGATCTGAAGTTCTATTTTAGTGATGGCACTCACAAACGGATATGTGATTTTTAACGTATTCTCCTCTCTCTAATTTAACTCTTATCCTTTTATCATCTTATCTATTTATGGTCTACTTCACTAAATCAGTCTAATTCTAGTGCTCAGTATACCACAGTAGTTAATGGCACAAATCTGATGTCAATTGATCTAGGTTCTAATCTTCAGTAAGCCAGATACTTGTGTTTATTGGGGCACATTAATTATTTCTCTCTTTGCCTTAGTTTATTCGTGTATTAACTGAACATAGCTTTTAGGGTTTGTACCCAAGAAAAAATGAGTTAGCATACATAGAGCTCTTCCAAGAGGACCAGCCATGCAGAGAATGAAGACTAATATAAACTATTAATATGATATATTTTAATATCTGGCATGGCAGGCTTCACATCACCAATATCACACTATTTTAAAAGATATCAGGTATTCTATTTGGTTTCTTATGCTACATGAAAGGTAGACTACTTATTAAAGTCACTTCTAAATCCCATTAACCCCACTGTGATTTCAATTGGAGTGATATTAAATCCATTTATCAATTTGCAAAGAATCAAATTTTTATTGGTATTAATTACCTCTGAATCTAGCAAGGAAAACAGTCTGTCTCTCAATTTATTAAAATCTTTTTAAAGTCCCTAAACAAATTTTATATGTACTTTTTTATGTACTGTGCATATTTTTAATCTACATTTTAGTTTTGGAGATGAAGTGTCTGTTATGATTTCTAACTGATCCTTGAGGATGTATAGGAAACATGCTTTATCGTTATTCATGTTGTAGCCCCAAAACTCTCTGAATTTCCTTTTTTAATATAATTGGCTTCCAGTTGTTTCAGTTGCATTTTCCAGAAAGATTATCATCCCAATTACAAATATTGATATTTGTTCTCTTCCTGTATCTTTGCACTTCACATCTTTTTCTCCTTATAGCAATTTATAGTCTTAGAATAATGTAAGTTAAAGTGTATATTAGCCATCATTCGTTTTATCCTGATTTCAATATGATTATCGCAAGTTTTCCTTTTCCCCTTCATTGGGTGAAATATAGAATTTCACCTCTCAGTCTAACTCAGAATTGTCTATTCTTAATTCTTATTTTAGAGGGGAGAAAAAGGAGGATCACAAAGTGTAACAAATAGTCCAAAGCTACACAGAAAGCAGAGGTATAAGTTTACTTATAACCCAGTTTTCCTTAGTTAAGGCAGTCCTACTTTTGGTATCTTCTTCTAAATCAATCCAATTAAAGCTGAGGATTCTCTGTACCTTTCCTATTCTGCTTGTTTCAGTTAGTGTTTTAGTAAACCAATGCTAGTTCTATTAACCCTTGCAGAAAGAGCAGGAGGAGAGCTTGTTCCACTAGGTGGTGTGGGAGGAGGCATTCTTTGGCTATCCCAAGTTGTAAAAAGAATGAATTTTATACATTTAGTGCCACAAAATGTCTAATAAATAGCGAAATCTTAGGCATTCTCATAGTCACAGTGGGCAAATTACCAGAATTCAAAATCTAAGCATCTGAAATTCTCTTTCTCCCTGAGAGATGAAACAAATTAACATGTGATATAGTTTCCTACAAAATACACATGGGTGGGGCCTGTGCACAGGTAAAGCAGGATTGTTGTATATTGCAAAGAAGAATTTGGTATCCCACTGACTTCAGTGAAGAAAATTGGCTATGTCACCTGCCCGGAGGGTATGGTGTGAAGGTTGTTTCATGGTGTGAGACATGGCATATAAGATAGCTTCCCTTATACAAACAGCAGAGGAAGACAATGTCATCTGCCTCTTCTTAGAGAATTGCCGACGTGTGTTTTAGTCCCAAAATGATGGCTCTTGGAAAAGCAAAGTAATAATTTTCATTCATTTGACTATTGTGAAGATGAAGAGGTTTTACTCCAAGGATATTTTTGTTCAAGAAATCAAAATGTGGCGTTAAGAGAAAATGAATTGGATCAGAGAGGTATAGAGAAAATTGAACCCACTCAGGGCAGTGCATCTCTACGGTAAAGAGAGTCATCTGAGGTTTCCTCAAGAAATCATATATAAAGCAACAGAGCTAAAAGTTATAATATTTTTATTCCACTCAAATTACTGAGTTGTCACAGGAATCAAATTTTTCAAAAAACTGTTTGAGAGCCTACTATGTGACGTGAGCTTTTTTTTTCTTACATAGTAAAATTGACTCTTGTTTTGTTTTGATTAACAGTTATATGAGTTTTAGCACATGTATAGGTTCATATAACCACCACCAGAAGCAGGATACAGAACAGGTTCATCGACCCCCAAAGTTCATACTCATCCTGCCCCTACCATCCCTATCCCCTGGCAATTACTAATATGCATTATCTTATTTGCCGTTTCCAGAATGTCTAGGTGCTTTATTAAACATTAGGATTTCAGAAATTATTGAAAACCTTTGGATTATAAGAAGTGATTTTCCACGTGTGGTCCCATCACCTAGAAACTTGTTAGAAGTGGAACTTCCTGAGTTCCACCTCAGAACTACGGTGTTAGAAACTTTGGGGTTGGAGACCAACAATCAGTGTTTAACAAGCTGTCAAGGTGATCATGAGGCCTCCCCAAATTTGAGAATTACTGAGCTAGAAGTTTACCAGGTACTCCAATTTCTTAGGAGTTAATATTAACTTTCTATGAGGAACACTAGACATCCATGGCCTCTACTCATTCCTGTGAGAATATTTGTGCCTATATCAGGGCTTCTAACCCTGGTTGCCACGTTGGAATCGCTTGATATCTAAAAAATTGCAATGGCCTATTAAATTTAATATAATTGAGGAGAGGATTGGTATTCCTGGATATTTTTTAGAGGTTATTTCATTATGCCATCAGGGTTGATAACATTAGAGGAAAATGCGATTCTGATTCTCGTGGAAACCTCAGAGTAGTAGGATGGGACTCAATTTGGGAGCCCTTTCTGTTACTTTTTCTTTTGGTAGTTGATTCATTCAGTCAGTAGTCCCTTAGCACCTGTTATATGCTAGGCACTCCAATAAGTTCTGGCAATGTAGTAGAACACAGGCAGGCACGTTCTCTTTTCACAACAAATAACTATTATGGGCATTGGGCCAACTCTCCAGGCTGGCTCCATTGCCTCTTCTGTTAATATTTCAGTAGGATGGTTTGTGTCTGTTTCTGCACATAGAATCTGGAGGATCTATGTTGAGATTTCTCTCTTGGGTTCATGGTCCTCCTCATGCTCTGCCTAAAGGACTTGGGAGTATACTAGCCTTTGATTCAAGAGTCCTAGTGAGTGAACAGAAATAGACATTTGAGGGTGATTACTGCAGGTATGAGAATGGGTAGGGCTAATGACAAATCACTTAATGCTGTGGAGCATTTTGATTTCACGGGCATCTACGTAGTTAATAGCTTTTCCAAGTGAAGAGTGGAGTTTCTACTTATTCTCTGTGGACCAGGAATCAGTGAACTGATGGAGAGCAAAGAACCTATTCTTTCTCCATGTGCTCAACTGAAGGCAGACACAGGAAGAGAGGTAGCATCTTGAAATGTATATCTCCTATTAGAAAAGGAAAAATCTTGAGTTTGTAGATCACCTGTTCCCAGAGGGTAGTGGGATTTGCTTTGAGCATTCTCAGACCTCTTCTCCAATGAAGGACTGTGATGATGGCAGACACGAATTAGAGGGCTTAGCTAGACAGAAGGCAAGACCGTTCTTGAGATGAGATTTTATATGGGGTATGCCTCTTGCAAAGAGTACCTCTTCAAAGCAAGTAGCTGTTCTTAACTATCATGAGTCCTGGGCAGGCAAGCATGACATACTTCAACATCTGGTATACCTTCTGCAAGAATCAGGTTCCTAAATTCACATTGTGTTCATCCTTTGAAAATAAATAAATAAAATCAGGAAGATTCAGATATCAATGTTAATGTACATATCCTATGAAGGAATATTTTTATAAGGTCTTTAAGTTTAGGCTTAATAAAGAGTTTATTAAGTCGCGGTTGACATGTCACATATTAAACTTGTAGGTCTCCAGACATTCATGAATACAGAATAGTGGTCCGTGCATGTGGATATCCCATGCATGAGACACTATAGATCAGCAGGTGGATCCAACCATCCTGGCTCTCTGATACTAGCCATTACAGTTAACCACTCCAAACTTGATCTACAGAGAAGGGAGTAAAATAGGATTAATCAATTTAGGCAATCTCTTTTTTAAAAATAATTGAGAATAGTTCTTGCTAAATAAAAACATTCTATCCTTCTATTCTCTTTGTGATGTGGTATAGATGTCCCTGACCTCTGAGAGAGAAAGGTTCTCTGTGAGATTCATAGACTCATTCCAGCAATGAACTTGAAAGTATTCCAAGTGTCTGTGAGATTAGAATGGTTCCAGACAGAATGATCTTCAAGTCTTTTTGGTGCATGTGCTTTCTGTCTTTATCTAGTTAAAAATGCTTGCACTTAAAAGTCATTTGCATATTACATAGACATTTCCCCTGATATTTTTAATCTTTGACACTTCATATCATTATTAAACCAATCATCGTAACACTTACTTCAAAAATGATACATTATATCCCTTGAGTTTATCAATCATAGAACAATCATAGACCATCATTACATGAATTATTACAAAACTGTTTGATATGTGTACCAAAAAGGGAAAAGTAGTCTCTTGTCTTTGAACTTTTTAAGACAATTGCATTAGGGCTGAACTGTACAGCACTCTCCTGTCAATTACAAAGACATTATTCAATGGCTTTACTCAATCCATTTGACTTACAGTTAACCCCACAACTTTCACTATTAACTTTACTTTCTTCTTCTTTTAATATTTGACACTTACACATCCTAAAAGATTGGTAGAATATTTGAAATAAAATTAGAAATCAACTAGTACAAGGTTTGCCAGAATAGAGGATGTGAAACTGGGGTATAAATCAGAATGATTTTTAGTGGAACACAAGATGGTTTTAGACGGCGTGCTGGCAAGGCAGTAATTAACCTTGAATCTTATAGTAAGAAAGTTATTCTCATCTCAACTTTCTTTCATTCCCTCTGGATACATCAAGGAGAATGAATCAGTATGTTGCTAATGTGTCTTTAACACACCTTCAGCACTTGCCATTATAATCAAGATAGAGTGGACCTCAGACTCAATGCCTTATGCTGGAGCACGATCAAGTTATATATTGTGTTATTTGTAAAATTTTAATAATCTTATATTTAAGATAAGTAAATATGAATGTTTTCCATTTATTGTAATGATAAAAAATTCCCTTTAAATATAATTAAAGTTTAAGCAATGATTTAATTTTAAAATGGTAAAGCTAGTATAGAGAAACAGTCCTAATTATAATGAAAGTATGCCAATGACTAAAGTTTGGAAAATACTGACCTATTATAACACGCTCATCTTACAGTTGGAGGACTGAAGTCTTGAGTGAACAAAGTTGTTATGGACTGAACCGTATCCCCTTCAGACACATATGCTGAAGCCCTAACTCCGAGTTCCTATGAATATGACCATATTTGAAGATAGATTCTTTAAAGAGATAATTAAGGTTAAGTGAGGCAGTATGAGTGGGCCCTAGTTCAGTCTGCCTGGGGTTCTTATAAGGGGAAATTTGTACACACAGAAGAGACACTGAGGATGGGGGCACATGGATGAAAGGCCATGTGAGGACACAATGAGAAGGGGGCCACCTGCACCACCTGCAAGCCAAGGAGAGAGGCCTCAGGAGAAACTAAACCTGCCAGCACCTTGATCTTGGATGTCCAGCTTCCAGAGCTGTCATAAAGTAAATATCTGTTGTTTAAGCTGCATAATCTGTGGTATTTTGTTATAGCAGCCTGAGCTGACTAACGCAGTGGTCAAAAAATTAGTTGGAAGAAGAGAGTCACAATTTGAACATATGTTTCCTGATTCCTTTCTAGTCTCTCACTGAGAGTTATTTGTGTGTTCTTCATTTATAGAAGCGCAAGTGTCTTGGGCACTTCAGAGACAAATGAAAATAAGGCAGTCTCTAGCCTTGACTATATTTGAAAATATACTAGTAATGATAAATAATAATTATGTACAGTCCCAATAAACAGATCTAATGAAAATACAGCTGCTTTTATCAAAATCCTCTTGATTATGGATGGGAATTATAGTGTCTCAGTAATGTAGAACAGTAACATAGAACAAATGGAAGTGATTTTGTCCCCCAGGGAACATATGGCAACATCTGGAGACATTTTTGGTTGTCACAACTGGGGGTAGATGATGGTCCTAATGATATTTAGTGGGATGAGGCCACGGAAGCTGCTATACATCCTGCCATGCACAGAACCACCCCTCACAACAAAGAAATCTCTATTCTAGAATTTTAACAGTACTTATGTTGAAAAATCTGATGTAGAGGAAAGAGAATGGTGGAAAATAATTAAAGCCAAGACCACACGAGTTCAAGATCTATTCACTGTGCCATGTAGCAAAATATCAATGCAGAATTGAAGATGTTAAAAACGTGGTCACTTGATTACAATGTGCTCTAGTTTCTTCTTTTATAAAATAGGATAATAATAAAACCTAAAACCTATTTCTTTATGGAATGGTGGAATTGGGATGAGATGATACACGCATGGAACATGTATAGCCTGATGTACATTATCTATTTATTATTTCAATTATGTTAGACAGCAGAGACTGCCAGTTTCTAGAGAAGTAGGACTTGTTTGTCAAAAGTCCTGGGTACGAAGCTGGAATAAATTACATAATTATTGAGTGAGTAGGTAAATGAAGTAATGGTTAGGTTAAGCTCCCTAACTTATTTCAATTTTTTGTAATATCAAGATTTAACATCTTCCTGGGGGAGGTGGTACAAAAGTGGCCTAGATCTGATATAAGATGAGACAAATTATATGATATAAAACTCTTATGTTTTCTATTTATTTTAGCAATGTTTGCTTACATAGACGTAGTGCCTTGGAACACTTGCTTTTGTGAATAAAGATACGTACAAAATTTGAGTATGTTTTTCATACTTAATTCATGAATTAACTCAGGTAGTGAAGAAAATATTGTTGAATTGGTGGCCAGCTTCTTTTTTCTTTCATCTATTGTTCTTTCTTTCTCGCGCAGACGGTTGGTTTGTGATCCTGTTGGGTGCCCCAGTGATGCTCATTAAAATTCTCTTGTTTTAGGGGCCAGACCCGTGGACGAAAGGTTATGTTTGAGCGCTCTGCTTTGGCAGCCCAGGGTTTCGCCAGTTCGAATTCTGGGCACGGACATGGCACCGTTCATCAGGCCATGCTGAGGCGGCATCCCACATGCCACAACTAGAAGGGTCCACAGCTAAAAATACACAACTGTGTACTAGGGGTCTTTGGGAGAAAAAGGAAAGATAAAGTCTTTAAAAAAATTCTCTTGTTTTATAGGCTGTGTGCCTTCATGCCTCCCATGTGCCTCTTGAGTCAAGAGAAGATGTCCTTTAATACTTGGTTACATTCCTTAAGACCTACCATCCAATATATAATGTAAATTCATTTGGAAGTCAAAAGGCTAGTACTTTTCTAATTCTTAATGCATAATTTAAATGTACTCACTAGCAATATGGAATCATGTCTCCACATATAGGGGTGAGTGATTGTGAATATTTATATATACACATATATATATCTAAATATTGTTTAAAAAATTGTAGCTAACTTTTATTGGACACTTATTATTTGCCTGATGCTGTTAAGTGTGTTATATGAAACACTTTACAACATTTCCACAACTCTCAGTGATGTTATAGGATCACTACTCTCCTTTTACAAATCAGAAAACTAAGCTCAGAATTAAATATCTTGCAAACAGTTACATAGATATTATCTAAGTAATAAAACTTAGATTTAAATTCAGGGAAAAAAATTAACCAGCTTTCCTTAAGCACAGGGAAAGTAATCAGTGTATTTTAACACTCCTGAGTTAGTATCATTTGGACAGTAAAAAGATAACAAAAGGAAATTCTGAAGTGTATAGGCACTAATGTTAAAAAATTTTGTCAGAATTTTAAAGTGACCCCATATCCTGACATACCAGACTCTCATTTCCAGAGATAATCAATTTTCTCAATCTGTATTTGTTGTCGTTGTGCTATTTTCTACTCTCTATATGACAATTTAAAAAAATTAAGCAGCTAAATGGATGCATCAGTCTTCCGTTAGAAGCTTATTAAAGGGTAAAGAATTAATAGAGAATTGAGTGTGCCATATGGAATTTTTGAAACCTGAGTTCAAATCTTGAAAACACCATTTATTATTTTAGTGTCTTTAGAGAGTGACCTTCAGTTTTCTCATATTGATAATTAACAATAATTGCTAATGAAACATTTATGTGAGGAATTAATGAATTGCTCTTTGCTACATGAAAAAGTGAAAAAACAAAATATAGTGTCTGACACATAGAGCAAGCGCTCTCTAAAAATCATTCGCCTTTCTGTTGTCCCATACATCTAACTTTCGGGTACTTCACAATCACCTCATTCAAATCCTCCATATATGCTTGGCAAGATTAATTGTCTCTTAATGCAGAAACACTGCCAACATGGAGGTAACAAATCTAAAGATAGAATAAACATTAAACTAAAAATCACCTCGACTCCAACAGAAGTTGTTCGGCTGCTCGTTTTGTATGGATTTTGGACAGATTTCCATTGTCCTGAGGGAGACACATAGCATGTAAAACCTTCACCAACATTTGCTGTCTATATATCTTCCTTTGCTTTTAAAATTTATATATGTAACTATACCCATAAAATAGGTTAATGTTTTTTAAATCCACCATAACCGTAAAACAGTGTATATTTCTTAAAGCAGGTGCCTTGGGATACCAATGAATTAAGAGATGGGTTTAAATAAATTGGTTAACTGTTGCTGCCAGAGGGGTTAGCATTTATTCTTTCACTTGAAGAAGCGGGAAGTTCAGTGGCATAAAACGTAGTGATAACTTTGATGATGTTTCACTTGAGGAAACATAATAGACGAGAAAGAAAATAGTCCTGAGACTCAAGAGCCCTGGCTTCTTATCCTAACATAGTTCACTGAGTGATGAGGGCAAAAGAGAGGAACAGAACTGCACACGCTGGTAAAGGGTATAGGCTCTGAAATCAGTCTGCTTGGGTAATATGCTGCTTCATTCCTATTATTTCTCTGACCTTGAGCAAATTCCTTAATATGTCTGAGTTCAGGTTCCCCATCCTCAAAATGAGGATAGTGATAGTATCTTCCTCACTGTTTATTTGAGGGGGAAGGTAGAAGGCAATAATGGGTATAAAAACCTTAGCACCGTGTATGGAACAATGGAATCATCCATAAATAACAATTGCTGTTGTAGCTGTTACTATTATTATATTTCAACTGTACTTTCTTTATTTGAAATACAAGAGAACTTGGCTAATGTACTCTAATAGGATTTTCAACTGTGACATACTATAGTTTTGTGGGGTTTTTTTGCTTTAGATTTTCTTAAAAATCCACTTTTGCTTATCAGAGCCATAAGAATGCAGAAGAACTTGTCCTGTTAACTTCTGGTTTTCAGCACTGAAATTAACAGCTGGTGATATGTTCAATAAAAATTAGTTGAATGAGTACAAATTCATGGGCACCAAGTAGCCCTAATCAAATCAACATATCTGAGATTGATACTTAGGGATTCGCCTTTTAAACAATATCCTCAGTCTATATTAATGTAGTTAACTGGTGGGCTACACTTTGAAAAGTGTAGTTTTAAGGGATCTAATATGTGGAGGTGGTTAGAGTGACCATATAACATATTGTCAAAGTGGGGACAATTTGAAGCATAAACTTGGATCTTGATGATAATTATGACAACAAAGCAGGTATTAATCTAGACTTTATTCATCATAGGGAAATGTAGACACCCTAGAAAAGATAGTGTTGCAATACATCAAGAGGATAAATGATACACAGCTTTTGACTGATCCCCACAAGACATTTCACTGTGAGATCTCTGGAAGTTTACTGTCCTGGGCTGGGGTTTTTGGAAGCCAATTGAGCTGGAAAAGTTCTAAGACCCTGATTTGACTCAGAGGCAGGAATTCATGTAACTATTCTTATTCAGGAAAGATGTCAAACAAGAAGGAGCAAGTAAGGCAAGGGAATTCAATCAATGATGCCAATTTGAACGCATATGAGAAATATTTATTTTATTCCAAAGTATGATTAAAGATTCCAGATTTACAAAAACCAAGAACTATCCATATAGATCAGTACTTCCAAAATCCTACATAGTATTTCTGTGAATTCAGTCTCCTCATTGGCATTTGGACTGAGAAAATAAATGTCTTCCCCCATCAGAACCATTGCTGCCTTTCAAAACTGTTTGTCTTTCCCCTGTGCACTCCTCGCAACATACCAACATATCGATAGCATAATTATAGCTATTTTCTTTCATCATTCTTCATGACCTAGTCTCACTCAAAAAGGGGATTATCCAGATCCTGACATTAGGTCTCATACTCTATTAGTTATCTATACTGATGGGAAGAAGATACAGCTGGAGGTAACACAAAACTTTGTTTATGGAAAGCACTGGAATGAAGTCAATCCTGGTGTCAGGTCCTAAGTCAAGTATTATTTATTTGGAATGCCCAAATGAAGGCAATGAAAGTAGGCAAATGCCAGCATAAAAGTCCAAAATCAAGTCCGCATTTGGGAGACACTCTAGAATGTTTAAGATTTACAGGATGAATTGGCCAGATTCCCTTACTGTTGGATATTGTTTACATCATATGTAGATATATTTGTGTGTGTGTGTGTATAATTACTTTCATTTCCAACAATCTTTTTTAGCCAGCAGAACTGTGTTTCTCTTTTTCTACTCTCAAGACTATTTCACATTTAGCCAAATGAGAATGTAGAGAAGGTTTTTTTCATGGTGCTGAGGCTGAAAAGATAAAAAGTGAAAAGAAAAGCAGAGTCCTCTGCATAAGAAAACTCACTGGATGATGCCCAGACAAGACAGAGGTGATTATTGGTCACTTAAGGCATCTGGATGTTCGGTGTTTTCAAATAGAATCATCATTCCTCTGCAAAATGTCTCTGTGTCTAGCAGCTACGGAAAGATCCAAGAGTTGCCGGAGTTTCTGTCTTCTGATCTCAGTATACAAACCACTGCAATGAGCAAAGGGATAACTCCCAAAAGCTTTCATGTAGTTAATGGCAACAGGGGGAAGTCTGCCTTTGATATTCATCTTTTCAGCATACCTAACTCACTTTGTGCCTTTTTTTTCAAAAGCAATTTAATGGGGGTGTCTTTCTTTCAAAGGCAGTATCAGAGGGGTGTTATTGGCTCGTTTCTGTGTGTGTATGTATAAGAGAGAAATAGAAAGAAAATGAAAACAAGTCCAATTTTTATGACAAATACTGTTTTGTTTGCAACATAAAGCTTGTAATTAAACCATAATCATGTTGCTCGAGCACACAAGGATACATCCATGCATTTTCTGGGTATGTAATGAGGTGCTAGAGTCTGCCATCGAGCATTCCTCTTATTTCCTAACCATACATTTATCTATTTAACAGATATTTCTTGCAGGCTTAGAACTTGTAACTCCCTGCTAAAAAGTGGGGTGAAAGTGAATCAAGATCTACAAAACTGTAAAACAAGAGGCAGTCTCTATTCTTGAAGAATTTGAGACTGAATAGGGAAACCCGACCTGCAGGCAGCTATGATAAAAATTGGGTTGAATAACTGTTAAATTCTACTTGTCACCAAAGACTGTGGGATAATTCTGACTGGGAGTGAAGGCTAGAAGACAAAAGATGCCAGAGGAAGTTTCACATAAAAATTGTCAATTTCACCAGGGTAAATGAGTAAAGTTTGATAAGAAAGCTGCGTGGGAGAAGAGCTGTATAAGAAGGGGGTAGAGGCATATTCAGAGTTGAAATATTGTCTTGAAAATACAACAGAAAGGGAGAAATAATAAGCAAACTAGTGTTTCATAAGCCTACTCTGTGAAGGACTTTACTAGAGAAGATGACACGAAAATTATTTAGAAATAGATTCGAGAGGTTTGCATTGGAAAAAACCTCAAATTTTATTATTTTTCTGTATTCAAAGTGATACGATTGAATTACTTTGCAAACGTGCAGTCTGTGTTGGTGTCCATCTACCCTTTTTGAGGTTTGGGACAGTGTGTCTTATTTTTGTTAATTTATTCTTATTGTGTTTCCATTCATGGGCTTCTTGGTTAAACTTGCATGGAGGTAGAATGTTTTTGCTGTGATATGTACGATGTGGCATACTTGAATCGTTATGTGGGGCTTTGATTAATGATGTGAAAACTGAGAGACTCAAAAACAGCTTCTGCTTCTCTCAGTACTTCTGAGCATTGGCTAGAAGTCAAATACCATTAATGAATCGAGTGGGTGCTTCTTGGTACTTGATTATTCAACCGTCATCTTCATTGTTAATAATTCCTCAGAGTACTGGAGTGAAATATGAAAGGAGTGGATATTAAGAAAAGCAAGTTGTCACCAGGAAGCCAAGTCCCAGAAATATTTAGCAAAGGTCCAATGTAATGAAAAGAAAAATTCTACTTTAAAAGTTAGATAACATTTATTGGATTCATGCCACGTAGGAAACTTTGCAAAAAGTATTATTAGCAATGTCTGATACAAACATGTAGGCTCCTTAGGGCCAGAGACCTTTGTAATAGCCTCAAAGGCTAGCACACAAGAGGCTTAAGAAGAAGGTGGTGATGATGATAATAATGATGATGATGATGGTAATTGTGACAGCACTTCCCCTATGGTGGGAACTGTTCTAAATGTTCTCTATAGAGCATTCAACAGTACCAACAAACCTAGGAGGTAGATCCTATTATTAATATCTCCATTTCACTTATCAGGAAACTGATGCACAAAGAGCTTTAGTAATTTGCCCAAAGTTTCACAGCCTTTAAATGCAGACCTGGCAGAACTAGGATTCAAACTTTCATAGTCTGGTGGTTCCGGAGCATGCCTTTAAATCATATGTTCTGATGCTCTCAGGGAATATGATTGTAGAAATAAAGAGGTGAAAAATAGCTAACGATGTAATGGTAGCTAATCTATATCTAGTTGGTATATATGCCAGGCTCTGGAGCAAAGATTCCACAAACACACATATTCAATCCTCAAAACACACCTGTGAGGTAAACAAGATACCTCCCAACCCTGAGCCATTACACATATGATGTAACTGAGGCTCAGATGTTCAATAACTCATCCGTAACCAGTAATTATGAGAGACACTTTTTGATCCCACAACTGCTGCCATTGGAGCCAACATTTGTTAATTCCATGAATGAATCTTGGCCATCTGTCCCAGAGAACACACCTTATATTATACACTGGTTGACCAAACTATTTCACTTATTTTCTAAGCTGGTGATTGTCACACTTTGAGACAATAGCCGTAAACTGGATCTTTCCTAGATAAAGCAGAATGTATAGACTTTTTTCATGTAGACCAGTGACAGGGCACTGGACTCTAGTTCTAGAGATCTGGGTTGAAATAACCTACAGTTAATATCTGTGAGTAAGAGAATAGGTCATTCAATCCTGGATTAATTAATTCTTCTATTTGGACTTTAATGTCTTCACCTGACAAAGAGAAGGGTGGCATCTTAGTCAGTGTGGCCTGCTATAACAAAATGCAATAGACCGGTGGCTTATAAACAATAGAAAAATATTTCTCACACTCACGGAGCCTAAAAGTCTAAGATCAAGGTGTGACCATGATTTGGTCCTGGTGAGGCTACTTTTCCAACTTGTGGACTTCTCACTGTATCCTCATTTGGCAGAAAGAGGGCAAGAGAGCTTTCTGGGGTCCCTTATATAAAGTCACTAACCGCATTCATGAGGACTCCATACTCATGACCTAATTACCTGCAAAGACCCTACCTCCTCATACCATCACACTGAGGGATAGAATGTCAACATTTGAACTGTTTGGTGACACAAACGTTCAGTCCATTGCAGGTGGTATGAAATATCTATTTTTGGATTCGCTCTGCCTAGGACAATGCCTTGGTACTCAATGCATGTTTAAATGAGAGACAGGAGAGGTTTCTTGGTGACAAAAGTATTTTCATCTATTAGCCAATTTTATTTTCAGCACTACATCAAAATTTGGGGTCAACCTTGCCAGCAAGAGATTTTCTGATTCAGGAGTAAAATTACCACGTATTAATTTATTCAAATGTTCATTCCTTCAGTCACTCACAGTCACTGCTCACAATATTTCAGGCAGAAAATTATAGAATTGGTGCTTGAACCCATGTTCAATTAAAGTCTCAGCCCAAATTCACAATTTGATATTGAATCCATCCCAAATTATCTCTACTTGGGAAAAAGTTTCTAATCTCTTGGGTGAAAATATAATGATCTGATTGGTAGAGACACTGAAGTGACATTAAGGGGGAGCTCCAGCATTTGGAGATCAGGTAATATATTGGAATAAGTCTGCAGCTTCCCTGGGTATGTGTTTCAAAAAGTGTACATTCATTTGTCCATATAAGTTCTGGTCTATTTGTTTAACAATTAGTGATATTATGTTTCCTCATAACCTGTATTAGACTCCATTCAAGCATTTAATCAATGGATGCTCAAAGAAGAGCATCAGGAGATTATGCTGCACTGTTTCATTGCTGTTTCGGGGGTGGTTGTGGCACACAGCTTCCTCCTAAGGATTCAGTGTTGTGGGGTCTTTCTTGGTAAATAACAGTCCTGATAAGACTTTTCAATTTTTGTTGTATAAACAAACCATTTGCATCTGGTTAGATAAAGTCTCTTAAAAAGTTGTCTTTCCTGGAGGATGTGGGTCCCACAAGACTACAAAGTAGTAATTTTGCTCGAATTATTCACAGATACTAACATTTAAGCAAATTAGGCTATTACCTCAACTTCCAAATTAGAGACAAACATTTCTTTCAAGTCAATAAAAAGTTCTATTTGTTTGAGATAATATGGTTAACTCAGTATCATTAGTGATTTCCTTTGGTTGTATTCCTCAGCTGAATTCAATAATTTCAGAACTCTTTTATGCCAGATGTCCATTGCTTAACCAATCAGTTTGCACAAATTAATTTTCTATCCTATTTGTTTATTTTTGTTTTAACTTGTATTTTTATTTTTTAAGAGTGCATTCTTCTGGAGAGCTTTCCTGCCCCCTCCCACCAAGTCCCCTATATGTTTAAAAATTAAATTTGTGCTAGCAAGAAGATAAAACAAATAAATGGCTTAAAAACATCACAATCAAGTATGATAATGGCAAAGTGTTATACTTTTAATAAACGATTAGGAATGGATGTAATGCAAAGATTTATTTCACAGAACAAAAGCACTTAAGCAGGAGTTTATATTACTGCTAGGCTTCAGTGATGATAACATTGGGACTGCAACCCACATAGCTACAATGATTAATTAACGGCCTTGTTCAGGATGAGTGAGCACCATTATTGTTCTTAAATAGGAAAAGGCAGATACCATTACTGATTATTCCTCAATTCCCAGTCTTACTTGTTAAAGACTAAAGAATGCTAACGTAGGTTGTGCAATTTCCAAGCTGCTATGAGAAACAAAAAATAATTGTATTTCTATATCATATATATAGGTAAGAGTTGGATTAGGTAAAAAATTCAAGTTAGCAGTCAGATTTATCCCTGAAGGGTCTCAATGGAAAATTTATTCATATCAATAAGATTTTAACATCTTTAAGGAGAGAGAATTTAGGTTCACAATATATGCTTCAAGCTGTATTGCCCTACCTGTGATTTTTTATTTTGTTTTGTTGTTTTCTGGGGTACAAAGGAGTTATATCATATCAAGTTTTCTCTTTCTTTTTTTGAAAAAAATTCATACCACAGGGCCAGCCCGGTGGGGCAGCGGTTAAGTGCACATGTTCCGCTTTTCGGAGGCCCAGGGTCCGCTGGTTGTGATCCTGGATGTGGACATGGCACTGCTTGGTGAGCCATGCTGTGGTAGGCGTCCCACATATAAAGAAAGTAGAGGAAGATGGGCATAGATGTTAGCTCGGGGCCAGTCTTCCTCAGCAAAAAGAGGAAGCCTGGCAGTAGTTAGCTCAGGTCTAATCTTCCTCAAAAAAAAAAAAAAAGTCATGCCACTACACTTATTTTTCTGATGCAAATGTATTTGGACATGTTCTATGGAGTTTAGAGACAGTTTCTTTCTGAGTCTTGGAAATTCTTCCACCAAATCTCCTCTGGAAATTATCCTACCAATTTGAAGATGGAGAAGTAAACACTTTAGAGAATGTTTACAAAAAAATCCTCTACGGGATCCGTGACTGGCAGGACATACCAGTTATACCAATTGAATGCTGTTGATGGGCCCCAGAACACCTCTGAGCTGAGATGTCTGACTCTGGAGCAATATTGGAATGTGCCTTTTAATTCTGACCACCAGACAGGATGGGGAGCATTACACTCTCTGAATATCTGAATTCCAGCAAGAGTGCTGGCTTGGTAGTTGCCAAAATAATCACTGAAAAGACCCTGAAGAGCAGAGATTGGTTGCTTTTATTTAAAAAAAAAAATTATCTAATTTTTTCAATATTTAAATTATTTCATTATATTTTTTGAAATTTTATAAGAGCAGATATGTACATTTTTTTTCAATGCTCACAAAACCATTTTGCAGAAGAGGGAATGGATCCCGGAAGGAATTAATTCTCTGATGCTGCACAGCCAGTAATGAAAAAGACAAGACTCAAACTCAGGTCACCTTCTCAAAGTCTGAGATTAAGAATGTGCTTTTCTTCTGTAACACATAATATGTCCAGGGAAGGGATGTTATTATTTATTTGTTTAAAAGTCATACACTATCTAGTTCTAAAATGTATCAGAAATTGTTTGTAAACTATGAATATTAAAGAGGAATGTGGGTTATAAAAGCAGCAAACACTTTAAACTATTTAACTCAAGGAATTTTTAGAAAAACAGTTAATTCAAGTTCATTCATACAATGGAATTTTATACCAGCATTATAAATAAGGAAAGATCTTTATACTATGGTGCACGCAGACCTCAAAATGTATTCAATAAGAAAAGCAAACTCCCGGATGAGATTGAGTGTATGGTCCTGTTAATGTCTTGTATTTATGTGCGCATGTGTTACTGTTTCATGTGTTTCATGTGTGAATATGTGTTACATATTCACGATAGAAGTTTTTTATGTTTAACATCAAACTCTAGCTACCTATACAGCATGGTCAGTCAAATGGGCCAGAGATCTGGGGTCCAAAAGATTAAGCATGGTTAGTTAGAATTTAGTCCATATTTTAGGTTATTTGAACCTTTACAAACAGGTATTTGTTCTTTTCTTGAAATTACAAACAAACAAATAAAAACCACTTCTATCAGAAATGTTTACCATACAGAATATAGGCCAGGTTACTTATTTATTCATAAGAAGCCTGGTGTAATTACCTCACATCCTGTCACCCTTTCTTGCACCCCTAGATTCTCATGATTAAGCATTTAATTTTCCTGATTAAGTACTTAATTTTTAGTACATTTTCCACATCTTCAAAGTCAAAACTTTCTATAAACCCAGAACCCTGCATTAGAGTGTTCCAGCTAGCACAGGGCCTTTAGCTGAAGAAAATCTTCGAGAGTTTGACCTGTTTCTGCCTGGCCTGACTCCTAGTCAATGCTTTCCTAATCATATTGTGGGTATTACCAATGATACCCAAATCTGGCTATGTTTCAAAGTCATCTGTATAGGCTTTGGGAGGCACTGATGGCTCTGAGAAGTACTTTAGTAATTTAATTTCCCAACTAGAAGGACATTTTAAACTAGGATTGTTTTGATACATCTTAAAAATCATTGACTTTTAGTTATTTGAGGGACTTCAGATTATTCCTTTTAATCACTTAATTTAACAAACATTAAACCTGAGGTTCATAGTAGTTAAGTGAATTTTCTAAGTTCGCGGAGCAAGTTATTGGAAATCATTGTTACATATATCAGGACATTCTCTTGGCTTGTTAGCTACAATCTAATGAGTAGAATTTAATCGTCCTGTGATCCTTAGGTCTTTTGCTTGGCCTGCAATCAGCATGTAGGAAAGTGAGCTGAAAGATGGGTTAATGTTTGGAATTCTTTTCTCATTCTTTTACTATTTAAGAGAATGATTACTTACTTTCCCCGCAACCACTCCTCTTGCAATTTTACCCTCTTCTCCTAAAAATAAATTTTAAAAATAGAACCTTTTTTGTAACAAAGGAAGTTTGCAATGGCCCATGTTCTGGAAATTTGAACTTCGACCTCTTTTTAATTCAACTTCATAGAATTTAGTATCATTTATAATAAGAAAATATAGGAATCTGTTCAGTCTCTTTAGCCTTTTTCTCCTTAAGATCCCCTTTTAGAATCTCTTCCAAATTATTAGTTTTTTCTTCAAGATGATCCCTATTTCA
The DNA here is from genome assembly GCF_021613505.1 of Equus quagga. Lineage (NCBI taxonomy): Eukaryota > Metazoa > Chordata > Mammalia > Perissodactyla > Equidae > Equus > Equus quagga. The sequence continues at coordinate 58,393,566 of NC_060279.1, forward strand.
GGCAGCCATGGGGATCAGGTTTGTAAACCAGCTCATTGGACTTGAAATGTAATTCTTTACTAACTTGTGGTCTCTGCTAGTTAGAGAACTCTTGAGAACCTGAAGAATGAGTATTATGGGAAGGTATGTATCTTACTCTCCAATCTAACTTTTCTAGAAAATACAGAAGAAAGGGCTAAAAGCATATTTATATAAAAATATTTTTCAAAACAAGTTGATATTGTCAGCTACACACAGAAGTTAACACATGAGTGTATATCACATATCTGTCTTTGGAGGTATACGCTGCCAATTGCAGAAGAAATGGTCCACATTTTAAAAAGACAAGAAATACTTATTAATTTTTTGTAAGCAGGAGATTTTTTAAAAATGAATCTTGTAAAACAGCTTCATATTTTGCTGCACTTATATTGGTTTCTGTGACTGAACTTTTAAATTATTTGTGAAAAAAATCAAAATAAAAATTGTTTCTCCTTTCTACCACTGAATTGAAAAGAAAGGGATACATTTGTTCATATATCCTGAGAAGATCTCATCTGCCAAGGCTCAGAGAGGTTTGCCAGATGTCGGGCTGACAGGCTGGCACCAGCTGTAAAATAAGGAGGAATTAAGAACCTGTACGCCCCTCAAGGCAACTTTTTCTTTCTCTCAGACTCCCACTTTTCAGACTTTAATGAATCCCCATCTTCCTAATCCTTCAGGGTGAAATTGGCGATATAATTGTTGTAATCATTATGTACAACCACCTGCTTCATGCGTGGGCCGGTGTTGTGTGCTGCGTGAGAGGCTGGGGGTCCACAAGATAGGTTTCCAGCCCCAGCAGCATGTGAGAATTATTGGGGTCAAATTCAGGGTGGAAATTAAGAAAGCACACTTTTTCTTCCTTTTTTACGCTGCGTGAGTCCTCCTTTCTTGATCTGTCTTCTTCACGTGTCAAGAGGAGGTGCTTGTATAACGCCACGTTTAAAGACAGTTTTAACTCTGAAAACCAGTCCACAGGTATACAATCAAATTTATCAGGACTTGCACTGCCTAAATTTTTGCCCATCAGAAATTAACAGACATGAGCCAGCTTGAGTGTTTTAGTGATGACAAACTTGATATATTAAAACTCACACTTTCTACTTAGCCCTTTTAGTCTGTCACTGTAGAGTGTTTGAATCAAACATTATAGTTTTCACATAAAGGATGGATTTAGAGTGAATTATACACTTACACTGTCATGAAAAAAGTGATATTTCATCTGCCTCTTAGAACTGGACATACATGAAGTTCAGTCCAATTATCAGCTAGGAAGTCACTTTAAAAATCCCAACAGCAAGTGGACAGGAGATACTCCGGAGAAGATTGATTACCCAGGAGTCAAGCAACTAGAAAAATCCACCTGCAAGTAATGGCCTTGGTCTCCTTTTCTTCCACATCGTCCATTTATAAATCACAGCATTCTAATCAGTGGAGAACAATGAACAATTGTGCTCGGTGTATAGTGGTGATGGGATGAGCAGGTCTGTGAATGAATAATCAGTGATGTTACAGAAAACCCACAGGGCATGACACAGATGGAGTGGCTAGATCTCCAGGAACTGATTGCAGTGACTTTCTGGTGGTCCGAGGATGCTCAGGCTGGGGTGTTTCTCACCTTTCTATATGTGTTGGGATGTGAAGACACTTATAATGTTAACTCATCTCTAAATAAACTGTATATTTTATTTTTTAATCTAAAGAATGGAAAGGAGAGAGATAAACAACATAACTTGCTTGAAAAATAATATTCTCGATCAATCCTTTGATTATAACGCTCTTGTGGAGTTAAAAATTCTGCTGAATAGTCTTGCTCAGGAATGGGTCTGCTCCTAGTTATGGCAGGTAAGCAATTTCAGTAAGAAAAACAATATGTCCTCACCATGAGTGATTCCCTCTCTGAACTCACTGTTTTGGTGTGTGTGAGGAAGATTGGCCCTGACCTAAAATCTGTTGCCAGTCTTCCTCTTTTTATTTGAGGAAGATTTGCCCTGAGTTAACATCTGTGCCAGTCTTCTTCTATTTTGTATGTGTGTCACTGCCACAGTATGGCTGCCAACAAGTGGTATAGGTCCACGCCCAGGATTCAAACCTGGGCCACTGAAGTGAAGCATGCTGAACTTAACCACCAGGCCATGGGGCCAGCCCCTGAACTCACTTTTTTATGTTCCTTGACTGGTATATGCTCAGTCTTCTTCTCAAGATGCTAGTCTCTTGCTGAACTTGAGAATCTTTCTAGATTCAGGAAATCAAATTTTCTGCTTCCCCCTTACTCTCAAAACCCTTCTTTCTTTTTGCTTCACAATTATTGACTCTACATTTTTCTTTCTATGAAAATAGCCATGCATGAATTTAAGCCTCACGAGCCATACCCTTTAAGCCCCAGTGACTACCACAGTGCATTCCTGATTGTCGATGCTCGCTACATATTTATTGAATGGATGAGTGGATGTAAATTGACTATGTCTCACATTCAGCAGTTACCTGGTGAGTGCTCCCTTTGTTCCAAGCAAAGCATGAAGTGCTACAGACACAGGAGGGGATGAGACGCTTACAGCGTGTTAACAGAAACATTAGCCAGGCTTGAGTACACCTTAAGGACAATCCAAACTGCTTCTACCTATAATCCTTAGGTGGATCATCTCTTTCTCCACTTTCGTTTCCACCTTCCTTCCTTATCTGCTGCTGATATTACATGGCTTTTGAATGTAGAACCATAGAAAGAGCTAAAATGAAGGCACTGATCTGATACTCTGCCTATTGACATTTGCAGATTGAGGCAACTCTGCCCCTAAAAAATGTGAAATAATTTTTCTAGAATTATAGAACAGCTTTTTGGTTGAGTTCTAGAATCTTCAACATTTTACACCCTTATCTTCAGAAGCTGAGGTACTTGCTCTTCCCATTGTTTTTTTCTGGAACCTGAGTTTCAATTTCTAATTCTATGGGTTTGTATCAGGGAGTAGGTACCTCCAGCTTTTCTTCAGCTGCCAAACTTACTGAAGGTGCGCATGATGTTAACCTCGCTGTGCTGAAAAGCACAATGTCCCTGTGAACTCTGTGGCTTCTTTCACCTCCTTCAAGCTGAAGAGTTGCCTGCTTCTGATTCAGGACACATCCTAAGCCCTGTTTGTGAAGCTGAAGCATAAAATTAGTTATGGGCTGGTACAGGTGTTTCGTTACTTTCCTCAGTCAGAAAGATGGTCTAATTTGTAGGCTGAAGGCATGAGTTTTGAAACTACTTCTGAAATTGGTTGTGTGATCTTGAGTAAGCCCCTGTACATCTCTGAGTCTCAAGGATCAGATCTGTAAAACACAAAGTAGATGTCACATACTGGTACTCACAGTGGTGGTTGCATCAGAATTAAATGAGATGCTTACCACATAGGAACACCAGATTCACATATGCTGCTATCATTATTGTTTTCACATTTTGAAAACCTAAATACATGCATTCATCTACCTCTGGTGCTTCTGGTAACTTCCTACTCATTCTTGGAAAACAAAAACCATCTGTACTTTGTCAGTTTTGCTGAACTGAGTCTGAGTCTTGCCTCTGACCCCTACCAAGACACCGTTAATCAGGCTCCTGGAACATAGTCCTATCCTATTACACATCCCCCCACTGTACCTGGTACATAATTCTTTCATGTCACATGTCTCGCCTAGCAATATGTGAAACACAATTATTGCCCATAGCAATACTTTATATGGTCATCCTTTTCTATAATAACGACAGCCTCTGGAGACAGGAATCATTTCTTTTATCTCTTTAGCACAGTTTGTTTAGCATCCTTTTGAGCTTGTAGTAACTGCTGAATAATTCCTTACTGATCAATGAATGAATTACTGCCTATTTCCTAGGACATGCATTAACAGTTTGGAACTCTGCCTTGGAATTTTTAGAGATAAAACAGACTGCAGTCGGCATGGTTAGTTCTGCTACTTATTTCATGGAAATATGAGCAGGAAACCTAGCTTGTTTAGGTCCCAAATATGTACCATGAAAGAATGACATTATTATGGATCAGGGTTACTGAATGGTTTAAAGTATATGCAGATACTTCTCCATCTTCATTTCTGTGTTGGGAATGAATTCTGATCCCAGGTTTAGATGATTGGGGAAGAATATCATGAAAAAATATTGGTGTCTGTCCTGGGAACGAGAGCACACAGCAGCCGTGCTTATGCCACATCTTTTTCAATCCAGAGTGTTTCTATTTCAGTAATGCATTATTTCTAGCGTTAAGCTGTTTCTTTTAAAAATGACTACAGTTGGGCTCAAAAAGATCATATATTTTGGACAAGGTTCTGTATGGAGTATATAAGTGTGGAGTTCCATATGTATGGAGCTCAACATGGAATGTTTCCAGGTAGAAACAGTTTTTTTTTTGCTAATATGGATCTTATCTCAACTCTTCCATTCTGCTTACCACAAATAAAAAGAGCATAAGCATAATTAGAAATTCTATTAAGAATATCTTAAAACAGTTTCCTTAATTTGAAAACAAAGATAATGAGGGGAGAGTAGGAAGGAAAGGTGATCAAAATTGGCTAAGTGGAAGCATTTAAAAATCCAGCTTCCTGCAAATTGGCCAGAGGCAGAGACACAAATGGAGAGCTGGTTCCCCGGAGGTTGGAACTCTTCACTCTTGGATTAGGAGTTTGCGGCTGCTTAGTTATGAGCCAGCAGCACCATCTAGAGGTATGCAGCGATCCTACACACGAAAGAAACAAAAGAATGGAATCCATCTGTTTAATTTGAGCAATGGGCGAAATCATTGCCTCATTTTTCAATATATATGTAGCCTTACAGAATGCCTGTAAAGGAATTGCCTCCCATTCCCATCAAGAGGTGACTGCAGAGTTCATTACTGGGAACATTCACGGCTTCACTTCAGAAGCTCAAACTTACCTCCACAACTTCCCTACTGAGAGGAAAGTCACTGACTTGCAAATGAATTAATTCATTCCATACGTTTTACTGGATACCTGCCATGCCTCAGGCTTTGTGCTAGGCACTAGGGGACACAGACAAGAATATATTACTGACTGTCCCTCTGTACTCCAAGCCTACATATCCACACCTAACTACATGGATAAATCTTCTGTCTTATCATTTTAAACAGTTTCTGGGTAGTGAGAGTAGAAATATTTCAAAGCAATCATTACATTTTAAAAATACGTGTTCTGTGTAAAACCATCAGAATATTTTAAGTGAAATCGGAGATTTAAATAAATTTAGAGTGACAGGAGATCCTGTGGTTTTAGAGCAGTCATTATCAAACTTTGGTGTTCAAGAGAGTTACCTGGTAGACTTTTTATTATAATACAGAAACCCAGGTTCCAAACCTCAGACATTCTAATACTTTAAAGGTGTAGTATGACCCAGGATGATGCACTATATTTGAATGTGTTCCTCTGGTTTTCATGACAGAAGTGAGCAATAGATCAGACTTCCAAAGGAGAATGTTCTAATTTTGACTTGCAAGGGAGCTAATCTCAGGATCAAACGTCAGAGGTATCTTGGTTTTTTTTTTGTTTTTTATCATTTCCTCATTTGTTTAGCTGCCTCTGTTTATTATTTATGCTAGATAATATCTCAGGACCACACCAATACTGTAGTCCAGTAGTGCCAAGTATTTAACTTTGCAATCCCTTCTCTTTGTATGAAATGAATCAGCTCTAATTGTCACAACTTGGTTAAGGCTCCGTATTTAATTAGAACAACTTTAAGGATCATTCTATTACAATAGAGACCCATCAGTTGACTCGCATCCACATTTTGTCCTAGGTTTTATTTATACAAAAACACACCATGCAAGGCTATTTGTGTAGTGAGCCCCTTGTTAGATTTAACTGGGAATCCATTCTATTAACAAACACACAGCTGTGAGGCTGTGTGGGTGCAAGGAAGCTGAAAATTAGAAACTTGAGTGGATTTCAATACCTAATTCTACACCAAACATAGGCAAATTAGAGCTGAAAAAACATTCTTTTAAGTTGAAGGCAATTTAGCTCTCACTCTTTCTCATTTCAGCAGCCCCTGTTTTGAAAGAGGCCCAAGTGTAAATCTGTGGGATTTAAAGAGCTGAGCTTTTTGAAAGAAACTCGTCAAACATCTGCAATAGTAAATATCTTTCATGCATTTCCTCTTCTGTACTCCTCCTTTTATTCTCATGGAAAAGGGCCCCATTATGTCTCAGCTGAACAAATAAACTCTCCCAGTGATGATGACATTCTCAATCCCCAAACTCCCCAAATTTAATTTTCCTGTCTCCACCAGAAAGATGATTCTACACTGTCAATATGCTTGTGTCACTCGCATAAGATCTTTCAATAATGCTGCACTGACTTAAGAACAGAGTACAAATTTAGCATTTGTTTGGCCTCATGCCTAGTTCAGGGATCTTACCTAAAACTCAAATGACAGATAGGCTTAATTCCCCAACTCTAATAATTCCTTGACACTTAAATGACTTTGTACTGGATATTTTATCCTGCTGAATTGTGCTTTGTGATTATTACCTGGATGATTCAGCTCAGCCATTATCAGCCCTTTGGAACAGCTTTCTTTCTTTCCACCTTTTTTTTTGTTGTTGTTTTGTTTCTTGTTCTTTGCTGTTTATCCCCAAATCCCCCCAGTACATAGTTGTTTATTTTAGTTGTGGGTCTTTCTAGTTGTGTATGAACAGCTTTCTCAACTCCTGAGGCTGTGTTAGATATCCCTTCTCTTGTTTTTTTCTGAAACCTGTACATTCTACCGTTATGGCTGCGTAGCATACAAGAAGAAATAAGACATGGGATTCAACTGTAACAGTCTTCCCAACTGCAAGATTTATGATTTTGACCTATAACTATCATTAGAATGTGATTTCATCAAAGGCAGAGAACACAATTAATTTTATATCCTCTAACTTTAGTCTCAGTAATTACCTGTTGAATGCATTGAGAAAGACAACCATTTCCCTCTGTTTAACAAGTACTAATAATCCTGAAACAATTGAGATGATTTTCTATAGGGTTAAACTTGTTTATTAAATAATTTGATCTGTGACTATTATCTATAGTTATTCTTAAAAAGTTGAGTTCCAGAAATGCAAATTTAGGGGGAAAAAAACTCAGGGAAGTATTGGTATCACAATGGATGGAAGATACTTTAGTTTCAAAGAAATATTATAAAACTATTGTAGAATTAGCACTGTGTTGTTTAGTTATTATTCATTTTTTAATTTTAAAAATTAAAATATAATTAATATGGTTTTAAAATTTATGGACATGATCTGGAACTGCAGAGAAATCAGTATTATGCTCATTATATCGAAGTTCACTTGTTAGAAGGTTTGATCACCGTGGGTGACCAAAACCATTTATAATACTTATTATCGTTATTTCACCACATCTTGTGAGAGAGTGCCAGCATTTCATCAGGTAAACAAGCCCCGTTTCAGATGCAGCTCTGTGAAATATACAGGCAACCTTTGTATTGAAGGACATGAAATCTCATCATCCAATACTGATAAGAGCACATGATGCAAAACTTGGGCTTCAAGTGTCTCTTCTCTGATGAATTTGAAAAGACTGCAATGCTGACAGTCCCTTCACTCACTTTTTTTTAAAGACAAATTTGGCAACATGGTATATTTTATATTCTTTAGATTCTGATTGGCTGTGAATATGAAACTAATGTTAATTGACATTTTCTAATTTTTCTCCTTATCATCCCATATTTCAGCCCTAAATTCACTGTCAAGTTTCTAAATCTTTATCCTCTATTTTCCTTGCCTTTTCCATGCTACTCCTCTCTCTCAAATTTCCCTTTTCTCTGAGCCTTCTGATCAATGACTACTGTGTTTATAGAAAAGCAATCAGCAATATGTATTAAGACATTAAATATGTCCATATGCTTCTTCTCATGTTCAATTCTCAGGAGTCCATTCTGTTGGATATAGATAACATAGGGATACAGAAAAATCATTCAATAACAGATTTTATGTTATTAGATTTTTTAAATTTATGTTTTAATGGGAGTTTAAGTCATCATACATTTTTATTTATAAATTGAAAACAGCAGAAAGGTAACGGTGAATTAAATAATTATCAATCCTCAGGATAGAAAGCTATAAGTTATTAGAACCTTACCTATGAAAAGTTTGTCATAAAATTGCCAAACACTAAACTGGAAAAAGCAGACAAGATGTAGGAGTATCTTAATTTTAAAAGAATAGGATAAAGAAATGCACAAATATTAAAAAAAAACAGAATAAATAAAAAGAATTCATAAAATAAAATGAAACGTTGACAAATATAACAATGGTTCAATGGATCTTTTGACAATGGGTGATTTTACTTTCCTTCTAGAATTTTCCCCACATTTTCTATATTGAACATTTGTTATCCTTATAATAATTAAAAGGAAAAAAAGAAAATTTGATTATGAAACTAAGATGCAGAGTGCTAGGGTTTTAGACATTTTGTTATTATAGGGTCAGAACATTCAAATTAACATTACTATTGGTTTTTGTAACCTAGAACCTAGAAATATTTGAGGTGATATCTATTTATATATCTTTGCAATATTTGTGTATCTCTCTCCAACCATCCTCCTCATACCTGTCCTTCTGGACCATTCATTAGCAACTCACCAGGCCATTTCATAAAACATTAGTGTTTTCTTGGATTGGTGAATGAACTTGCTTGTTAACTGTTCTTGGAGCACATTGAGGATGTACCATATTCTAGTGGAAAGTGCCAGCACTCTGGAATCAGGCACCTGGACTCAAATATCTTCGACATTCATTAAAGTGTCTTTATACAACTTTTTCATCTCATAGGGATGGAAGTTTGTCAGGTAAAAATCAGGGTAATGCACCTGATATCACAGTGTTATAAAGAACACAGGTTAAAAAAAAGTGAATATACGTTAAGCATAGAGGTGATGTTGCATCGATCAATGAAAGTTATATCCCCTTGCTCATTGGGCCCAGTGTATACTTGGGGTCCAGTGTATATTTTCCCTAAGCAGGTAGAGAGTAGGCATTAAATAAGGAGCAGCTCTACCACATTGCAGATTCTGGTTCTTGGGGGAGATTTGACATTATTCTGATTCCTTTATTTGATTTTTTGCACCCTTCTTAAGGTAACCTGATTTCATGGGTATGTGAATGAGATTTCTTGAGGATTTGTTTCTTCTGAGTTTGGGATGATAGTACCGTCTCAGGAGGTATCTTTCAGAACCTCACAAAATAAGAAAAGAGATGCATATTAATAAAAGTGGAAAATGGAGCGATACAATTATAGATACTTTGTCAGTGTAGATTCAGAGAACTTGAAATAATACGATATCATCTTGTGTTTTCATCCTGATAGAAATCTTATAAGGAAAGCAGGGAAGATTTAAATGTCCATTTTAACAATGGGAAAACTGTTTTTAACTGATTTAATGAGAGCTCACAAACTGTGGTGATGGTAACGTTCTATTAATAATAGTAATAATTGTAGTAGTAACAGTGCTAACAAGAGTAGTGACGATAAGCAGAAATAAGTACTTACTATTTGTTAAGCCCTGTTTCAACTGTTTAATGTGTATAAACTCATGCAATACAGCAACTCTATAAGTTATGTGCAATTATTATTCCCATAGTGCTGATAACTAAACTCAAGCATTGAAAACCTGAGTGAAGTCCTCAAGGCTGCCTGGCTATAAGTAATGGTACAAGGATTCAAAACCAGGCATCTTGACCTTGTAACTTCTGCTATGTTACCTCTCCAGAAATGACGGGGCTAGAATAAAACTTCGATCGAAGAAACAATGGAGTGTCAAGGTGAAAGAGAAGTGCAGGGAAGATAGGTTAACAGATGTAAGTATGTACTGGAGTCAGACTACAGAGGTTTGAAACCAAGGGCCTACTTACTGTGTGACTATGCAAAAATGGGACTGCTTCTCAGAACTTCAGTCTCCTCCTCTGTAAAACGGAGATAATAATAGCACCTACTGTATAAGCATGGCGTGAAGATTAGGTGGTATAATCCACATTAATGGCTACATAAATTAAATGATCAGTGTATTTCAGCATATTGAGCTTAACACATATCATTAACCTGAGGCTAAGAGAAATATAGTTATTGTTTTGTTTTCCGTTCTTACCAAAGCATATAGACAGTGGTAAGTACCAAATAAATGTTAAAATTTCTTCAATTGGAGAAGAGACTACTCTAGAAATGACTGAAGAATTTATTGTTGTTGTTAAAGAATGCTCAGTTAAGGCTCTAGGTAGAGGCATGGAGACAAGCAACCACCTGATGGCGTCTGGAGGACAGCAGCCATTTAAGCCTTGACTATATAGCAGGGAAGTCTAGTAGGTTTAGGATCCTGTGACATTGTCCTAGGGCATCCTGCATTTCTCCTATCATAGCAGTTATCCTGCTATATTGTAATTGTTTACTTTTCGTCTCCCTCACTAGACGCTACATATAGCTATTGGCCAGCATATTGCCTGGAATCAAGCAGACCCTTCCTAAGAATTTATCAAATAGATGAAGACACACGTACCAATGCGTTAGTACAATCTACAATGAGAAGTGCTTTTGAGACTTTCTATCGACTATAGAAATACTGCATTAGGAGCTACGGAAACACGTGGAAAGGCTTCCCAACACAGCATCTGGTATACTCATTAGTGACTTCCCCGAGAAAGTGACTCTCCATTGAATTTTGAAAGAAAGATAAAGAGAGGTTTGGAAGATATTGCAGGCAGAGAAGGAAAAACGTAACTTTGTGGAGAATGGAAGATCCAGAGTCGGGTGTCAGCCAACGTGTCTGTGTGGCTTCCGCGTGGGGTCCACAATGGAAAAGCACCCAGAGGCAGGATCTGCAACTCAGAAAGAATGTAGGCAGAGGTCAGACCATGAAGAACCAAAGAGATTCTGTATCAATGAAAGAAGGCTTACCTCCCACTCTGGGAAACTTGCTAGAAAAGCCCACCTCTGTGCCATACCCTCGCAGAGCTTGGTTCGGTACACAAGTGAAATGGCCAGGGAAGTTACGCTTTTTTTTTTTTTTTTTACAAATTTACCAGGTTATTCTGATTCAAAGGTCACATTTGAAAGGCACTGCCAACAGAGGTTTTTTAAAAAGCAATTATTAAAATTCACTGGCATACTCCTTTTGGATATTTCGAAAATGTGTCCCTCCCTGCGCAAACCCACAATGAATCCCTTTTTAAGCCTAATAAAATTATGTGTTTTAAAAAATATTTTCTAAGTACTATACGCTAGGTTCCTTTTACAATTTTCTTTCCATTTATATAATTCCTCCAATACGGGTGATTCTTTTTCTTATCAAGTTTCCCATAAGGAAAGCTTGACTATTTTTTTCCCTTCTCTCACAGCCCTTTGACTTAGCTAAGCTTTTAAGTTTCAATCGGACTGGGCTCAAATGCTATCTCTGCAAATAGCCTGACCTTGCCAATCACTCTTCCTCCTTTTGGATAACACGTGGCCCCTTCGCACACCTCCTCACAGTCTGCCTTTGACAAGCTCACCAGGGGTTTCCCTTAAACTTTGTTCCTCAACCCAGAAAGTTCCCCGTTCTGCACTTCTTGCATTTCCCAGGGTGAAAAGCACTCTATGCTACCTGACTATATTAAGAATGAAATGATCTCCACTTGAAGAGACACATCCATGGCATGACATTAAAATGAATACAGATGGCAGAGGTGAGGCTTCAAAGATAGAGTCCAATTGGCATACCTCCTTGATAATGTAGGTTGCTGAATCAAAACAATGTTAAAAACACACATTTCTATTCTGGAAGCTGTTCTTAACAGGTGTATTAATGCATGTTCCTTATTTAAGCAATTGGATTCTCATTGGAGGCGCATATGGTGAACGTTTGTTTATTTATACTTTTTTCCAAGGCAAATTATATTTGTGTAGCCCTAAGGGTGGGAAACAAGGTGGAAAGGGAAGGGAATGAATATTTAATAATATCTCTCTGCAAAATTTAATATTATGACTCACTGGAACATAAGATTCATGAAACAGAGATATTACTTATTTTGTTCACTGCATTATCTCAACTTCCTAGATCAATGCCTGAGTGTGGCCTCTAATAAATATAGTTTGAGTAAATGAATGAAAAAACAAATGAAAGTTGGATATATCAACAACTTTTAAAAGGTTTGGTTATATATGGTCCTTAAAGGCAGCCAGTGCTTTCACTAAACCTAAAACTACTTTAATACTAAAATACCCATGTTTCTATAATAATCACTCCTTCTACTCGAACTACTTCTACTTGCAGTACTGCTTTTCTGTTTCAAAAATAAATGAAAAGCAGTCCACAGTAGCTTGAATACATTGTAATGAGTTAAAGGAAGAGTTTCTGAAGGCAAAATAGCCCTCATTTTGTAAATAAGATTTAAAAATCCAGGCCCAGCCCCATGGCCAAGTGGTTAAGTTCACACTCTCTGCTTCGGGGAAGCCCAGGGTTTCTCTGGGTCGGATCCTGGGCGCAGACATGGCACCGCTCGTCACGCCACGCTGAGGCGGCGACCTACATGCCGCAATTAGAAGGACCCACAACTGAAAAATGTACAATTATGTACTGGGGGTTTTGGAGAGAAAAAGCACAAAAGAAAAAAAAGATTGGCAACAGTTGTTAGCTCAGGTGCCAATCTTCAAAAAGAAAAAAACAAATTTAAAAATCCCATCTGAAATGCACACACAAAGAAATTACGTTATTTCATCTCTAGCAATGGGTTGCTGTTTGACTCTCAGATTTATAAAACAAATTAAGAATCTTAGCATTTGAACCAATTTTGGAGGGAGGACGCTTGTCTAAAATTCCATTCCAGTTATACAATCAGTTCTACAACATTCTGAGGAGCAGACACATGTAACGTCTTCTTGAATGTCTTCAGGGCCGAAAACTGACAGGGTCACGGAGCTGCCCATTATTTTATTGACTATCTCTGAGTTTAAAAATGACTCTCTCCAGCTGAAATGTCTCCTTAGATTCAGCTCACTGTTTCCATCTCCTCTCTCCTTAACAAAAAGGCCCACTCTCTCCGTATTCTCTTTCTCAAAAGTAAACATGCTCAGTTCTTTCCACAATATTTAAATGGCAGTGATTTCTGGAGGCTTTGCCAAACATCCTGGCCCTTCTCTATTTGTGTTCCAGGTTTCTAATATGCTGGTAAGTCAATGAAATGTCAGGTCTTGAAAAGTTCCACTCCGGCCCCCCTATAACTCCTTTGCTGTGTAGAATCAAGTTATTCTTAAAACATGAATCTTGTCTCGATACCCCCCGACTAAAACTCCCAATAACCTACATTATATGTTTTAGGAAAAAACCAAAGTCTTTAACTGGCCTGAGGACCTGTGTGCTCTTGACACGCCTTACCTTTTCTTGTCAGCCCCATTTTGCAGCACTTGTCTGTTTGGTACATTATGGTCACATTGGCCGTTTCTGTGCCTCTTACTCATTAAGGTCTTTTCCAACCCAGCCCCTTTGCACTCACTGTTCCCTGTACCTCTTTTCTTCTCTTTCATTGTCATCTTGTAAATCCTTTTGCTTCTTTTAAGCCTTATGTTAATAACAACTTTCTTGACACCACTGAACAAGTTGTTATATTGTTTTACAGTACCTCCTATTAATCCTTAGCACTCTATAGTACTTAAATTACTATTAAAAGTATTCAATACTTAAGTAAATTTGTGTCATTCTTTGCTTAATATCCCCTTCACCTACTGGACAGTAAGCTCTATAATTAAAGAAAATGTGTATTGTGTTCCCCAGAGGACCCTAGCAAAAAACACCATTCCAGATACATAGGAGAAATTCATGGATATTTATTGAATTGAATATGTCAAAGTTAACATTTTCCTCACTAAACAGTATCCAGATCATTACTTATGGGGTAGAATAGCATAATGCATAAGATTTCAGTGTCGGGGGTGAAGTACTCTTAACCACCAATAGCTGTGTGATTTGGGGAGAAGTTATTTAAACTTTAGATTTTCGGTCTCCTCTTATATGTAGAATGGAGTTAATAACCAAGTCTCCATTCTAGGCAGAGTAAACTGTGGTTAGCTATGGTTATTTGTCTTCCAAAAGTCCTACATGGACTGATAAACATTGAGCGCTTACTAAATGGTTTCTGGAGTGAATAGGTACCAATCACAATATACTGACGCCCAGAGAAAAGTCTGAACTAGGAGTCAGAATACATGTATTTCAGTTCTCTTTCCAACAGGGACTGTCTCTGTGAGACCATGCAATTGTACTAATGAACAAATATCTTTGAGCCTCAGTTTCCTTAGATATAACAAAAAGAACTTAGAGCAGAATCTCTCTTCCCTCTCTTTCAGCACTGAATTGTTATGGGTCAAATATGCTTTGTAGACAAGACCTTAAATTCTGTAATATTATTTGAGGCACGTTTGGAGTAGCTACTAGTCTCACAGTTACCCTCAGGCTCTGTTTATGCAAGCAAATTGAAGAGGAGACATGAGGCTATTATAGAGTGGAATATGGGAAAAGGGGACTCATTTGACCTGAGCTGTCTCCATTGATACCCTTCCCGTGGTGATCGCTCAGCTCCTCATTTGACAGTGTAGACAGAGCCTGAGGAAGGTTTGAGGGCAAATACAGATTGAGATAGTGAAACTTGCAAAATACATGCTCACTGCAAACTGTTTGATGATGGTGGATAGTATGCTGGCTGAGAGCATCATGTTTTGATGTAATGTTGTTTAATTTGCTTAACTCTACTTAGCTGGCAGTATCTGCCAATGGTTTTGATTACACAATCAAAATGGAAGTTTTCAAGAAGAGTACCAAATTTATGTGTGGAGTACATGGAAATGTAAAGCCCCTCTGAGTTGCAAATTTTTACTATGTCATGTTGCATAAAAATGGGAAATGATTTTATGAATGAACAAATCATAGCTATGGAATGGAAGTTAGAGAAACAGTTTTTGAAATAAGGTCTTACCTGGAGTGATCTTTGCCCTAGTCCCAAACATATTCTAATAGTATCCCCTTAAAGGATCTCAAAACTCTCAAGCTATCTTGACCTCCTTATAATTCTTCAGTTATTCTGGCCTCTTTCGTTTGCAGGTTTTTACACTGACTTATCTTTCTACTTGGACTACTTTCCTATCATCCTCATTTTTTGGGGGGGGGAGTGGGATGCTGGTCATTTTCTATTTAACTTTTAGGTTTTAAACTGTAATTCCTCAATTAGACTTTCTTATGATTTTTGGATCCCTCCAACAATCCCCTTCTTATCTCATTTCAACTTGTAATTATTTCCACCCCAAATTACCACAGTTATAGTTTATAATTAGACATTTACTCATAGACATTACTCATAAGTATATCTTTAATTTCTCTCTCCTCCAATTACACTAAAGACCCTGCGAATGCAGGAATTATTTTTGCTTCGTTCAGAGCTGGATTCCCAGCAAAGCACAAAGCAGGCATTCAGACGTCTATGGTCCCTGAAGTACTGGGTGATATGTTATATGCAAGGCCCAGAGTGGATAATCAATAAAAACGTTCTTTGAAAGCATGACCTGGGGAAGTCACTCCTCTGAACCTACTTTTTGTTTTCCTATCAAAGAAGACGTTGAATGAAATTATTCCTCATGTTTTATCATACAGAGGCTGAAGAATTATTATCTTCTGATTTGTGAAGAACTATTTTCTCTCTGAAAGGGGTAACCTTCCTTTATTATTTCCCATTTACACCCTGGTCATATCTCTAATTCACCTGCAATGAAATAATCTAATCTTCTCATTTTCTTCTATATTTTAAAAATGCATAACGGTATATTAGAAGACATTCTAAATTGAAAATTAGGAAATGTGTTTCTTAAACTCGATTCTGTCCCAAAATGACTATTCAGATCAGGTAAATCACTGAACATCTTCAGGGCTCAGGTAAAATGTGCTCCAGTCAAAACAAAGTGAGAAACGATAACAAAGACACTGTTTCTTGTTCTAAATTTCCCAAGTTTAAAATTGTTTTGTAACTGGAGCAATCCGGCAAGAGGGAACAGGAACACATGTGGTGAGTTCTCCCCGATGGTGACAGAGCCTTGGGATGTGTCAGAGGTAAAGACCTATTGGTAGTGAGAGGCTGCTCATGTCAGTGCCATATCTCTGGGGAAGAGGACTGAGGCTGAATCTGATTGTGGATGATATTTGAATTTAGTATATTACAAGGCAAGTGTGGTGCTTTCTAACTTTTGCACACCTGTTCTCTGTGGGATTAAAATGTTCTCTTGGTCTGTCACTTTCAGGTTTATTTAATCAGGGAATACTTAAATATTGTAGAAAAGACAGGTAAATCACATTCTAAACTAATGTGACAGCAAAGACAAATTACACAGACCTGAATATTCAAAGCTTTTTCCGATGCGGCAAGCTGTATGAGAAAATGTAAATTTGTTTATTCTTTAAAGTTATCAAAATGGCAGTTTATGTAAATTAAGTGTATGAGATTCCCAAATGTGAAACTACAGAATTTTATGATTCTAACTACATTTTAATCAAGAGAAAAGATCCTTTAAACAAAAACCGTTTAGTTAATTTAGTTGTGATGAGAAACACAGAAATATACAAATGTTCACTGTAAATTCCATCCTAATATTTACGTTATGGAATAACTTGCTGCTATAACAAATAAAGAAATAGAGGGAGTTACTGTTGATATTTCTTTCACTGTTGCTTTTTCCTGGAATACAAGAACCAGACATAGAAGAAAGAGATGCCCCGGAAGACACCCAGAATTCAAATTTATTTATGGAAACATTAGTTTAATAAATAAGAAAGCCCTTATCTCACCTCACAGAGTTGTCTTGAAACTCTCCCGATAGGAATGAAAAAAATGAGATGAGAGGCTTACTTATAAATATAGAAAATACTTACAGGTTTGAAAAAGGCTTGTGCCTGTTACTCTATTTCAGTGTCTAACCAGCTCAGTTGGGACTTAAATGCTAGTCTTGGTGAGTAAATTAAAACAACAGTATGCCAATGAAAAATGAGAGAAATAGTCATTGCACATGGACCTGAGAGGCACAAAAAATATGATGGCAATAGCTGTGCTAATGTTTGCCGGAGGTGTCCTACAAGCCTGAGCAAAGTGAATTTCATCTCTTAAAGTCTATTCGTTAATTGACACGAAATGCAAGTCCCTGGAATGAGAGTTGGCTGCTACCTTAAGGGCTGTGGGTTCTTTATCTTAATGTTTTATTGATGGAATTCTGACGTGCCCATCACTGGGACGGCATCAGGAGACTCATTAGTGAACTTGCTCTCAGTTCCAAAGATCCTTTACCGATCCTCTTTGCTGATTTAAAAAGCAGTAAAGAGAAAGAGAATCATTTGAACTGTGGCTGAAGGGTTGTTTTCTACAGGAAGTCATAAACTGCTTTTGGCATTCCCGTTTTGTAACCAGTATTTTATTTCATTTTCTACTTTTACCTGTGGTTCCTCAAGAAGGAACTCCTCCACAAATTGAATCTCTCTGCCTTGACAGGGTTTTTTCTCTTAAGCTGTGACCAGTGTACGTTCTGACTCAATATGCTGAAGACTTACAACTTTCTCAATATCTACTTTGTCGTGTTAGACATAGTATTCAAAGATGTAAAAATTACGATTTAACTAATATCATACATTTCTATAGCTTACATATTTGGTATGTATGTGTCCCTAATTTCCTCGGGCAATCTTCACCCTTAAACATAGATAATTTTTGAGAAAGATAATTCATTGTTTAGCTAAATTTTATCTGATCACTTTACTTTTATAGGAGTCTTCCTATAACTACAGTCCAGAATTGGAAAATAAAACCCTTTCATCATCAGGTAATTCCCAGAGTTTTACTTCTGAAAATGTCATATGATAACATTTTACACAAACACCGAGATATTTTTGAGACAACACACACAATATTCAAAAGATATTGAAAGCTATAAAATTATACATATCTGTGGATTAAAGTTTAGGAAATGTTTATCAACATATTCTCTCTAGGCAGGCTAGGTGGCTAGATAACTTCAGAGGGTGAGACTTTCTCAAGAAAATATGAATTGATGTATACTCACCGTTTTTCAGCACTCAGACATTTATTACGAAAAGGAGGTGGAAAATGTAAATGAATACTCTATTCAAAGTATGTAGGGCTTATTGGACCACTCTGCATGTAACTCTAGTGAGTATAGTTGTGTTCCCCAGCTTCATTCTCTCCCCTCACTGAAAAGGATGCATAAACATTGTACTTACTCACTATATGGCTCTATTCTTTATACATTCATAGAAGAGAGTGATTAAGGATGATAATTCTGACCCTTCTGATTCCTTGTATTCAAATCTAGTCAGGCCTTTGGTAAATGTACTTACTCTTTCTGTCTTTCGTTATCTTGGTCTCTGTATCTATAAAATGGAAATGATAATATTGTCGACTTCATAGTGTAGCAGTAAGACCTAACAGAAATAATCATATTTTTGGCTCTGTGATTGACACATAGTAAGCATTAAACATACTGGTGGTTACAATGGTTATTGTTAGTGTCAATACTATTTATTATTATTGCTCACACATCCTTTCTTCAGATATTGAGTAGGCTTATTCTTTATTTCGTGATCTATCAAAACTTGTTAGATTTTTCTGGTTTTCCTTTATCTGTTTTTCTCTGGAATTTATTATTTCAATTATGGTACACAACTCGAATGTTTAATAAGCTATATTACCTTATGGATCCTGATTTTAGGTAAAATCACTCTTATAGTTTGTCCCAGAGCTGCGGGATTGATAATAGCCCTAGCTCAGCACTGACTTCTACCTCATAATTTACATGTTATCAAATATATTCTCCAACTGCCAAATTCTACAAGTACGTATTATCCCCAGTTCAGAGATGATAATATTGATTCTCAGGCAAGTTAATTATTTGCACACAACTAGTAATTGGTAGAAATTCAATTTGCATTACAGTATTAACAATGCCATACTTAAAACTTGATACTTGGGGAGCACAGAACATTTTAATATAACTTAGAAAAAGAGAGTTTACAAAGAAAACTTAAAAGAAGCCTATTAGCAAAGATTTTCATCCTCCCTTTAATAAGACTATTACATTAAAACTCCTTATAGCTCTACATGTGTTGCATTCATAATAAAGTTAATTTTCACTGGTTGGCATATGATTCAGGCACATTCACTTCATATTTATGAGATATTAATGAAGTGTAATGATAAAATGTGTCTCTAGTCATTGTGAGATATTTCTAGGCGCCTGTACTAGTTGCGTCCAGGCTAACTAGTTTGGTATCATTAGTCTATGATCAGATGTATAAAACATAGTAAGCTGACTTGAGTAGGGCTATTCCTGTCAGGTTAAGTGTTATAGACAGAGCATTGGTCCCCCAAGGATGGCCACATCTTAATTCCCAGTACTTGTAAATATCTTACCTTACATAGGACGAGATTTTTCAGATAATGAAATGGGGAAATTTATCCAAATCATATGAGTTCCTAAAATTGACAGCTGATGGAAGAAGAAAGAGGGGACATGAGAAAGACTAGACTTGCTGTTGATGGCTTTGCAGACGGAGGAAGGAGTCACCAGCCAAGGAAAGCGATGAACCGCAGTCATCTTATCAGCCACCAGAAAAACAAGGACCTGGTTCCTGCAACCACAAGGAACTGAATCATGCTGACAATCCAATAAGCAACAAACAGAGTCTCCCCTCAAGCCTCCTGAATGGAATGCAGCTTACTGTCACCTTGATTTTAGCCCAATGAGATTTGCATCGTACATAGAATTACCAAACTGCAAGACAATAAATGTGTGTTGTTTTAAGCCAGTAAATTTGGGGCAACTTCTAATGAAGCAATAGAAAAGTAGCATATTATGTTAAATATTTCATTTGTCTTTTGCAGAGTGGCCCTCAGTATTTTCTGAACAACCAATGATAAAGAATTTTAGGAAAGTTCTACAGTAAAAGTATAATCACGAAATATTGTTCTCATACATATGAATTATTCAAAATGATAGGGTCTGAAGCAGGGTTCTGAGGATTGTGTTAGGGTTTTCATTCTCAACTGTTGGAGTTTTATTTTGGTGTTCCATGCAGCCAATGGATCTACAACTAAAATACTATTGTTAAATAAAGAAAAGGAATTACAAAGAAAGCTAATTATATTGAAATAAAATTATCAAAATGTTTTAGTCATGACATAGAAATATAAGTGGTTCCTCATTAATATATTAAATAACATTTCTTAATTGCTGTAGTTTTCTTTTTTGAAGAAGAAGATTAGCCTTTAGCTAATATCCACTGCCAATCCTCCTCTTTTTGCTGAGGAAGATTGGCCCTGAGCTAATACCTATGCCGATATTCCTTTATTTTATATGTGGGATGCCTGCCACAGCATGCCTTGATAAGTGGTGTATAGGTCCACGCCTGGGCTCTGAACCAGCGAACTCCAGGCCACCAAAGCAGAGCGTGCAAACTTAACCACTATGCCACTGGGAAGGCGCCTTAACTACTGTAATTTTTAAGTAGCATTATTATAAACAATATTTAAAGATATTTGAAACATTGTAATAAGATAAATATTGGTGGAAACACAAACGACAAAGTGTATTAGTGACCCTGTGGTTTGTTTCTTACATTAAATATAAAACAAAATGACATATTAACTGTATTTTTACCTTCCTAATTCACAAAGCCCCTGAATTCAATCATAAACCCATGGACGAGTATTACTTTTCTGGGTCAATGGACTCATTAGATTCCAAGTCAACCAGTGAAAAGTGGCCTGTTAGAGATGAGTCAAAGAACGTGCATATTTTAAAGATTATCACTAATTTATTTCTGAGTAATGAGGACCAGTTACATTCCTATAAGCAGATGGTAGGTCCTTTTCCGTCAGGTCTTACCAGAAGAGTAGATTCTTCTGTCACATTGATAGTTTAAGCAAAATGGCACTTTCTTGTTCTATTTTTTGTTTATGATCACTAAATTGAATTTTGTGAATTTTTAATAATCTCACTTTCTTTCAACATCTTATATTAATCACACAGAAAAGTGTTCTAAAATCAACAGCAACAAAATAAATGCTGTGTTCTGTGACACAGATATGATGATTCCACTCAAGATGCTCACAAATTAAAGGGAAATTAGGCATATAAAGAAGTAATTATTAACTACTAATAATAGTTATAGTTAATACTATTGTATTGCATATTTGAAAGTTGCTAAGAGAGTAGAACTTAAAAGTTCTCATCACAAGAAAAAGAATTATGTAACTATGCATAGTAATGAATGTTAATTTATTTCAGCCATCATTTTGCAATGTCTATTCAAATATCAAATCGTTATGTGTACAACAAAAACCAATATAATGTTTTGTATCAATTATATCTCAATAAAAAAAATTAAAAAGTGGGGCTAGCCCAGTAGCGGTTAAGTTTGTGCACTCTGCTTTGCAGCCTGAGGTTCGCAGGTTCAGATTCCAGACCTGAGACCGACACATCGCTCATCAAGCCATGCTGTGGCATCATCCCACATACAAAATAGAGGAAGATTGGCACAGATGTTAGCTGAGTAACAATCTTCCTAAAGCAAAAAAAGGAAGATTGGCAAGAGATGTTAGCTCGGGGCCAGTCTTCCTTACAAAATTAAAAAAGTAATTGATAATACAGCAGATAAACCAAATGTTTACTTGATTTGGTGTGTGAGGGAGTAAGTTGGGGCTGGATGGGCAGGGCAAATCAGAAACCATCAGGGTTGTTCAGATGAGATTAGGGACTTGCTCAGAGAAGAGGTGACGACTGAGGTGGTTCCTGCATACTACATGCCCTCTAGATCAAGGTTTTTCAACTTCACACTATTGACATTTTGGCCTGAGTAAGCCTTTCTTGTAGTAGGCTGTTTTGGGCATTGTAGAATGTTTAGTGATATCCCTGGCCTTTAACTACTAGATGCCAGTAGCACTCCCAAATTACGGCAACTAAATGTCTCTAAATATTTCCAAATGGCCGTGGGAAGCAAAATTGCCCTCTAGTTGAGAGCCAGTGCTCTAAGACCACACCACTCAAAGTGTACTACAGGTCTCAACACCATTGGCATCACCTGGAAGCTTGTTATAAAAACACACTCTCAGACCCCAGTCCAGAATTATTGAATCAAAGCCTGCATTTTAAGAAGAGTCCTCCTTAATTTGAATACACATTGATTTTGAGAAGCACCCCTCTAGGTAGTTGAGACATCCTAGAAATGGGAACAATATGCACATTGGCAAGAAGGCATGACCTTGAGAACTTCAAGTGATTAGAGGGTAGAGCAAGGATAGGAGACAAGACTAGAGAATCAAGCAAGAGCCAGAAGACGACTCTCCTTGACAAGCTCATAAGAGCATCGAGATATTCTCTGGGGAAAGTAAATCAGTAAACAGTTTTAATCAGAGAAAGAATCTGATCAGATTTTCCTTTAAAAAAATAATTTTATGTTTGTGCAGTTCTGGTGTCACTTTAATCGAATGATTAGAATAAGGAACGGGTGATTTGTGAATTTATTTTACGTCACACTTCAAGTTAGCAACTGTTAATTTTCTGGTTAATCTGAAAATATGACCTCTGCCTGAAATCAAAGAGACACAGTAACTGTACAAGCAATTGTCAGGGAAAAATGCAGAGTAACATTCGATATTTCTTTAAGAAGGAAGTCACATGTAGTAGCTGGAGAGACATCAGGTTAAGATTAAATCTTTATATCATATTTAGATGGGTTTCCTGCTGTTCTAGAAATTAATTTGAGTTAATCATGATCTTTCCACCCTTTTCTCCATAGCTGAATTAGTCCAGAGCACAGCAGCCTTACAAACTGAGAGGCCTGATTTTCAAGTTTGGCCTGAGGATAGGAAGTCAAAAGCTGGCAGAAGACGGATGCTTTGCAGAAGTGACAAATTTAGTTTCCCGGAGAAAGTTGCTGACTGCAGTGTTCCAATTGGAGTAGCTTATCTGCCCCTCCAGATGTTGAAATAATGACAGATGCTTAGAGAAAGCTTGACAAGAGGAAGAAAAGAGTCTGGTGAAGAGTCCAACCTGTTCGTTTGCAGGAAAATAAAAGTAACTTATTAAGATCTATATTCTGATGAGGTGTGTATCTTTATAGCCAAAATATGGTATCACTGTATGCAAATCCACTGTAGGAAATTAGAGGATTTTGTGCTGTTGGAGATATAGATGGGAGTATTATGATTCTTTTCTTCACAAGATTAATAAATCATTATAGCACTTTATTAAATATGAAATGACCTCTGGGTACCTGTGTTGGATGACAGGACTCCAGTTTATAATGACTGGATGTGTATGATTTCATTTTCCACAGCTGTGGAAAAAGGGTGAGTTTCCTATTGTGCACAGAATTTCCACAATTAATATTGAAAATGTATTTTAAAGTCATTAACTTATTACTTGATATCTAAATGAGGTTTATACCTTAATACCTTGTAAACAAGTACCAGAGCAAATCTTTAGTAAATTGAAATTTTGTGCAGTTACACAAAAAATAGGATATCGATCTTGGCAATATATTAAAGAATAAATAGGTGATAGATTAAACACTGAATAAAATGGTGAATGATTAGGAGCTGTTTGACTTATTTTAAAAGCACATAATTATGTACTGTTTGAAATGTCAGTGATAAGTTATCCAGTGTGTGTGTGTGTGTGTGTGTGTGTGTAGGAATAAAACAAAATTTTGGTGTTTTATGAGTGTCTCTTTTTTCTGTATTGTTATATCTTGTTTTTTCTCCCTTTCTTTAAAAGAGGTCATACACCTCCTGTGAGAGGAACTTGTTCTTACCAGAGAAAAACTACCCAGTTGTAAAATACAGTTTGCAAGATGAGAGAAATATTTCTCCAAACATTTCACCTTTCCTAAGAGATTTCTTTGCATCTTACTTGGACTGCAGAAAGAACATCTTCACAGTATCCTTTGCAGTAACTTTTCATTCATGGCTGAAAAGCATTTGTTATAATGAAATTTTTCCTGCATTGAGTTGAAATCTAACTCTTGACTGTGCATTCTGAACCATACCTCCTCAAGTAAACCATGATGTAACTAAATTTGAAAGTTGCCTTCCAGCTAGATTAATGGGCAGACCAAAGAGGGGACATGGGGAATTCAGAAGGAGAGAATGATAGAGTGGTAAGGGCATGGGTTTTATAATCAGACTTGGGTTCAAACACAAAATCCCATCGCTTCCTAACGGCAATTTGGTCTGTGACACCTCTCAGCTTGCTCTGAGTACATCAAAATGAGCCACAGAGGAGACAGCACGTTTGCATTACATATATTTAGACACGTCTCTGGTTTGAAGGATTAACATAAACAAGCTAGAATTCCAGAACTTTTATGAGGGTGTAGCAAGAGCTCTTTGGTCACAGATAATATTCTTTCTCAAATCCTTAACTTGACATTTAGGAAAAATACAATCATTTGAGTCTTCTGAAGATCCACCTGAAGTGAGTAACAGATCTTGAAAAATAATTGTTTTTTTTTTTAATTCCCCAATGAGTAACCAGAGAATATGTTTTTGTATTCTCTTTTGCTGTCCATTATCCTCATCATTGGAGAAGACATAAGATATGGGTTATACAAACTGATGCAAACAAAAGTTACAGCTCCTTGAGGGGTATTTCTGTTGCAGGATCTGTATTCCGAAATGATTTGTCAATTAATAAATCACATTTCCAATCTGTGATACATATAACAGTATACTTTTTTTTTTTAGTATAATTGGATACCCCTTGGGCAAAACGCACGTTTCTTTTTATTGGAGTAAAAAATACACACCATAAAATTTACCATCTTAACTGTTTCTAAATGTACATTACGGTATTGTTAAGTATATGTACATTATAGTACAACAGGTCTCTAGAACTTTTTCATCTTGGAAAATTGAAACTCTATATCCATTAAATATCAATTCCCCATTTCTCTCTCTCCGAGCCTATCAGAACTACCATTCCAATTTCAGTTTCAATGAATTTGAATATTTTAACTATCTTATGTAAGTGAAATCATGCAGTGTTTGTCTTTTTATGACTGGTTTATTTCACTTAGCATGATGTCATTAAAGTTCATCAATGTTGTGGCATATGACAGGATTTTCTTCTTTTTTAAGACTGAATAATATTCCATAGTATGTACATACACCTTTGATTTATCTATTAATCTGTTGATGGACATTTACATTGCTTCCCCCTTTTGGCTATTGGAACAATGCTGCAATTGAATATGAGTGTGTATGTATCTCTTCAAGATCCTGTTTTCAGTTCTTTTGAATATATACTCAGAAGTAGGATTCCAGGATCGTTTAGTAATCTTATTTTTAATTTTTAATAAACCCCATACTGTTTTCCATAGTGGCTGCACCATTTTACATTTTCACCAACTGTGCACAAAAATTTCCCTTTCTCTACATCCTTGCAAACGTTTCTTATTTGCTGAGTTTTTTTTTCCTAATAGTGATCATCTTATTGGGTGTGAGGTGATGTCTCATTGTGGCTTTGATTTGCATTTCCCTGATGTCTGGTGATGTTGAGCACCTTACATGTGTTTGTTGGCCATTTGTATATCTTCTTTACAAAAATATTCATTAAAGCCCTTTGCCCATTTTTTAAATTCAGGCTAATTTTTGTTGTTGAGTTGTAGGTACTCTTTATATATTCTGTATATTAACCCCTTATCAGATATACGGTTTACAAATAGTTTCTCCATTTCATAATTTCCTTAATTTAGATTTTTATAGTATTTTGTACTTTATAAAGTATGATCATAACTTATCTCTTGAGTTTTTATGTGTTGCTCAAGGAAATCACGATCTAGCATCAATGGATTTTAATGCTACAGCATTAGGTTTAATACAAATATTCCCTTTACCACTTCTACTTATACCCACAGATTATACACATCCTCTCTCTCTCTCTCTCTCTCTCTCTCTCTATTTCTGTCTCTCAGCTTTTCTTCCCAGTATTTCACAGTCTGTATTGAATTTCTATTTGAATTTCCCACTTTTTCATGCAGTTAAACTTTATGGTAAGACACATGATGATGTTAATGAAAATATATTAAAATTATATACAGGAAATATTGCGACACTTTCAAATTTTCATTTGTAGCAACTATAAATATCACAGGGCACAATATAGGAGTTTTGAAGGCTTAAATTGTATTCTAAGATCAGATACCTTACTTACATACTACATTGTCTGATTTGAAAGTCTGGTCACACAGATAAAAAAGGACTATTTGTGCTTCGTCAGAAAGCAATGGCAGTCTGGGATTGAAATTTTGGAACATTTTATGTTGCTCGACCAAGGATAGAATATTATAATGTGATATGTCACAGAAATTCTAGGTTCTATGAAAATATCTAAAATTCATAATAGAAAATAAATCCAAAGAACTATCTCAATTCACTAGTAGCTATAATGATATAAATAATTTCCTGGGTAATCAGTAGTTGGTAACTATTATACTATAACTATAGTCAGTAATAGTCAGTAACTATGTACATGTTTTACTTACAATATAGCTTTTAATCTTCACCATAACCCAATATGATTAATACTATTATTTCTCTCATTTTGTAGATGGGAGTTCAAATGCTGATGGAACATGCCCACAGTTGCAAATATGGTAGCAGGACGTGCGCAGTTTTCAACGGAGTTCGACATTCAGTTTGCTTCACTACCCCACAATCTTAACTCCTCCTTTGCTTGCCTGCTTTACGGGGCTGAATATATTATTTATCGGATCAACAGATAAATATAAAAATAAAAAATGTTAATTGTCAGATCTGGGATTAGGATTATTTAATTAACATGTCCTTGAAAATTGACAGTTTATATCTATTTTGCAAATATTTAATATTTAGGAGCAGATAATGCATTTTTGGTGGAAAAGAGGGTTTTGTTTTCTTTAGAAAGCTGGCTTGAGATAATTTATCTCTTTTTATAATGAGGTGGATGGCTAGATTCGCCAAATAGTGTTTCAAGAGACCTAATTAAAATCAGGTGAGAGGGCAAGCATGTGTCACCAAGTTGTTCTTAATAAAATGGAAATCAAATTTCACAAATGAAAGAGCGTGATAGACTTCAATAGATTCCTTGAAGATTGCAAAATACTATGGTTAACTTTCTTGCACATCCAAGAAAAGGTAAAACTTGGAGTTCATCTGTAGTCACTAAAATGTTCCAAATATAAGTAAACAAAATCTGAATTCTTTACTTATCTCTGTTACCCACTACCTGTGGGATCTCTGAAGAGTCCCAGTGGATGTGTTTCTCTATTTACAAAGCACAGCATTTGGATGGAAATACGTTTGTAGCCAAATAGTTCAGTGTGTCAGTTATGGACCTAGAATTTGGAGAGCTCCCTGACATCAAGGTGCTCATAAGCTAGCTGGAAAAGAAAGATAAACGGATAGATAAATAAATCTGAAATAGTCACCACAGCGAATGCATACTGTACTAAAGAAATTGATGTTGGGGAGCTGTGGATGTATGTTAATGACATCCTACACCAAAGATCTGGGGGTTGGCAAGGCCCAAGCTTTTTGGTTTAGTTAAGTGGCAATTGCTCTGAACTTAATGTAAGAAGTCCCCCACACAAGGTCACACACACGTTGCAGATTGATATCTCTCTGCCAAGTGAGCAGAACCAGCAAGGATGAGGTCGGGAGTCAAAGTCCAATTTCACATCCACAGAAACCAAATTTAAGAGCCACAGACCTGCTGTAGGAATTTGAGATAGTTATGCTGCCTCGCTTGATCTTAGTTTCCTTATCTTGAAATTCAAAGTCTTCATACAATTGAATATTATTCAGCAATAAAAAGGAAACAAACTACGTCCGTATGCTACAACACGGATGAACTTCAATGTTATTACATAAAGTAACAGAAGTCAGACACAAAAGACAACATGTTATATGAGTCTACTTCTATGAAATGTCCAGAATAGGGAAAGCTGTAGAGACAGAAAGTAGAAAGGTGGTTACCTTGGGCTGGGAGTGGGAACAAATATTGTCTGCAAATATGTATGAGGAGCCTCTGGAGTGACTGAAAGTTGTAAAGCTGAATGATGGTGATGGTTTCACGACTCTTTAAATTATCGAAATAATTGAGTTGGACAATTAAAGTGGGCAGATTTTATGACATGTAAATTGAAACTCAATAAAGCTGTCATCCAAAAATAGAAAGAAAATTTGACCAAGTTGGGATAAATTTCCAAAGGTCTTTCCCAGATCTGAAATCCCCTGATTCTATGATTCCAAGCACAGTTTTCTTAAAATTCACTTTCTGTATTTGATGTCTTTCTTTAATTTTTAAATTGAACTGAGATATGCTTTTTTGTTTAAAGGGGCTGGCCCCCACAAAGACATTTATGTCACTCTTCTGAACTATGTGCTGACCCTTTGTTTGGCACTTTTTATTGTCTTTCTACCCATGTTTAAAAATGCTGCTCATTGTAGTCATCTCACTATACTGCCACACAGTTTACTCCAACCAAATAAACTTCCTCTGGATAAAAGAACTAGAGATACAAATATTGACCCTACCAAATTGATCTCTATCCTGTAAGTGAGCTACTTAAGACTTTGGCAGATATCTCCTTTCTAAAATGACCTGAGAGGGTCTACATCATTTAAGGAGAACATGATAATTTAACTATTATTATTTAGGTGTTCTGAAGGGAAGGATTTATTTCACAATAATCAGCTTCTTGTAGGGGACAAGGAGCAACATTAATCATCAGTTTTCTTGGCAGAAGTTATTTTGCCTGTTAAAAATGAACATATGCGTCTTACCATCTTCTTCTTATTTAGCATATTAGTACTTATCAGCCTTAAAGAAAAAAAACAGATGGAGAGCTAATGGGCAGATTTTGTATTAGAGCACCCCTGTGCACACACACATCTTTTGCCACCCAAATGCTTCTTTCATTTATTCAATGATGCTTGAAATTTCATGCATCCACAATTAGTGATAAGACATAAAACTGAATATAACCTTGGCAGAGAAGATAGGTGCTTTAAATTCTTTCTTTCATTTCTTCCTCCATTCCGTCCTTGTTTCCTTTCTTCTTTCTATACAATCTGTAAACTCCACGAAGTAAGGGATGAGGTAGGGTTTTTGTTTTCCACTGTATTTCTAACAGCTCCTGGAGAGACTTGCTCAGTACATAGATACTGGTGAATGAAAAAGTGAACAGTTTACATGGCTGTACAAACTGTACAAGTCACAGTAATGAATCCTGAGGAATGAATCCATGAATGAAACAGATCTGGACACTGTTATCGTGTGGTATAGTGAGGCGGGCAAATCTACCCAGTCTTCAAAGGTAGAAAGAAGGTTCTCTGACTTCTCCCTGTCCACGATGAATTACTCAACAAGTCTGTCAATCCTACTGCCTGTATGTATTTTTAAAGTCACTTTTCTTCATCTCAACAGCTGTGGTGAGACTTCATAATCTATGATCTGGAGACTGTATTGGTATCCTAAATATTTTCCTTCTCCCCTCTCCAATATGTTCTCCCATAGAATAATTTTCTTCCTATAACACACATCATGTTATCTCCTGCTTTATAAAAGTAGCGAGTAAAGAAAAGACAAAACAAAACAAACTTCCTTCAGAATAGTCAACTGTGAAAGTGTTAGATTCCTTAAGGTTGCAAACACAATTTCTTACATAATTTGAATCTAGTACTTGCTTCCAATCTCTTCTCTCTCTACCCTTCTCCTTTGCTCAGGTTCAAGTCATTCGTCTTAATCATATCTGGTTTTTAAACCTGTCATTATCTGTGCATGCCATGGTTCTGAACTGGAATGTCTTTCTCCCCTACATCTCTGAAACTCCACACCACCTATTCAGCAGCTTGCCTGTTTTCCTTCGAGGTCAGGTTCAAATGCAAATTCCTTGGTTCACCCTCACCTGTATCTCTGCTTCTTAGAGATTCGAAGCACGCTGTTGATTTTAGCAGAGGAAGTGAGTCCCAGACCTTCAAATCCTGATTACACGATCAAAAATAAAGCTCATTTAAGCAACAGATTTCATTGAAAGCTTATAATTGTAGCCATTTCTCAAAAATAGCCAGGAATTTGCTTGAGTCTTTGACTACTTACAAGTGAATTTCAGAGGAGCCGGCCCGGTGGCGCAGCGGTAAAGTGCGCACGTTCCACTTCTCGGCAGCCCGGGGTTCGCCGGCCCAGATCCCGGGTGCGGACACGGCACCACTTGGCAAGCCATGCTGTGGTAGGCATCCCACATATAAAATAGAGGAAGATGGGCACGATGTTAACTCAGGGCTAGGCTCCCTCAGCAAAAAGAGGAGGACTGGCAGTAGTTATCTCAGGGCTAATCTTCCTCAAAAAAAAAAAAAAAAAAGAAAGAAAAGAAAAACAAGTGAATTTCAGAAAAATTGTGGATGTGGAGAATTGTTACTTTTTATAAGCCAAAATTCTGGAAATAAGATTGAAACCGGGATGCCAGAACTGATCAAGAAAAGTCTGTCTTTGTATTTTTCAGCATCATAAGTATAGCTTACAAATAGTTACTATGCCATAGGATATAGGAAATTTTTTTTAAATGAATATTCAGTGTGATTTGTGGAAAGACAGCTCAGAGGTGTATATCTTGCAGTGGAACTGTTCTTATGAAATATTGTTGCCTCTTAAATGTATATACCATTCTGTCTTTTTAATGTACTTTTCTTTAACACTTTTCCAATAATTGTGACTGGAGAATATATACTATGTAATTACTATAGACTATTTAATACTGTAGCTAGAACTGGAGCTTTTTTGGCACCTGATTTATAATTTAAGGAGCCACTGAAACTTTTAACAACCAGGAAGCCCACACATTGTGAGCAACAGTAAGGATGGAAATTTGAGGGGCTACGTGGTAGGATGTTGTATCCTCACATAATAAAGCAGGTTATTAGATTTCCTAAAATAAGTAATCCCCAAAGAATGGCCATATATTGCTAACTTCATGAGTCACCCTGAAGACTCACTTCTATTTAGAGTGTGAATCTCTTGGATTAGAAGATTTGCATTTAAATGGTCTATTCTTCCCTTGCAGCTACAGGTTTCTGCATAGGATAATACTCCTCTTTCTTTCTGCAGCACATACAGAAAGGATCTTAATAAATCCCAACATTGTGATGATCCCAGAGTTTATGAAAGGACTTTTAAGCTATTCTAAGAGACCCATTGGAAAAAGATTTTCATGTATCTCCTTTGGGGAGTGTTTAAATATATATAGGATAATTAGCTATTTCCCTGCGGGCCATCTTTATAAATTTGAGAACAATGTCATCCATTTTCTTGGTAAATTAAAGAAAATCACATATTTGAAACCTAACCACTAATTTTAACAGCAAACTAGGCAACAGTTTAACTCTTATAAAAGTCTCTTTCTAATATTGTGTGCCTTTTAGTCCAGAGTCTTTGAGAAATTAAGTAAATGAAGAACTAAAGGGAATATATTCCAGAAAACTGGTGTTGAAGAATTCTCATTTAGAAATTTAGAACCAGCTACGGAGGCTGGAAATGATCTCTCAGATTATGTGAGATTTTAGAAGATCCTAATTTTAGAAACTGTCCAATTTGCAAAAAGGGAGAATCATGATTAGAATAATTCAAAGGATGTAAGTTTGTGGTATGTAGTAGATATTTTATCAATATCAAATGTTTTGAAGACCCATCTGAGACAGTCCATTGTACTATCAATTACAGCAAGAGGTACATACAAAGGAAATGTCTGTGTGAGGTGGATGAGAAGGAGAGAAGGAAGAGCTTTGTCCACATATCCCATCGTCATTGTGTGTGTGTGAGTGTGTGTATAGTAGAAAACACTCCCAAAGACACAAAAGTAAACTTAAGCAAATGGAAGGATATATCCCCTTCTCTTAGTTAGAATGTCTCAACAACACATCAAAATTTCAATTCTTCCTCATTTAATTTAACTTATAACTTTATTTTGATTCCATACAAATACAAACGAGATATATTTCCTTAGGGTTATGGAAGATGATACTAAATGCAAATTAGAAAAAATTAACACGTAAGAATTGCTAGGAAAACCCTGTGTAAAATGAGTAATAAGAGAGAGGATCATCCTATTACATATTCAGTATATCTCATAGAATCTTCTTCTTCAAAAAAAAACAAAAACATTGTTGTACTGTTACATAAATAGACAGAACAGTGAATTAGAGTCCAGAAGAATCCACAACTACCTATAAAATCTAGTATAAGCTAAATATCTCAAAGCACTGAGGTGAAGTTGGACTTTTAAAATAGAGGGTGCTGGAGAAACTGGGTAGCAATTAGGAAAATGATTGTACTTGATCCATTCCTCACACCATATGCAAAGATAAATTCTAAATGAATTTGAGACCTAGAAGAAGGAGGAGCAGGAGGAAGGGAAAAAGGAGGAGGAGGAGGAGGAAAAAAGAGAAAGAAGAGGGAAAGGAAGGAGAATGTAAAGAACGTGAACAAGAAGTTCTTCAAGTACTAGAAAAATCATGAAGGATACCTATTCACCCAAGAGAAAAATACAGAGAATGATGAGGGGGAAATAACCCTAATGTATAAAGAACACTTAAATACTAAATAAACAATAGCCCACAAATCATATAGAAAAATGAGCAAATGACAGAAACAACTCTCAAAGAAAGATATAAAAATGATATTAAATGTACAGACAAACGATAAGACTTCATATATAATAGGAGAAATGCACATTAAAATAGCATTCATATATTATATCTCATCCATCAGATTGGTGAAATTCCAAAAGTTTAATGCACTATTATGTCCAGGCTGTGGAGAAATCTATGCTTCTCCTTAAGTTGGTTGCATGTAAAATGGTAAAAAAATTTATCGGCAGAATTTGCCAACATCTACAAAAACTATATTTGCATTTATATATACTTTGACCAAGCAATCTATCTTCCAGGAATTCATCCTGACAATACACACCCAGTAATAAAAAAAGTACAAGTATACAAGGTAATTCCCTGCAGAATTATATGGAAATGCAGTATACTGGAAATTATTTAAATGCCCAAAGATGAGATTTTGTTAAATAAATTATTTTACATGTATACCATGAAGAAATCAAAGGGGAAATTAAAAAATACCTAGAGGCAAACGAAAATGAAAATATAACATACCAACTAATATGGGATGCAACAAAGTGGTCATCAGAGGGAAATACATAGCAATATAGGCCCACCTCAGGAAGCAAGAAAAATCTCAAAGTAATCTTAAAATGCACCTAACAGTGCTTGGAAAAGAAGAAGAAACAGAGCCCCAAATCAGCAGAAGGAGAAAAATTATAAAAATTACAGCAGAAATAAATGAAATTGAAACCAAAAAAAAAAAATTAGAAAGAATCAATGAAGCAGGGAGATGCTTCTTCAAGACGATAAACAAAATCGACAAACCCTTAGCCAGACTAACCAAGAAAAGAAGAGAAAAGGCTCAAATAAGTAAAATTAGAAACAAAAGAGAAGAATTTACAGCAGATACTGCAGAGATACAAAGGATTATAAGAGAATACTCTGAAAAACTCTATGCCCACAAACTTGATAACCTAGAAGAAATGGATGAATTCCTAGACTCATATAACCTCCCAAAACTGAATCAAGAAGAAATAGAGGATCTGAACAGACCAATCACAAGTTCAGAGATTGAAACAATAATCAAAAACCTCCCAAAAAACAAAAGCCCAGGATCAGATGGCTTCTCTGGAGAATTCTACCAAACACTCAACGAAGATTTAGTACCTATCCTTCTCAAACTGTTCTGAAAAATTAAAGAAGATGGAATGCTTCTTAACACATTCTACGAGGCCATAATTACCCTGATACCAAAAGCAGACAAGGACATTACAAAGAAGGAAAATTACAGACCAATATCACTGATGAACTTAGATGCAAAAATCCTCAACAAAATATTGGAAAGCTGAGTACACCAATATATTAAAAGAATTGTACACCACGATCAAGTGGGGTTTATTCCAGGGATGCAGGATGGTTCCATATTCGCAAATCAGTCAATGTAATACACCACATTAACAAATTGAGGAACACGAATGACATGATCATCTCAATAGATACAGAGAAAGAATTTGACAATGTCCCACTGCCATTTATGATAAAAACTCTAAATAAAATAGATATAGAAGGAAAGTACCTCAACTTAATAAAGGCCATATAGGACAAACCCTCAACCAACATCATAATTGATGGTGAAAAACTGAAAGCCATCCCTCTGAAAACAGGATCAAGACAAGTGTGTCCATTCTCACCTCTCCTATTCAACATAGTACTAGCGGTGTGGCCAGAGCAATTAGGCAAGAAAAAGAAATAAAAGGAATCCAAATTAGAAAGGAAGATTTGAAATTTTGGCTATTTGCATGTGACATGATTATATATTTAGAAAACCCTAAAGAATCCACCAGAAAATGATTAGAAAAAATGAACAATTACAGCAAAGTTTTAGGGTACAAAACCAATTTAAAAAAAATCAGTTTCATTCCTATACACTACCAATGAACTAGCAGAAAGAGAAATCAAGAATACACTCCTATTTACAATCACAACAAAAAGAATAAAATACCTAGCAATAAACTTAACCAAAGAAGTGAAAGACCTGTACACTGAAAACTATAAGAAATTATTGAAAGAAATTGAAGAAGACATAAAGAAATGGAAAGATATTCTATGTTCATGGGTCAGAAGAATAAGCGTAGTTTAAATGTCCATACCACCCAAAGCAATCTACAGATTCAGCAGATCCCAGTCAGAATCCCAATGACATTCTTCACAGAAATAGAACAAAGAATCTAAAAATGTGTATGGAACAACAAAAGATCCTGAATAGGCAAAATAATCCTGAGAAAAAGGACAAAGCTGGAGGCATCACAATCCCTGAATTCAAAACCTAACACAAAGCTATAGCAATCAAAACAGCATGGTACTGGCACCAAAACAGAAAAAGACATCAATGGATCAGAATTGAAAGCCCAGAAATAAAGCTTCACATCTATGGACAGTTAATCTTTGACAAAGGAGCCAAGAACATACAACGGAGAAAGGAAAGTATCTTCAACAAATGGTTTTGGGAAAACTTGACAACTACATGAAAAAGAATGAAAGTAGACCATTATGTTGCACCATACACAAAAATTAACTCAAAATGGGTTAAAGATTTGAGTGTAAGACCCAAAACCATAAAATTCCTAGAAGAAAATATAAGCAGTGCACTCGTTGACGTTGGTCCCAGCAACATCTTTTTGAATACCGTGTCTACTCAGGCAAGGGAAACAAAAGAAAAATTTAACAAATGAGACTAATCAGACTAAAACTCTTCTGCAAAGCAAAAGAAATCGTGAACAAAATGGAAAGATCACCCACCAGCTGGGAGAAAATATTCACAAATCATTTATCAGACAGGGGTTTGATCTCCGAAATACATAAAGAAGTCACACAACTCAACAAAAACAAAAGAAACAACCCAATCAAAAAATGGGCAAGGGACATGAACAGAAGAAAGATATACAGATGGCCAACAGACACATGAAACAATGCTCAACATCACTAATTATTAGAGAAATGCAAATCAAAACTATAATGAGATATTAACTTACACTGGTCAGAGTAGTTATAACTACCAAGACAAAAAACAACAAATGTTGGAGAGGATGTGGAGAAAAGGGAATGCTCATACACTGCTGGTGGGAATGCAAACTGGTGCAGCCACTGTGGAAAACAGTATGGAGATTTCTCAAAAAATTAAAAGTAGAAATACCACACAATCCACCTATCCCACTACTGGATATTTATCCAAAGAACTTAAAACCAGTGATCCAAAGAGATTTATGCACCCTTATGTTCATTGCAGCATTATTCACAATATCCAGGATGTGGAAGCAACCCAAGTGCCCTTCTACAGATGAATGAATAAAGAAGATGTGGCATATATATATACAACAGAAAACTACTCAGCCACAAAAAAAAGACAAAATTGTCCCACTTGCAACAGCCTAGATGGACCTTGAGGGTATGATGTTAAGCAAAATAAGCAAGACAGAGAAAGCTAAATACAACATGATTTCACTCATATGTGGAAGATAACAAATACATGGGTAAAAAGAACAAATTAATGGTTACCAGAGGGGAAGGGGGTTAGGGGGTGGGCGACAAGGACAAAGGGGCACATATGCATGGTGATGCATAAAAATTAGACTACTGGGGGTGAGCATGATGAAGTGTTTTCAGGAGTTGATAAACAATAATGTACACCTGAAATTACACAATATTATAAACCATTATAATCTTAATAAAATTACTTTAAAAAAACAAGTAAAGTGCAGTGTGTATATTATGCTGCCTTTTTTTAAGAAAGAACGGAGGGAAAAAAGATTCAAAAAGGATGAGAGAGGGGCTGGCCCCCTGGCCAATTGGTTAAGTTCGTGCGTTCCACTTCGGAGGCCCAGGCTTTCGCTGGTTTGGATCCTGGGCGCAGACCTAGTACCACTCATCAAGCCATCCTGAGGCGGCGTCCCACATAGCAGAGCTGGAAAGACCTACAACTAGAATATACAACCATGTACTGGGGGGCTTGGGAGCAAAGAAGGGTAAAAAGGATTGATAACAGATGTTAGCTGAGGGCCAATCTAAAAATAAAAAAGAATGAGGAGAAAAAACCTCCGTCTATAGAAAAGAAAGAATTGAAAATAACTTTTTAGCTTTTAACTTTTTTAGCGTGCTTGATTTTTGGCATGTTACAGGCATAGAAATTCTGAAACTCCTTCATGTGTACTGTATAGTTCAGCAAATGAGTAGAAGTATTGTTGTTGATGGAAGCTAAGGCTCTTACTGAGGAAGGAAGTAGACGCAAATATATGTAACCACGATTGTGTGTGTGTGTTTCTTTATGTATCTGTGTATATATGTGTGCATGTATTTATTTCTTCCAGCTCTATTTGTCTACAGGGACCTAGGGACCACATCAATTCCAACAGTAATGAGCGTGCCTGACATTCAAATCTTGGCCTCGAAGTATCACTCACTATCAAAAAGAACCACAGATTCTGTAGAAATCGCTGATTCCAGGTCTAGGAAAAGGAAAGTGCAACATGAACTTGGAACATCTAGTTATGCCACAAGGAGGAAAGTGAACCCAGATCAAACAGGGACACGACAAAAAGACATGAGGGCTAACTTGAAGGAGTTTCCACAGCCAAATCTGGACCATTTCATCATCAAATTGGATAAAGACAAGGATGAATTATTGCCCTTTACATAAAATGAGAAATTTATGATTTCACTTTGACAATAGATAGAGCCAAAGATAAATAAGTAAATATATACATTTTTTAAAAAAAAGGAGAAGAGAGAAAACATCCTTACAGTGGTATGTCTCATAGTGGAAGTGAGTGGTGGAATTGGAAAATCACCATTTTGCAATTCTCATAATTAAAATTGTTCCTGGAAAATGTCATGGGGAGTGAGGGTGATGATACCAGTACTGCTTCATCTCAAAAAGTCTTGCCACAAATGGCTCATTGTGTGGAAAGGGAAATATAGTGGTATCCAGTGGAGAAACTGGACAATGGTTTGACTAGGAGATCATACCCATTAGGGACAATCAGATACCATGTACCTCTGGATGTGTGTGGTACATGAAAAATGCCTCAGTGTCATCTGTACCATAATCCAGCCAAGGTTACACAACTTTATTCTAATCCCTAGAAGCACTAGACAACCCCAAACTGAGGAACGATCCATAAGATAACGGGTCTGTATTTTTCAAAACGTCAGTGTCAGGAAACATGAAGTAATACTGCGAGTCGATTTCAAATTAAATAAATACTAAAGACAAGAGACAACTTTAATCAAAGCATGACCCTAAATTAGATCCTGTATTAAAAAGTAAAATATTGCAATAAAAAATTATTGGAATAACGTATATCTCACTAGCAAGTAGAAAGTACACGAATTATTGTACCAAGACTGAGAAGGAAATATTAAGTCTTTCACACCGTCTGAACCTGATGCAAGAAGTGCAGTTGACCTAATAGGTGATACTCACACTATGGTGGGAAATGAGAAAGTGATGCCTGTTAATTAAATGCTTGCCAGGAACCATGCTAGGCGCTTACGCCTATCGTTCCAGGCAATCTTTATGATTGTGTTAAGATATACATATAAATGGGAAATTGATGCTCAGCAAAAAGACATCTCTTATCCAAGTACGCAAAGTTCTTTGAAAAACGTGTTGCTTTAGATATTTAAAAAAAATTTTTGTTTTCTGTGTTTAAACAGTGACTACTTTTCTGCTAATAGTAAAATGTTAAAACTCAATATTTTCAAGTGGTATTGATCTCCTTTTGAAAACTGATTAACAGCTTTATATTTAGCTCACTTGTAACTACCTCTGTTATGTTTCTTATTTTTTGCTGAAATATACATCAGCATACAGGAAAAGAAATGAAATTGTTCCGTATAAACGCATATTTATACATCAGGAATTCTCTTAGACTCTTAAGGAAAAATATATGAATAAGAAAACCAAGACATCAACAACTTTGTAGAACAAATTTCTTTTTTTTAAAGGCAAAGCCAATCCTTAATAGTTTACAGTTCTGATAGAGAAGATGTCTATGCTGCAAGTTTGAAATATGAATAACTTACACATCTTTATTTGAATGGAAAAGTAAGTCCTCTACCATATTTAGAAAATTGAAAACATAGGTTTAATTCCCAATAGAATATCTAGTTTTAAAAATAAAAATTTATACAATTTAACTCAATTTTTTTAAAGAAGTGATGAACATACTTCTGTTGACTTTGCTGTCAACCTCTAGGTGAAATGTTTCATAAGTTTGCATAGTGATTTTTCCCATTAAAATGCAAATCGCCTTCCTTAGTGACAAATATTAAATTAAAACTCTAATATAAAGTGGAGACATGCCTTAATGGCTGCAAATTTAAATCCAGTCCTATTTAAGATCTGGGTTACGGAGTTCTATCAGAAGTAAAGTTTGCAGAAGTGGTTTCTCATGTTATTTCATGTCTAGTAACGTGATACTAATTGTTCAAAGTATTTCTAACAAGGAACAGATTTTAAATATTAACACTAACAGACTGTTAATGAATAAACAGATTTGAAATAATTGTTTGATTTTATTTTGAAATTATATGTATCTGCTTATAACTTTGGCAAAGAACATCAAAGAATTTGGCACTGAAATATCATATTTCTGTGATTAAAAGGAATCTGAGATCTTGGATAAGGGTGAAGTTAATAATAATAATTTGACTATGATATCTTGTCCCTGAATGTTTTTCTAAATATCATATAGTTTTCTTTAAAAGCTCAATAAATGCAATATGGTATTCTGGATTGGGTCCTGGAATGAAAACAACGCTGGAGGAAAACTGGTGAAATCCAAATAAAGTCTGGCATTTAGTTAATAATAATATACCAATTTTACATCAGCCAGGATTCATGATTAAACGTATCTGAGGCTCAACTCAGTGTACTAGGAAAATGGAGCAATTATGAGTTTATATCAAAACATTTTTGGTGTGGTGTAAACTTTCTCACTGCCACATCTCTCTCTCTCCTGCACACTTCTGTGTTCCTCTAATTTTCATACTCTAAAAGAAATCCTGTGTATTTCACTAAGAAGGCTATTGTCTGCCCCAACCTCAAAACTTACCTACTTAACATTCCAAAGGGGAAAAATATATCTCCCTCCTCCTGTATCTATGTATTGAAAGTGCTAAAGTACTAACATCTATTTTGGTTAGTTACTCATCCTTGCAATGACTATCAAGACTGTTCATTTTGGCCAACTAAACTCATGTGATCAAACAAGAACTAAGTGAACTACAGGAAAAATAAAATGCCTTGGGAAAACAAAATCTATGCAGCCATTTCACCAGCAAGTATGATTTCAAACAGAATAGGCTCTCTTTGCTCAATGATACCAGAGCATCCTGTACATTCCTCATAATATTCCTTTTTTTGTTGTTTTTGAGGAAGATTAGCCCTGAGCTAACTACTGCCAGTCCTCCTCTTTTTGCTGAGGAAGCCTGGCCCTGAGCTAACATCCATGCCCATCTTCCTCTACTTTATATGAGTGATGCTTACCACAGCATGGCATGCCAAGCGGTGCCATGTCCACACCTGGGATCCGAACCTGCTAACTCCAGGCTGCCGAGAAGCGGAACATGCGAACCTAACCACTGCACCACCCGGCTGGCCCCTCCTCAAAATATTCTTAATCATTGCAGGTTTTCCTTCCTCACACAATCGTTAGTGACTTGAGTTACGAAACAATGCCTTACTTGTGTTTCTGTCTCCATGTTCACCTCCTGTTAGGAACTACAAAATATTTGATGAATGGAGACAGAACTAAAAATAAATCAATCTGAGGCAAGTAAGAAAAAAATTGGAACTAGTGTGTAATATATTGATACTCATTTATTTTTAGCATTTAAGGAAAATTAATTTCGTTTAGTGGAGGTATTAAATTTTAGCCCATCCCTCTGTTTTCCATTTATTTATTTATGGAGATATGATTGACATATAACATTATATTAGTTTCAGAAGTACAAGTAATGATTTGCTATTTGTATATATTGCAAAATGATCACTTCAATAAGTGTAGTTAACATCCATCATCACACATAATTACAACATTTTCTTTTCTTGTGATGAGAACTTTTAAGATATACTATCTTAGCAACCTTCAAATCACAATACAGTATTCTTAACTATAGTCAGCATGCTGTACATTATATTCCAATGATTTATTTATTTCATAAAAATGCTCATTTTTAACTTAGCTCCCAGATGTTATATTTTTCCATCTTCTTAAAAATCGTTTTACAGATACTGAAGGAAATATAGGACCTAAATCAATTGAAGTCTTTGGAGATTTCCTAAGGATAGCATCAGAGGAAAATTGTCTTTTTTACCACTTTATGCCTCTTTCCCAACATACACACATACATACACACACAAACACCCAGAGTCTTTGTCTCTCTCACATAAATATTTTTCCTGGTACTGATCTGGTCCCAGGAGAGCCATTTATTGATGGACTGACTTGGCTTTTGGGATAAAGGACTCCTTGGTCTGTGCTTTACCCCTGTCTAGCATGTAATTTCTTTTTTTTAAGTTTTGTAGAAAATAACTAACCTTTAACTTTGTTGCCATTTCTTCCTCCAAAATGATTAATTTTCTCCATCGATCCCTTTTTAAAGGAGGTTAAATCAAAGGTTCTACCCCATAGTTCTTCTTTCTTAAGATAGATTTCTTTAAGTTAGGCTTGGCAAAAAGTACTGGGAGAAGACTGTGTAACTTCTCAATATAATCAGTGTGTTGAGGACATTTGTCATCCAACAGAACTGATGATTTCATTGGAAAGATATGTGAAGTTTTAACTTCTGGTTCTATCTCCTAAGGGAAGTGATCAGAGGCAATACCGCACGTGTAGGTAGGACACAATGCTTCTTGCCATGTGGCTCTGCCATCATGCATTCAATTCAGTGGACCATGTTTTATAAAATAACTAAGGCAGTGATTCACAGGTTGGGCATATAGGTTGATAGCCTATGGGATAACCTGTACACAAAATCTGACTAACAGGAATATTCTATATGCAATATGATAAATTCAAAAAAAGGTATTTTTTCCTGAACAATCCTGTATGTTAGACTCATAGATAAGAAAGAAAATAGAGCAAGAAAAGGAAAGCAAATAATATAGAGAGAAGCAGACATAAGTATTAACTGATTCACAAAACATAATAATAAAAGGTAACATTTATTGAGTGCAAACAATGCTATGTTCAATGGTCTAGTGATTTTTGCATGTGTGCGTGTAAGGAAGATTGGGCCTAAGCTAACATGTCTTGCCAATGTTCCTCCTTTTTGTTTTTTTTCCTCCCCAAAGCCCCAGTACATAGTTATATATCTTAGCTGTAGGTCATTCTAGTTCTACTATGTGGAATACCACCACAGCATGGCTTAATGAGTGTTGTGTAAGTCCACACCCAGGGCTGCCAAAGCAGAGTGTGTGAAACCACTCGGCCATTGGGTTGGCCCTTGGACTAATGATTTTAAATGTATCACTTCACTTAATACTCAAAACAAATCTATGAGTTGTTATGACCATTATATATATGAGGAAATTGAGGATCAGAAACATAAAGTAACTTACTCCATTTAACAGATCTAGACAGTGATCAAATCTGGTGATCTAATCTACAGCCCATATTCTTAATCACTCCGGTTTTAGAGCAATATACACCATCCCCTTAGGTCAATGGAGGCTCTATGGAGTCCTCAGAATAGCTGCGCAATGATTAACATCCTACATCTCCATAAGCCCACTCTGTCCTTTCTTATCCTCATTTCTCTATGTTTCAGTCAGCTCAGGCTACCCTGACAAAATACCATAGGCTGGATGGCTTAAACGACAGAAATTTCTTTCTCTCAGTTCTGGGCCTTGAAAGTCTGACATCAGGGTACCAGCCTGGTAGGATCTGATGAAGCCATCTCCTTGTTGTGTCCTCACAAAGCAGAGAAAGAGCTCTGGCCTCTCCACTTCTTATAAGCAACTAATGCCATCAGGGGGTCCCACCTTCATAATCTCATCTAAACATAATTACCTCCCAAACCAAATTACCTCCTACCTCCAAACACCATCACATAGCAGGTTAGAGCTTCAACACATGAATTTGAGGGGAGCGTAAATATTCAACCCATAACACCGTAATTCCACAATGGCCTGACAGTCATGCTGATCCCATCTGAGCAAATATATGTTTGAAAGAGCCCAACACATAAAAGAGAAGTGATGTCAGTAGCATCACTTCTCTTTTAAATTCTGTAGGTCATTTTAATCAATGCAATTCTGTAAGGTATAGGTGGGAAAGGTAGGTTGTTATTTTGTTTTGTTTTAAATTCAAGTTTTTTTCCTCTTAGGCAGTTGTGCTGCGAAAACATTTCATCCTCCTACTGGTTAGGTCCTGCACAATGCCTACCTATGCTTGGGGGACAAAACAAGTGAATGAAGGAACATCCGTAGGCATGACAATAACTATGACAAATGCATGCATATAGAGCAGCTACTCATGCTTATGATAGCTAGTATACATCAGTGCTAATCATGGAATAAATTAATCCTTTTTGTCTTAGTGTCATGATATCTGGATTCTAAAAGCAGAAGACAGCAAGATTCATAGTTAGGAAAAAAATAACATGAGGGAGGAATGGTGATAGAGAATATACCCATTATTGGAGATGGTCAATGGGATTTATCTAATGGCCAAAAAGAATGCATGCCAGTTTATTGAGTGTTAGCTACAGA
This sequence comes from Equus quagga, assembly GCF_021613505.1. Classification (NCBI taxonomy): domain Eukaryota; kingdom Metazoa; phylum Chordata; class Mammalia; order Perissodactyla; family Equidae; genus Equus; species Equus quagga. The sequence continues at coordinate 58,437,081 of NC_060279.1, forward strand.
AATTCTGTTTCTGCCTAATTTGACAACCAAAGGAAAATGAACTTAAAACACTGTGTTAATGACTTTGGTGACAGAGTACACAATAGGTTAGCATGCAAAAAGTCTGAGAATGCAGTCGATATCTATAATGAGAATGTTGTTGTCATTTGGGTGATCAAAATGTTTCATTTAAACACTTCTCCAAGCTGAAATGTGAAGAGTAAAGTATCAGTGGTTGTTAGCAGTAATGATTTTTAAATCAGGATCATTAACCAAACTGATTTTGGAAAGAATTGGGTATAAATGCTGTTGCAACAGCACATCAGTTTAGAAGGGTGTTTAGACTGAAGAAAAAAAAAGAGAGATATTGACTGGTCATTAAAGAGTTCAAGCTCAAAATATTGACTTTAAACTTTTAAGTAGATGAACTCTACTAGGAAGACGTACCATTGACTGGATCCAAATTCTCAGCACATTTTTTCTCGAGAAGTTGAATTTAACTCTGAGTTCATATTGAATTCACAGGAGCTTCAGGGGAGTTCAGATTAGCACGACAGGGGGTAAAGGAAGATCAGATTGTGGCCTTTTAATGCTCTCTGTGTTCAGTGCCTCAGAAGTCAGTGGGAATGCTCAGTGTGGAGAAACTCAATAGGAGCAATGAATAAGGAGAGTGCATCTGTATCTTTTTGCCCTGCGTGGCAGACCGAACTCCCATATAATGGATGAGCTAATTTATCACTTGGAGCTCATTATTAGGAAGCATTGTGTAAGCAGATTATTAACAATTTGAAGTTTGCAACCTTTCAATAACTCCAAAAAGTGCTCATTTTATAACCCTGTCTTGAAATAGTCGGATAAACCAGGGTATAAAAACAAGTTGTTCATTTCATAGTTTTGAAGCATTGTGCAATTACAAGCTCTGACCTCAGTCCTGTCCTTCATAAAACAGTACCTACTTCATAAGAGTGACTTGAGTATCAGTGTAATAACATACTTACAGTGCCTACATTGGTTTCCTGTGTGAAAAGATAGCTGAAAAAAATTCTACATGATTTCCTTTTGGATTTGATCAGAAATTTCTAATACTGGCAAACTAAAATGCAATGATTCCTTTAAAATCAGAATAATGAAATAACTTGAAATTTGGTCCATTTTATTATTTTTCTAATGTACTAATTTTAAGACAACCATATAGTGACTGTATTGTTAAGATTTTCAAAAAACTAAAATGGAGATAACTTAGAATGTAGTTGTTTGATGTCACTAACATTTGTTAATGTGTCCACAAGAGTGTGGATGTTTAATTCCAAGGATTGATAAAAGATTGCTTTTGAGAATCTTTTCCCCTAAAAAAGTTTGGGAACCATCTAAACTTTTTTTCTGATCCTACTATCTTGAGAAATTGTAGTGTAATGACTATCAATTAATTCACATGATGAAATAGTTCTTTTTTGGTTTAGGTGGGCTTAGCCTGGATCGTCTAGAAAGCAGGCTTGGGAAAATATTACAGTGTTGACCCTGGTCAAAACCAGGACAGTAATAGTGATGAGAAAGAAAATTGAGTTAAGAAAAGATGTGAAGCTCTGTGGTGTCATGCCTTCGTGTTCTGACTTCTTCCTCGCAGAGAGTTTCAAGAAGTCATGGTAGTTCACTTAGTGGGTGTGCTCGCGTGGCTTGTACAACTTGGGGAGGCCTACAAGAAAAAACACCCCTCAGAGGGGTCCACAAAAGAGAGAAAGGAGCATGAATTTACCTGTTATGGCCTTATTTCACCCGCCATGTACTAGTAGCCATGGTTTACCCAACAGGGAATAGACTCCACTACACTTATAAGTTGTGTTGCATGCCCTTTGGTGGCCACCTGTGAAGACCTGTGGACTTATATTCAAGTCTAAAAGTAAAGATGACAATTCTTCATGGATAGGTGACACATGGGACACAAAGTTTCAACTTACACTCATCCACCTCAGGAAACTCAGAAAGAGGGTCATTCACAAGTTGCCAAATTTTCTCTATTTCAGTGCCCTTGTCTCAGAAATCTTCTCATGGTGCCTGTATGACAAAAGAAGTATCTAACAAATCATATTATTGCATAGTTAGGTCCAAACAATGTAATAAGCATTTATGTCCTAAGAACTTAGTGGTCATTTTAAAAAATGCGTATAAATTGAAAGAAAATATAACATTATAATTTCATCCTTAACTAACCACAATTAACTACTAATAGGATGTGTGCCAAACAACTTTTCAAGTCTTGAAATTAAACTGTATACCACCATTCTCATTTTCCATTTCATGTTGATTTTGATGGCACTTTTGCAAAGATATGATGTCATCAAAGGGTATACATCCCATGACTTCTCTTCCACTGGGGAACTTTCCCACCCTCTCCTCCAGGGCCCATTTTCCTGGCACTCTGCTGGGGACTTCCCTGATCCTTCAGGACATTACCAAAAAAATAAGACACAAAAAGGAATATAGAATAATCTAATGTTTAAACTCTGAACTACCTCAGAATTATAGTGTAGGGAATATCTAACAAATGCCAAGTATTGCTTAAAAGTACAAAATGTCCTGCAGAAGCTCTGTGCAGCTCTGCAATACTTCAAGGTGACTTGGCACATAGTTTGGGACCTCGGGTTCCAGAAAAGGCAGCGGAAGCAGGTGGCACCTTATGAAACTTGGGGTTGGATGAGGGGATGTGAGGCAGTTCAAAAAGTCTGTGTCCTATCAGAATTCTTTCTACATTTTTGGATCAAAACCCTCAGAATTGTGAAGTAACCAAATAGCCAATTATACAGCATTGTGGAATATAGACTCAGCTCTGGTTTCTGACTCTTTCAATAAAATCTTATTTGTTTGACTATAGGAAGATGTCTCAAAGACTGAGTTTGCTCATGTCTGGAATGAGACTCATAGTGGACTCTCCTTCATGAATTTTCTGCTAGTATTAAATGAATTATTTCTTTAAAGTAATTTGCACAGTGCCTGTCTCATAGCAATTGCTCAATGACTGTTGCGCTGCTGCTGTTGATGATGGTGTCCTGAAGATCCAAGAAGCCCAATCCATTTCACAGTCCAACCATTAATATCATCATTTGTTAGACTCTCCCTTGAATTTGTGATACCTTCACCTGAGAATAGAGGCAGAATTTTTCTAGGTAAGAAGTTAAGAACAAATTCTAGGGATTTTAAAGAGGTTCATCCCACATCTGGAGCAATGTGGCCACAGCGTTGTTGAAAACCATTTAAGGCTGCTTGAAAACCCCAGCTGTTTCAATTACAGCTTGTCTGATACCCAGAGCAGACAAGGTGCAGCAGAAGACAGACATGGTCCAGCCAACTTCAAATTGCTAATCCTCATGTAGTTGAAAGCTGCGGACAATTCAGCAACCTCATGATATTTGTCTGTGGGGTTTGTCTCAAATATTTACTTCAGGTATTATACATGATTTTCAGAAACTGAGCATGTTCTTGATCCCATGTGTTAGGTTATCACCATTGGATTTGTGTGTGTGTGCTATTCCTCATCTTCTTGCATGGGATGACTTATGTCAGCATTAGCCCTCAGATAATATACTATGACACCCTTTTCTTGTCTAGTGCCTCAGTCATAGATGATCGCTAGTCCAAATCAAGACTGCTCATTTGAAGGATATGGCAACATGCCATGCTCTTGCTAAATACACATGATAGGCCAAAGGGGACAGCGTCATATAATCTCATTTGGAAGGACCACATGGGTCAATAGTTCAAAGTTCATTTCAGTTCAGCAAAGCCTGTCAAGTGAACCCAGATATGCCCTGTAAGGGGAGAAGGAAATGAATGCTAAGCAATTAAAAAAAATTCCTTGCAGGTATTGATTAGTTGAAAAATGTGGCATTCATATTCTGTTGCATTAAGAAGTAGCTTTAAACTCTCCAATAAGTCAAGAATTGTCTCACCTCACTGTTCTTAGAGTTTAACAAAATGATCATGCATATATGTGTGTGCGTGCAAGAGATAGAAATGGAGGAAGAAAGAGACAAGGATCGGGGTGGGGGAAAAAGAGAGGGAGAGAATCTAAGCTCATCACTCTTTCTGAGCTCACTGAAAATGTTTTACAGTTGACTATTCACAGTGATTCAAAACGGGACTGACACAAAACCGGAAGCAGCCATGGAGAATCTTGCTGCTAATGTAGTCAGATAATTCAACTACAGATTTGTTTTTCTGGTAATAGTAAAATCTCATTTTTCCTTTAATACTGGGTTCACATGAAAAAATTCCTGATTTCTTCTTTGGGAATGAAATTTTACTCTTATCTTGATCTATCCCCAATAGCTTTCCTCCGAAGAAGTCCATTCACAGAAGCAAAATGAACTGTAGGCAGGCTTGCTATATGTCTGTACTTGCTTTATTTCTCTTGTATATTACACATTCCACTCTACTTGAATCATGGTGGCTTATATATTTGTCTTTCCCACTAGAATTGTAAGCCTCTTTTGGACAAGAATCATTAATTTATTTTGTCTTCCTCTTGATTTAAGGAGATTACAATCTCAGGAAAATATTATTCTATTTGTTTAATGTGTGACAGTTTGCAAAGTGTTTACATGTGCTTTAAAAGGTTGACATTCTCCATTTGATATTACAGTCACTGGAATATGTGTCGTTATTTCCATTTTATTGATGACATAGTTGTGATTTACAGAAAACCTTCACAAATGTAGTAGAAGTGCTGTGATTCAAACTCAAGTTTCCAGAATCCATGTCCAGTGTACATTTGTTGTGCCATGTTTATCTCAGCACTCATTGTCCCAGCACCATCATATAATATACTTAAAGGTACACAATAGAAATTTATAAGAATCCTTACAGTATTTTTCTAAGAAAAAAATGTCTAACATTTTTGAAGGAGGGATCATGTCTTTAGACAGGAATCCCTAATAATGACAAAGAAGATACTGGTAGAGGGTGAAACTACTCTAGTTTCTCTAGTGTTCACTTTTCCTGGGCTTAATTATACATGAAATATGCAAATCACAACTTTCTGAATATACACAGATTCCACAAACAAACACAAGAGCATTTTCAAGAGCGACTTTAATTTTCCTTCTTTTCATCCTAATTGACAACATTCATAGGAGGAGCACAGTTTGAGCAGTAAAAAAAAAAATCAGGAAAATTAAACACAGAAACAGTCTGAACTGTATAATATGCCTCCTCTTTCATTAAAAGAATGAAATATTGTCAGTGCCCTTTATAGTTTTAATTAAGTATGTCAATATGATACTTAATTGAGAGAAATATGCAAATGATTGTTTCTTTATAAGGCCAAAGCTAAATAAACCCAGCATTCTGTAAGTACCCATCTCATTATATGTCTATGCAGAAGTCTCCTGCCGACTAAGTTATTGTGGGTGGTTCTCTTTACCCAGAAAGTTATTCCCAACACTTTCATGCTTAGGGATCTGTACCAAAGATACTAGCAAGTTTGCAATTTTTTCTCATTATTATCATGCAATACTCTTCTTGGAGTGAATTAATATGACTGATTCCAAGGGCCAGCATATTCTATGCTTGTGATCTGGCTTCTGTGAAAGGTGACTGTGAGGAATAGATCAAGTTGCTTTACCACCTCTCCTTGAGTACCAGTTCAAGCATGATTGATTTCAACTTGTAAAAGTGAATGCATCATGTCTTTCTAGACGTTAAGAACAAGAAGATGTCTGAGATATCGAAAGGCTGAGGACTAGAAAGAACCTTGTTAAACTTATACTTCTAAAGATTACTATGTCTAAACCATCACAGGCAGTTGTATGTTAAAAACTCTAGTGTCTGTCTTCCACTGCTTGGGTTTAAACACGCTATAGTCCACCCAAACCATATTACTAACTCTTCTTGAACATTTGCGTTTCTCTGTCCTTATCCTCTGCATGTGCAATAGTCTTTACTTGAGAAGGTCCTTTCCCTTCTCTGCCTCTTGACATTTTACACATCTTTTCCACCTAATTTAAATACTCTATCTTCTACAAAGTCTTCCCTGATTCCCTCAGAGATAATTTGTGCCTCACTCTTTATGACTTTTTTAGCCCTTTACACTTATCTGTGCTATGTCAGTTATAGGTTGTCATTAATTTGCTTTGTAATGCTATCCTCAACCCCTCCATGTCCACTGCAGAACTGAGATTTCTTTACCACTCTGAGCTCACTGTTATTCATCTTTTTATGGTCCATTCCTTCAGTCCCATGGGAATTTAATCGGCATTTAATAGATGTTGGCAATTTAAAGTTTGCGTGACACCTTTATTGCTCAGTGTCTAAAATATATTATTGATAAAGATTGTAATAGGTATTGTTTTGGGGAAATATTCAAATATTCATTGGGCAATATATTCAACAGGATTAAAGTGATTTTCTAAGTATGCAAAGGACTAAAGAAATATGCTTCGACCTTGAATTTTTAATGGGTGATGGCAATTTAAAACATTCCCAATCGTTCTGTCCATACTTACCCAACCTTTTCCTCATTAGTGACAAACATCCTGAAATGCTGTGTACTGTATGAATTTGATGAGGTTTAACGGAAAGAGATGTAGAGATTATTTACTCTCTGATTAGAAAATGGCATGTCATTCTATTTATAACTTCATATAAGGCTAAATTCCTCTGCTGGTAGTTAATATGTCATTATTTATGAATTATTTATTTTTCCTGCTTAATGACAGGAATATTTATTCTATCATTTTCACACTGAGATAGAGATACTAATTTCTAGAATAGAACCAATTTCTTGAACCCAGAAGTGGCTCTCTCACCTGTGTGCCTTGGCCCATGCATTCTCTCAGCCTTGGTTGATTTCCCTGACTTCTTCCCCTTTGTAACTCTGTCTTGTCTACCAAGGCTTGATAATCATCACTCTTCTCTAACAAGCCTTCTCTGACTACTCCAAATATTAAATAAACACCTCTAATCTGTATGCCAAGAATACATTCTTCATTCCTTGTTTTCATTAATTTATTAATATTTTCATTTAACAGATATCTACTGAGAACCACCTTTGTGCTTAGAACTGAGAGTAAAATGGTGGGCAATAGAACCCAGGATGTCTTTCCTGCTGGAGGTGGATCTGATTTAGGAATTCCTCTCACAGAATACATTGCAGACAGTACTAATTGTGTTTGTCTCCTCTATTAGATTCTGAACTCTACTCTGAAACAGAGATTGCATCTTTATTGCATCCTGAGCAGCTAGGGCTTGGGAAGGGGTTACTCAGTAAATTTTTGACTGAATGGGTACCCAAAGAACTTTGCATTTTTTTAATCTCATTCTCAATCCATTGACAAGTAAATACGTGGTAAACGCCTCAGTTCTCAGAAGTCCAGAGACAGTTGAAAATACTTTTTATGTCTTCTTTTACTGCAGTATTCTGAAAAAAAATTGGAGCTTATTAAATGTTCTTTATTTAGTTGTTTGCCACTGTGAATTTGTCTGTATTTCACAATACATATGAATGAGTGTAATAACTGTTGATGCTTTTATATGTCATTGTTTTTGAGTTCTTGGTATCTCCCTTTGAGTATTTAATCACAACTGAGCACTAATGATGTCAGCTCCATGAAAGCAAGGCTTTCTGTTCAGTGGCAGGGCACGAACATTAACATGAACAATAAGGATCAGTGAGCATGTATACGACTGCAGCTTCCAATAACTTAGTTAATGTTGTTAATACATCTCCCCATAATTTCTCTCTTTCTCCAGTAATTAAGAATATGATAAAAAGTCATTCAATTAATATTTGAAAGATACTGAAGATGCCTCCCAATAAGTCCTTAATGGGCAAGGGTGATACCATGCTTGTTTTGGAATCCAGGAGGACGTCCATTCTAATGGTTATAAAGGCAGCTCAGTAAGAAAGTGGTTTGACTGCTGCTGGCACATCCAATGAAAGCCTTCTGGAGCGAAAGCAGTCTTGTATAGTTCACTAATCCAGTTACTTCCAAGCTGATGCCAAATACTTGACACTAGAGAGAAGAGGTAATACAGAGAGAAATTGAAAGAAGAGCTAAAAAGCAATTCTCACTGAACTAAAAATGTAAAAGTGGATACAATTATATGTACATGTATTTTAATTTGCCAAGTAATGAAGGAATTATAATCCTTTCTCAGTTACTGTTTGTACTCTATCTTCCACTTAGAATAGCACCTTAGAATAATTTATATCTATTACTGCAATTAACAAAAAGAGTTTGCAGCTCCTACTTGACCTAAAAATAACTAATATTGTATGATTTAAGTAAAGGATGCATTTTTCCACCATTTTATATAAGAAGAAATATAACCTTAAACAGGGTTAATTAATTAGCACATGACTGGTAATGTATGGTGGCAGATAGTACTGTTTGGCAGACCTAACTCCCATTCTCTAATCCTTTTATCTCTTGCTGCCTCCACTTAAATGGCTGGAAAATCTTAATATACGCAGCCCCACCCTCTGCAGCCAGAGAATGGTGACACATTTCTCTAGTATTGTGATAACAATTGTTCTGGAAACAAATGCTTGAGTTTAAACCCTGTCTCTCCCACTCACTAGCTGTGCAACTTTGGGCAAGGAATGACTTCTCTGTACCTCAATTCCTTCTGATGAATAGAGATAACTAGAGTAGCTACTTCACATGGTTACAGTGAGGTAGCTATTTAAATGAGTTATTATACACAACGTACTTAGAATAGTGCCTGGCGTAGACTAACATCTATACATGTATAAGCTATTATTATAACTTTCGTTGCTGTTAATTTTGGCAAAGAAGATAGAATTGGAAACCTGCTGTGACATTAAGAAAGCTCTTACTTTCCTAATAAAATCAAAAGTTGCAGCTGGCACTACATTGCCTCCCTGATGCCAGCAGTGAATCTGGAAATGATACCTGCAGCTGGAACAGATGGGATGGACATTAGGAAAACATAAGCATTGGGGAAAAGATCAAGAGAACTGGAGAGAAGCAAAATTGGAACCCAAACCAACTGTTAGCTATCTCCCTCTAGGTGTTTAACCACTGTAATTATGTTTTACACTAGCTGAAATCCAAAGCCTTCTTCACTGATATGCCGGTGGAGCTGGCCTAACAGCTAAGTCTGGTTACCACCCAGATTACATAAAACATTCTCTGCTTATCAAAGTGATCAGAGATGGATCAAATTTCATGAAGTGTTTCAAACGCAGCCTCTGGAAAACTTAGGTTTGGGGGAGTTAAAAGAATGTCCCACAGTTAACACTATGTATTGTCATGCACTTTGGACGTGACGTTAATTGTCCAGATCTCACATGTTTAGAGAGCAACTTTATTTCAAACTACTGAAGACCTTGACGGTTTTAGAAACAGACTTTCTTCATGTGGCCTATTTTATATTAGCTATGGTGTTTTTATTTTGCTGTGGAAATGTCTATACTTGGTACTGTGGTAGCCAGCCTCAAAGATGGCCCCCACTAATATCTGCCTTCCAGTGTTCACACCTTTGCAGTTTCATCTCACTTTATACCAGGGTTGGTCTATGTGACCAATAGCACACAGCAGATAATATGTTACTCCTGAGATTAGATTATAAAACGCTGAAGCTTTGAGGCTGACCTGGTGGTTAAGTTTGTGTGCTCTGCTTTGGTGGCCTGGTGTTTGCAGGTTCGAATTCCAGGCATGGACATACACACTGCTCATCAAGCCATGCTGTGGCAGCATCCCACATACAAAATAGAGGAAGGTTGACTTAGATGTTAGCTCAAGGTCAATCTTCTTGACCAAAAAGAAAACAAAAAACAATACTGAATTTTCTGTTTTGGATGTTCTCTGGCTCGCCAGCTCTCTTAGATCACCGGGCAAAGCAAGTTACCATGTCGTGAGGACACTTAGACTTCCTATGGAGAGGCTCACACGGCAAGGAACAGAGGTCTACGGCCAAAAGCCAGCGAGGAACTGAAACCTGTCAACAACCACATGAATGAGCTTGGCTGTTAATTCTTCAGACTCAGTTAAGTACTGAGATGACTGCGGCTCCAGCCAACAGCTTAACTGTAACCTCATGAGAGACTCTAGAGCAGAACCACTCAGTTAAGCTACTCCTAGATTCTGATACTCATAGACTGGGTGAGATAATAAATGTTCGTTGTTTTACGCTACTAACTTTTAGGTGGTTTTTTGTTTGCTTTTGTTTTTAGCAATAGATTAGCATAGCGCTACAGTAAAATTTTAAGGCCTGTCTTAAGGTATGTCTTCTGATATGTCAGAAGAACATGTTCGAGTTCTGTAATTCCCCAAGAATGTTCTATGAAGTCTAGGTAGTATTTTGTTCTAAAAAAGAGATATGAGTGTGTACATAAATACACACAAATACATTTTCATATGTTTGTGTAGGTATTCATTAATATGCATGGATATGTATAATGGTAACCCATGGAACTCAAGTGACAAATACTCCAGTATATTATACGAGAAAAGGCAGGCCATGTAACTAGAGACAGAAGGCATGATTCAATGAGTCTCCAACTATATTACAAAGGTAGGTTAAGAGGTTTCCTTTTCTAACTTCAGATTCCTTTAATTCCAGAAAAGACTAATAAATCTTACCTCATAGAGATGTTAGAAAGGAAAATAACATAACAAATGGAAAATATCCAGGACATAATTTGGTGTGTATTCAGCACCCTATAAAGTATGTCTTCTTTTTTTAGAAAGATTTTTAAAAGGTTGACATATAATTTAATGAGTATAAAACTACTTTGCTCATATTTTAAAATTATACATGTCATTGTTTCCATTCTAAAAATTATTTTTTCTATTAAAAAGATATCTTAACAATTGTGTATTATATATACTATATAGCCATACTACAAAGGCAATTTACTTTCATTCATATATATTGAATGTTAGGGTCCTACTCAAGTAAAACATAGTTGTAGTTTAATCTAACAGTGATGAATTACTGGAGTGAATTCATGCAAACAGGGAAATTGAAATTAAATTCATCACACCAAGGAAAACACTTCCTACCCATGTAAATTAGCAGCTTTTCCGTGAAAATCAATTTGTTTTGGTAAATTATGCAAAAATCCTCAAAGGGCGTAGGTAAGTAATTTATTATACTCTTGGCTGTTTCATAATGTTAGGAAATAAAATGTATTCACACAATATTAGACAGCATAAGCTGAGAGCTTTAGTGACAATTTTTGTTTATTACAATTAATCTAACTTGACTGCACTGTCAGAACACCCACATTATATGGGACATATAATTCCTGTGCCAATGTTTAGAAGATGCTGCATTTAAAAAAGAAAGAAAGAAAGAAAGAAAGAAAATTAAGAAAACTCTCTCTTTTTAGAGTACTGATTATTTTCTGAAACATTTCATGGTTAAGGTCAGTAATTTCGATGAAAAATGCCTAAAATTCCATGATGCTAAGCGAGGAAATTGCCTTCCTAAGTCAGTATAAGAATACAGTTTTGCACAAGACTACTGTGGAATTTTTGGTGTAATTCAAAGAGAATGTGTTTTTTTAGCAGAAGATCTTATGTTAGGGTATCACCAAATCTAATTTGCACCTGTAGTCACGTGGAACATCCAATAAATCTCTTTCAGCACAGGAGTAGAATTGTTTGTTAACTTTAATAATTTCTCTCTCACCCTATATCCATTTGTTTAGGTTATCCAAATCATTCTAATTCATGTATATTTACTATCCTCTATACCACTCCATGAGACCAGTTTTAGAAGCCTCATTTCTTATCCAAACTACTGAAATAGCCACCTACTGGTCTTGTATCTCTCATCTACTTACCCCAAATTCTTTCCCCACAATGTAGGCAAAAATGATGTTACCAGACGTGAAGCTGGCATGGCACTCCATTGCACGAGGTCATTTAATGGTTTCTTCTGACCACATTATGAATACTAACCTTACGGACTATCACGTAAGACCTGTTACATTGTCACGTTAGGCTACTCGCCCAGTCTTAATCCATCCTCTAGGCCTCTCATTCCTGTCACATCAAATTCTTTGCCTATTCTAAAATACATCATTAATTTTTCAAAATACATCATTAGTACATCCCATCCACTGAAACACACTCTTCCCTTTGCATGGTACCTCTCTTATAAGATCACTAAAATTTAGAACTTTATCCTTTCTGTCTTAATATTTTTAAAGCACCAAAAACCATAATCATTTCTTTGTTTTTCTGCTCTCTCTCCCTAGTATGTAAGTTCCATGGAGTCCAGCATACTTATTTGGTTCAGCAGTAATTCTATGTGTGTGTATATTGTGTGTTTATGTATGTATGCACACACATACATTTCAATTAGCATAAACTCTTTTATACTAGCTGGTTATTTTCATCACATGGGCCTCTAATCTGCTTTGCTTTGTCTTTCATAAACTTTAGAACTTCCACAAACCTTGTGGAAACCTCTAAGTTTTCCACACTCTATTGTACCTGATTATTTTCTGTCTTGCTCACATAACCTGAGAACTGAAAATCCACTTTATTTATCTCTCAGAGAGATTATATGTATCATATAATCATGATTGTATAGTAAAAAAACAATGGTACACCTCTTGAAAATTACCACTGGAACCATTTTAGCTTCTTTACAGATTGGGATCATTTAACCCATGTTATCTTGTGCTTTTGATAATAGATAGAGTCTAATCTATTTCTGCATACATTTGAAGAATCAAGTGGGTTTAAAAATAAATGGCCACTTCTGGATGACCCAAATTACCGTAGCATCCATTCTCCATAAAACGCTTATGAAGATGTAAGGATTTACTTAGGCCAAGATTCCTTCTCCTCTACCCTACTCCTCAACATCAGGGATCTAAGCCTAAGTTACAGGTTGAACTCATGGCTCCAAACATCAGGCCTTGTATTCTTTTGACTCAATCAGGAAACCACAGTCTTCACGTGAATTTGACTTTACTCCATATATATGCTATTTAAAAAGTCAATGGAACTTTCTCAAGTAAACCTGAATCATACCACAATAAGGGGTTATTTTATTTCAAGGAATGTGTTGATACATCCCTATGTAATACAAATATCTGTTTTTTGATAGTAGGAATAATTGAATCACATAAGTATAGTGCTTTTTTGTATATACAATATTATATACACAGCTTATTTAACAAGATTGAAATGTTGACATGACAGTGCTTCACCCTCAAGGAGCCTGGATTCAAAGTCAAGCACTCAAGGATTTTGTTGTTGTTTGTGGGTTTTTGTTGTTGTTGTTGATTTGTTTGTATGTGTCTTCTGGTTGCATTTACTGGGTAGTTAATAATTTTCTTATTTTCCATGTCATTTTTTATTGTAGATATTTTAAGAAATGTTTAAGATCTAACCATTCTTTCATAATCAGTACATCTAACATTAAACATAAATTATACCCTCAACAAAATGAATATATATATATTTGAATGTGAACATCATTTGAATTTGATTACTCCACATAAAATTGCATTTTAAACATTTAAAGAAGCAGTTATAATTTTGAAATTTCTTTTTAAACAATATTATTTTTAGGCTTCAAACCTTATAAATTTCATTGAGAATAAGTAATGTATCTAGCGTGTGTAATGAAAGAATAAAAGCCCTAATATTATCCAAAAGTCCGTGATAATAAGAATTAAGTAGTTGCTCTATTTCAGGGGCATGAGAAGTTTTCTAAAACACAAACCTATGGTTTTATTCCACACTTCTGGCTTTCTCAGCATATCTCATTAATCTTGCAGTAAATGATGCTAATACAAGACTTGCAGGGTGCATCAGAGTCTGCTTATTCTCTGTTTGTGGTCCCCAGTGGGTGTGAGGTTGTAGCAATTAAGGCAGTGTGTATGCTGTTTTGAGGTACCACAAAGATAGATTAATTAGGTTGCAAATGGTCCCAATGACATTGCCAACAGAGACTTTGATGGGCCTGGTCCAAGGTGATTGAGTCCGAGGATATTGATGGATAGACAATCTCAAAAGAAGGGAATTGACGATGAGAAGTAAAAGGGAAGCATCTGGTGCCTGTTACAATGAACAAGCTGTGGCGATTGTTGCCAGAGACTAAAAATGGATACGATCTTTGAAAACACTATTTAACAAAACTAATATAAGATGAAAGGGATCATATTGGTACCAAAGAACTTGAATTTCTAATTATAAACCTCACAAAGAAAACTCCTGTCCCAGATTAGATTCATATGTGATCCATATCAAGTATTTATGGAACAAATGCTACTAATCTTATCCAAACATTTTCCTAATCTAGAGAAGGAGGGTAAAATTTATTACTTATATTTTTGATAACTCACCGCTGAATTTTATCAACATTTAAGGGGGAAAAGAGGGAGAATGAAAGGCTTTCCATTCAACAGATGGAGAAAAAGTATTTGAAAATTTTAGCACTCATTTCTGGCAAAATTTTCAGCACTCTAGCAATGGAGTGCAATAGAATAGAATAGGATAGGATAGGACAAGATCAAATAGGATAGGATAGAACAGAATAGAATAGAATGATGGAATAGAACAGGAGAAGCTTTAAATGTATAAAGGGAAACTGTGAACATAGCTAGCATCATAATTAACAGTGAATTTTGATCATTTTTCCTCAACTAGCAGGAACAAGTGCTGTCCAGTAGGGTAATCAGTGGTCACATGTGGCTTTTGAGTATATGAAATATGACCAGCTTAAATCAAGACGTGCTGATAGTGTAAATTACACAGTAGATCTCAATAACTTAGTTTGAAAAAAGAATGTCAAGTATTTCATTAATACTTTTATATTTATGTAATGTAGAAAAAACATATTTTAGATATATTTTGATTGAATTTGCTGTTAAATTTCACCTTTTTTAACTTCTTTAATGTGGCTACTATAGAAATTAAAATTACATATATGATTCACATTATTGTCTCACATATTTCTACTGGACAGTACTGGTCTAAAGTTTTAATTGTCTATCTAATTTGATGCAGCTCGAAAATGAGGTGTGATCCAAAGAGATTCTCAACATTAAAACTTTAAGATGTAATCTTGTGTGATTTCCCCTTTTCCTTATATTGTAACTGGTTCAGGTTGGGAGCTCCATTTACAAATGGTTATAAAAATCTGTGGACCACCCTTTAACTACATTGTAAAATTTTCTTCAAAATTATTTTAAGGCCAAAACTTTCTCTCTATCTCTACCTTTTATGAAATAACCTCTAGCATTCTGTGGCCTCACAGAGGGATTCTCCTTTTCTTCAAACTTCTTTGCTACCCGTCTGCTTTTGTACCAACTATTTTCTTTATCCAAAATATCATTTTTCTGCTTTTCCTATGAATATCTTGGTACTCCTTCAAATACCAGCTTGACCCATCTTTAAGAACTGATCTCTCGTACTTCTGATCCTTCTTGTCCTCTCCCCGACTCTGAGCCTGTCTCTGTAAAAGAGAACTTGTTTTCTCCTTCCTTCTTTATTACAGTGAGGTGTCCTGTATCTGATCCTGCTCTGATGGACTCTGTGACCACTAGGACTGTGAAACTTCCCCCTTGCCTCATCCTTAGCACTTAACCCAGTTTGCTCATGGTAGCTGCTAAGGGCTTGTTTGCAGAAATCATTTTCATTTTTGTATGCGTGTATATGTATTTATTAATTTGTGAGAGGAATTTGTGAAGATGTGATGTATTCTTGGGTTTATTTTAAATGTCTCTTTGGAGATGGAATTGCCTCATTAGCAATTCACCAGGGTACTAATTGCATGTGACACCATAGAGGTATTATGTCCTATTTTTAAAATCCCTTGGTGGAAATAGAGACAAGGGTTGCATCTAAAACAAACACGGAATGTATAGACGTTTCCTTTCTGTGTTATAACTATTGGTCTGAGCAGGTGGAGTAGATTTTCCTACCCCAAAAAAATATTTTTTCCCTTTCCTTTGTGAATCCATTAGATGTGATTTGATTTTTCCCCTTCAGTTTAAAACTTGTAGCCTTAATTTGATTTAGAGAAGCAGCCTCCCTTTAGGCTATTAGTGTTAGTGACTTCTACTGTAACATTATTAGCTAAATATACTTTTATCAGATTGTGAAGGAAGAGAAAATTCCCCCCTTTCTCCTCTTGCTTCTTATGGCTGATTGAATAATTAAAATAACATAAAGAAGGTTAACAGGAGAATACAAGCAAAGTTTAATACCTGCACATGGGGAATTCAAAAAAGCATGAAGGATTCCAAAGACAGGCAAAATGAGGTATATATGTCATTCTGGACTAAGGAGAAGAGGGCAGGGGTCTGGGTCTTCAAAGAGAAAGGCAGCAATTTACAGAAAGATGAAAAGAGTTAATGTTTTGTAAACAAACGTTTGATGAACCATCTGCAGACAATGAGGCACAGAAAGAACTTTGATCAAATAGGCCTTACTAGGTTCCTCCCTGTCTGCCTCATCTAGTTCATATTATCCTAGTTTTCCATGGTGATAGCTCCTTCTGGGAACAGGACTTCTATCTTAAAGTTCCTTTAGGCAGTCAGGGGCAAGGTCAATGTTTCTTTCTGAGTCTTTTGTTCTTGAAAATAATCGGCCCCAAATAATCCTTGAGCCAAAGAGACACATTTTGGGGTGGCAAATTCTGTTCCACTAAAAGATCAAGGTTTGATAAGAAATAGAAATTGCTTACCTTAAAGGGGAGATGGGGTCAGAGACAACAAAAGGAGCTGACTCTCAAGTTTGCCCCACATACGCTTTCCGGTTCTTAATTACCCCAGCACCTACAAGAACCATATCTATTGTGACTCCTTCTGTCCACAGCCCTTTTCTCAAATAGCTGCCCACAATAGTCCTTTATTTAATTTCTATATTTACCTCCTGCAAGTGCATATTATCCCATGCAGTGTTTCATGGAGACTGGAAACACAATCAAGATGAAGTACAGACTCACCCAGGCAAAGCGTATTTCCCTCTCAACCATCCCAGCATTGACTTTACTGTCAAACAATTTAAAAGAAAAGTTTAAGAGTTAACCATTCAAATTTCTTCATGTCATAAGTAGTGAAACTCTTCCAGAAAAGAAATATGTTTTCCCAATGCTAACTTGTACTTAGCCAGAGTCTTAATTATACACAAGTTTTCTGGATACCTATCCTAGCTCCACCACACTATGATCTGGAAATTTCTTTTTGTTTTTCACATTGTGGACAAAGTCAAGTGCCTCCAATCATTTCATATCCTCTCTATTCTTTTTCCACTCTATCTCTGACTCCATAATCCACTTTGCACATTGCAGACACAGTTTAAAACTAGTCTTGCACTATAAGAAACCAACATCAACGGAACTGCTTCCCTGTTCAGTGACACCTTGTCCTCTCCCAACAGAAATTAAGATGAGCCTAAACGAAAAGGTTAATGATCTTCCAGAAACCAAGAGGAAAAAATATTGAATTGAAATATTCTTTGACTAGACAATGCTCTCTGAACAATTTATTTATTCATTGACATAATCATGTATATCTGAGGGGGAAAAAACTGTGTTAAACAGTTATATTAATTAAACGATTTCTACAGCTTTTGATATGTTAATGTACATTGTGAAAGTCCACATTCTGGATATGGTTTGCCATTTTTCCAAGTTTTTTGTTTTTGTCCCCAAAGCCCCAGTACATAGTTGTATCTCCCAGTTGTAAGTCCTTCTAGTTCTTCTATGTGGAATGCAGCCACAACATGGCGTGATGAGTGGTGTGTAAGTCCGTGTCCAGGATCAGAACCAGCGAACCCCAGGCCACCGAAGTGGAGTGCATGAATTTAAGCACTATGCCAATGACTCGGCCCCTTTCCAACTTTGACTATACAAATTTTTACACACACACGAGTGCAAGCATGCACACTCAACAGATTTACAAATATCAAATGACTAGCGCCAGTGCTCCATGAGACACATTTGGGAAACACTCTTTTAGAGAAAAGAAAGAAAGGAGGAAGCCTTTTTTCAGCTAAGAAAGTTGTTGTCCAATAAAAGATATGAAAATATTTCAAGAATATACAATCAAAGATTGTGTCATAAAAGAACTATAGGCATTTACGGATCTTCAAGAATTTGAAGCGTTTTCACATTGGAGATGAGAGAAAAGATGTGAGCAAAAAGGCAAGGAGAGGTTGGGAAGATAAGGGAGGTTACAGGGTATATTAACAAAATAGCCAGAAGTTCAGTTCTCAAGAGGAGTTGTTCTCAGCCAAGGATGGTTTATCTTCCCTCTTCCCCCAAGGCATATGGCAGATCTTGGTGACATATTTTGGTTATCATGCTGGACATGAGGATGGGCATGTTATTGGCACCTAGTGGGGAGAGACTAAGAATGCTGCCGAACATGTTACAGTGCACAGGATAGCCCCTCAATCACCACCACCACCGCCATCATCACCACCAAAACTTACCTTACCCAAAATGTCAATAGTGCCACTGTTAAGAAACCTTGCTCTGGAGTATAATGTGTGTGATGGGTACACCAGCCTCAAAAGTGTGGTTAAATAAAGTGTGGCTATATGGAATATTTAGAATTCCAAAATAAAATATGTCTTTCAGTTGGCAAAGGGAACCAGGAAATATTTCCTGTAGGTGAGATATTGACAGTTAAGTCTAAACTACCTAGTTTATACATAGGTTGAAGCCGGGGTGGGATGGAAAGAGAAAATAAAATAGCAGTGATGAGACTAAGATGAGAGGTGATGAAGCAGTTATAAGTATGAAAAATAACAGTCACCTGCAATCTTATTAGCCTTATCAAACCATAGGCAATATTTGAGTATATAGCTTCCCAGAATTTTTAAAATAACATATGATACTATATCACTTCACATTATTATCTTATAGAGCTTCTGATGAAATTAATATACATGGGGACCCTGATATATGTGCTCTTTTGTGATCTGTGATAAATACTTGTTTAATTAATACAAAATCATACATATAAGAGTATATATATATATAACAAATATATAAGGTACATGTATGTATACACTCAAAATGTGTAAGTATGTATATGTGTGTATACTCTAAAACGTTCACTCTATGAGCATATTTATATATATTTAAAGACTTGATGTCACTCAGTAGTAGGTCAGCAGAAAAGGTCACCATAGCTCCTTATAAGGATCTATTGATTCATCGTTTCTCTCACTCCTGGAAAGATACCCAACTTTGCGTTCTTGATCTGGCCAGAAGAAGAACTGCATGGTAGCATCCTGTCCACAAGATGGCAGTGGCAAGACAGTGTTTGGTGATAGAGGTTATTGGTGCCGGGGTTAAAAAAAAAAGAAGCTCTTTTGGTAATTCAATTTTGTGTCTGTCTATCAGAAGAGGATAAGGGGATTTCAGAGGCAGACAGCAAGGGGAAAGAGTATTAGTGGTACAATTTCTTTATAAGAAACAAAAAGTAAAGCGGCTTTTCTGTATGCTACAAACCTGCTCATCTTTTTCTCAAAGTGAAAATATTTTCACATAATTGCAGCACCATATTTAATAGCTGTGAATACCTTAGTCAAGTCTTGTCCTTACGAGGAAATTTCCATCGCTCTCCCTTTACATATACAAATGTTTGAAAGTGGTATTTTTATTTGTGTTTTTTTTTTACTTGACTGGTGAGAATTCTCCACTTTTATTTTAAAATTTTATATACTGTAGACATTACTTTGCTGGGAACCAATAAATATTTTCATTCATCTACAGCAATAGGTCGGTGGTGATGACTGTTTGGCCAACATATGAATAAGTATCAACACTACAATTCTCTTCTTTATTTGAGCCATGTGACATATCAGATTTTCCACGAATAGCTTGCCTTTGACTGTTTTTCAGCCAAACGTACTACTACTTTCACTCAACCTAAAAGAATTCAAACACTTCTGCTCTCTGTTCTTACTCTCCTCAGATTTGCTAACAGATTGTACTGCTATTAACTAAAGTTATCAAAATAACTTTTAAACATGAGTAGCGTGAGATAAAGTGTAAAAGATTTGTTTATAAAATGGGTGACTGAATGAAAAGAGAAGCAATAGTTAGGGTGACGTGGTCATCAAAAATAAAGTATCAAATCAATGTAAAAAACTCATTCAAAACTATTTTATGTTCTTAATGGATATAAATAAAACTCTGAATTATTGAAATGTCTGAAAGTATGAAGATTTATATAGATATACTGTTGCTTCCCAAAAACATTGTGCTCTCAGCATAGATGACTGTGGAAGTAAAGTGTAATTTTGTTGCTTTTGTGTTTTACAAAGACATTTTGGAGATAGGGCACTTTATTCCAGTAACGTGCTTGCCTGACTTCCTTCTTTCTTCTCTGTTACTTTCTTTATTCCTTCTTTCGTTTCCGCCTTCCTTTTTCCTTCCTTCCCCCCTCCCTCCTTCTCTCTCTCACCCTTTCTTCTAAAAAATCTATAAAACAACTTTTCTGTGCTAGATGTTTGTGATACTGAGATGTGATACTGTGGGACAGAGCTTGCTGAGACTCATACTAAGCTTATAATTTTGTGATACAGAAAAATGGGGAGAATGGTGGACCATTAAGAAAGTAATATTTAAGTTGTGACTTGGAGAATGACTCTGACCATCCAGAGCAGGTGTGTGTGTGTGGGAAGGAAAACATAGTGTGGCTCTTCAGGCTTATGGGACAGCATGAACAAAGTCTTTACAACTATATGGAGCTTTGTTTTTTTAAAAAAAATGAAGTAACAATAGGTGTTTGGATCTCAAGAACGAAGGAAGAAAGAATATGAGTTGAGCTTGGCTAGGCGGACCACATAAAAACATGGGCTTTTAAAAATAAGAGAAGACACTGTTGGAACTTAAAATACGTATATGTGTATGTGTATATATGTATATGTGTGTGTGTACACATGTATAATATGTCCTGCTTCAAACTCTTCCTTGGGAATCTAGGAGAACATTAAAAGTCAATGTAGCTCTACATATTGCCCTCAAGTACCAAACTTAAGGAAATTTGGGAAAGTCAAGGAAACTAACTAAATACGTAGATTCTTAATAAATAATAATTGAGGCATGCTAATTGCATAGCACAGTATGTATAAAATCTGTTATACATTTAAATCATAAATGACTTAAAAGTATTTTAAGCTAAGCTCCATCCTAAATATACAAATTTGATATAAAGCTAAAGTTATTGGTTATTACTACAGTTTTTTCAGGTAATTATAACATGCAACTGAGATTGAGAACCACTGCTTAAGGAAGGGCAAGTACATTGCTAACTGTGAGACAATCCTTTTCCTTAAAATGAGTTCAGCCTATGTGTCCTTGTGAAGAATGTTTACTTAAATAATTTCAATAGTTGGAGGAACTGACAAGCCTGCAGTTCAACCTGGTGGGAAGCTTGAAAAGGGAATAGAGGTATGAGGCAACATATATACTATTATAAATAAATAGGGTATGACCCCATCTGCCCTCGACAAGTTTACTTCCCTAAATCTGAGACATAAGTCCCGCACAGCCAGCCAAAGCCTGTAGGCTCTCAGAGCACCATTCACAATGCAGATCAGCTCCTAAGGGAGTAAAGGAGAAGGATTTAGGGAGTCTGATCTTTCCTTGGACAGGAAGTGAGGGGAAGGTGGAGGCTTTGGGATAGGGGAATACATATGTCTTTTTCAAAGAAGATATTTCAAATGCTAATTGTTTATTTGTATAAACAAGATGAGGCGTCTGGAAAGCTAACAAAAACAAAAACATAGAAGAGAGAAGAGACAGGAAAAAAGGTAAAACAAAATAGAAAAAAAAAGAAAAGACAACTCCAACACAGTGTGGAAATGGTTAATCTTGTAAACTGATTCCCTGTAGCCACAGAGAGACCATCTGCCTTAAGAAGGCTGGCTAGGACTCTCCAAGTACAAAACTTTCATTATTTATGCATTCTTCAAAAAGCTTTGAGAGTAGAACTGTGATGTATATGTATGTGGCACGTGCCTCTGTGTGGTGGCTGACACTGCCTTTCCCTTAACCCCTCCACATTACTTAAACCACCATTTCCCTCTTCAGGATTTGGTGACTGAGTCAGAGGCACATCTAGTGTTCTCTAGAAGGCACATACCTCTACGGTCCCTCCATCTTACTGGGTCCTATTTCATGAAAGATCTCCATTGGAGACCAGAAAATAGTCAACTTAGCTAGAAATTTGACTTGTTGTTTTCTATATTTGAAAATTCCCTGGAATTTCTCAAACTCAATTTTAGAGCAATTTGCCTATACTTGATTAATCTAGTGGGCTATTTTTGGAAACTCTGGAGAAATAAAGAAGTAAAAGGATTGGACGTGCCATGCTCCATTTTGTTACTGGTTCCTTATGAGATTGGCATCACCCTACCTAACAAGGTCAATGTGGAGTGGAAGTTACTAACCTTCGATGGTGCAGGGTGGCTCATAGTCCACTGAGAGCAGCAGGAAAGACCAAGACACAGGTAAGTGCCCTCATATGTTTGCAGATGCAAGAAATAAAGACAAAATCCCCTTGCTTCCTCCTGTATGATGAATCATGGATTCTCGAGGTATAGGGCATTTACAACTGGTATTAAGAAAGAAGATTTTGTGCTGTAAAAGATCAGGCATTTTTTAAAAAGTATTCCCTTTATACTTTTTTTTATCAATCTATCCTTTTATGTCGGGAAGAATGTCTTGGTGTCACACAACTGTTTTAAGCATTTCCCTCATATGTGCATCTGTAAGTTTAGCCAAGAAATAACAGGTTTTAGGCTCAAAATCTCAGACAATCAATGGTATCTGCCTAATATTTAATAATATTGTCTTGGTTATATCATGTTTGTTTCATTTTAAAATAGGTATTAGTTGTTGATCATTTATCATAGTGACAACATTTATTTATTATTTATTTATTTATTTTAAAGATTGGCACCTGGGCTAACAACTGTTGCCAATCTTTTTTTTTTTTTCTGCTTTATCTCCCCAAACCCCCCCTGTACACAGTTGTATATCTTAGTTTCAGGTACTTCTAGATGTGGGATGTGGGACGCTGCCTCAACGTGGCCTGACGAGCGGTGCCGTGTCCACGCCCAGGATCCGAACCCTGGGCCGCCGCAGTGGAGCGTGCGAACTTAACCACTCGGCCACGGAGCCGGCCCCGATAACATTTATTTTAAATATAAATTTACTTGCTAAATATTAGTCAATGTGAGGAAAATATTAAATAAGTAACAGTATCAATGGCATGTGAATATGGAGAAGTTTGTGAACAACTGAATCCAGATTACTATGCTGGGTCAGAGCGCTTGTTCTCTATACTGACTTTCATTAGAATCATCCAGGGAACTTTAATTATATAGATGTTAGGATACCATCCCAGACCAGTTAAATTAGAGTCTCCAGGGAGTACAGCCTGGACATTGATTTTTTTTTAAAGCCCCTCAAGTGATTTTAATGTGCAGCCAGTATTGAGAACCACTGGGTTGGAGATGGTGATTCTAATAAAGGGCGAATATATGCCCCCAACCCCAAAACACACACAGACGCAGAGACAGCCACAAATAAACAGATACAATGGCACAGTCACAGAGAAGCTTTATTTTTAATAAAAAGCTCTCTTTTTAAAGGAAGAACAAATTGTAGTTCAAAATAAAACTATGCTCCCTTGCTCTGCAGATTCAAATGCCTGGGTTTCTGAACACGTTCTACTGGGACCAAGCTTAGGTTCAGCCATTAGCTTAATTTGTCACCTTGGGCAAGCCACTTGACTTCTCTGTGCACTGATTTCCATTTTTATAAAATAAAGGGAGAAAGGATGTTTGACATGGATGATCCCTAAAGACCCTTCCAGCTACAAATCTTTATGGTTCTTTCTTTTAAATGGAAATGACCAGAGAATCAGTGTTTCCTCTTTGGTTTTGCATTAAGGATTATAATTAAAAATAGAATCATAGATGTGGTGTATGAGGTTTTCCTTTACCTTTTTACTGTAGATAGATTTTGAAAACTAATTTTTCTCTCCCTGAGCTGACAGTTCAGCCAGCAAGCAACCTTTTAAAAGCCTTACTCAGAGCAAAGAACCCAGCTTGAGTATGCACAGAGAAGACATGGTTGACCTAGTAATGAGGACTGTGTAAAATCACATTGATTTTCTTTTTTGACCTCCTTTTCCATTTAACCATTTGTCAATACTGGAGAAAGAAAGCTGTAGAGTGCAATTTTTCAGCAACTGGAGAAAAGACAACTTGTCCAGAAGAAGGAAGTTAGGATACAATTTTGACATGGACTCAGAGCTTTAAGTAGAGTGACTTTTCTCAAGTTTTATGCTGAATATAAATCTGTGGGGTCAAACAAGTATTCTGCATTCAGTTCTTCCTGAATCCTTCATTGGCCTTACTCTCCTTTTGCCTCTGGACTCCTTTCTCCCTTTTTTGCTCTTATCTACCTCCCAAGTATCTTTCAAGACAGTTTAGGGATCACTTCTGTGAAGTATCCCATAACGGCTCTCGAAAATTCTTCATCCTTTGACAAGGTTGAGTGCTCCATTATCAGTGCCTAGCACAACTTACCTAGCAATACTCTGGTACCTATATCACCGTCTCACAATTATTAGGTTTATTTGTCTCACTGATGAAAGTGCAAAGTCTCCAAGGTCAGAGGCATGTCCTTATTTGTCTGCCTCTCTCCAGGAACTGACACAGTGCCTGACACATAGTAGAGGTTTTGGAAATGAAAAAGAACACTTAGTGCTTATAAGTATATTCTTCAAAGATAAAAATGTTCTCAAACATCCTAGGCTCAAAAAATATTTTATTTCTACTACGGAAAGGATATATCTACTTGACAATTCATTTATAACTTATTCTCAGGTCCAAACTCAATTACTGAAGCTGGGATTTGATTTCTGCAAACCTAGAATTGAGAAGCAATAGTGAAAAGGTGGTATGTTATGGGCCAACCCCAATCAATTGGTTGTGCATGGCTAGGGCATTGAATTGAAAGTATTTTGAAAGTATATTAAGGCTAGCTAAGAGATTCTTGATTATTAGCAATATTCAACCGGGGTACTGATGAGATTGTCAGTAAACAGGCTTTGTGTTTGTTAAAGTTGGACAAATCAGTGAAATATAAACAGGGTTTCATTAGCTGAGATGTGTGAATAGTAGCTTGGGCAAGCATTTTAGAAGTAGATCAGTTACAGATAAAACATTCCAAGTCTCAGTTATGATTTGGACCTACTATGATTTATATACAGCAGTGTTCTGCTATTTGAACAAATTTTTCCCAAATCCATTTCACCATTATGGGGTGTATGTGTGTGCACCTGTGCGTTCTTTCCAGCTAAGAGGCTTAGAAGACAAGGCAAAGTATGTATGCCCTAGATAGATGATATGCTTGCAGTATGACATGACCACTTTGAAAACTAATATGATATTTTGATATAAACACAGATGTCAGCTACAGTCCCCTTTTCCACTTAAGTGTCAGTAAACTTCAGATTAAGATTCTCTGTAATATGATAATTATCTCTTTATCTATCTGTCTCTCCTGTTGGAATAAGAGCTGCTCAAGAGCAGAAACTATAAACCATATTCATCTTTCTTTCCCTAATTTCTACACAGACTATATAATTGTGTGTGTGTTTGTGAGCATGTGTGTTTGTGAGTGTGCGGGTGTAGAATTATACACATATATTATGATCTCCTATATCCACGAAAGTCAATGTGGAATATTATTTATATCCCTCCAACATCAAAAGTCTCCCTTTTACAGTGTTACTCCTAGATGGAGCTGTAGCGATGAATGTGTTTTAGAGTTTTGGAGGTGATCTTTTCAATTTGAACAAGAGCTTCTTCTAATCCTACATAATTTTTCTCAGTTGTGATATTGACCTACTTTAAGCTAAAACAGTAAGCAGGGCAGAAAACCCTGGTTTGGCTGCATCTAAGAATGGAAAATGCAGAAAGTGCACAACACATTTCAAACGTTAGTTTTAAAAAAATGTATCAATGAAGATTGGAAATGAAAGAAATACTATACTTCCTAGCCCCAATATATACATACACACATTATAGACAGATAATAGATCAATATATAGATTTTTTAAAAAGGCAGACTTTCCTGCCTCTGTATAGAAAGTATCGCCAATCTCACCTTGGTAGATATACACCGAAAGATTCACTAATCCTAAGTGTGCAGCTCAAATAGTGCTTACATACTGACTGAATACACCCATGGACCTGGACCAAGAAAGGGAACATTATGAATAATCCCTTGTGTTCATTAAACTTCAGCATTATAATTCAGTTAATGTTGAATTCTTTTTTTTTTTTTTGAGGAAGATTAGCCCTGAGATAACTACTGCCAGTCCTCCTCTTTTTGCTGAGGAAGCCTGGCCCTGAGCTAACATCCATGCCAATCTTCCTCTAAATTATATGTGGGACGCCTACCACAGCGTGGAGTGCCAAGCGGTGCCATGTCCACACCCGGGATCCAAACCGGCAAGCCCCAGGCTGCTGAGAAGCAGAGCGTGTGAACTTAACTGCTGTGCAACCGGGCCGACCCCAATGTTGAATTGTAACAGTATACAATAATTTTACCTATTTATGTATTTCATATAAATGAAATTAAATAGCATTACTCATTTGTACCCAAGGCCTTTCACTCAGGAGTATATTTGTGAGATTCATTCATATTGTTGCGTAAGCATAGTGGATTCTGTGATACTCCACCCCCATCCAGAAACCCCTTGAGGAGTAAAGGACTTATTAGCACAGCTGCTGGAAAGGGTGCCGTGGACAGCCCCCAGCTCTCAGCTCCCTTTTGAAATTGTGAAGTGAAGAAAGGCACTCTCCGGGGTGGCCAACACCCAATAACTGATCCATGTAAGGGTACGTAGGGTCCGACCTCTTGCCTCAATTCCAGAAGTCTCTGATAGGCTATCCTTTGTTTAAAACTGTAGTTCTGGTCAAAGCATCTGTTGGGACAGGTTCAAAACTTGACTTCTCCTTCTGTCCAATACTCATTTCTCCCTTTACTTTCTTCAAGTGCTTGTCTCGAATACCAATCTGTAAATATGCAGTTGTCTTTTGTTCATCCTTATTGCTCTAGAGTATTCCGCTGTACATCAAACATGATTCGTGTGTTTACTGTTGATAGGTACATGAGTAGTTTACAATTTTGATAATTATAAATAGTGCTACTGTGAATATTCTAGCTCAGTCATGCACAGAATAATGGAAAAAAAAACATTTCAGTCAATAATGGACCGTGTATACAACGGTAGTCCCATAAGATTAGTACCATGTAACCTAGCTGTGTAGCAGGCTATTCCATATAGGTTTGTGTAAGTACACCCTATGATGTTCACACAAAGATGAAATCACCTAACAACATATTTCTTAAAATGTATTCCTGTCATTAAGCAACACAGGACTGTATATGTGTTTTGATAAACATAATGAATTTTTATTGAGTGACTATTTAGAAGTGGGATTGCTGAGCTTTTGACTCTATATTTTCAGCTTTTGAATATATCTATTAAGTACTGATATTATGCTTTTAATGGCAGACTTTTCCCTACACAAAGCAATGAGGAAGACAACTTTTAAATTGGGTATGAGTTGCATCAGATTGAAAATATATATATCTTTTTTTTTTTTTTTAAGAAAGAGAAAGGCTTTCCTAATGGACCTCAGAGAATATTTACTCAGAGTGTAGAGTGGGGAAGAAGGAATGTCTTCTACTTTGGAGATAAAAAACGATTACCAGCCGGGGAAAGAGGGGGTTAACAAGAGGCACTTAGATTCCTGGAGCTCAATTTTAGATTATGCTCAAAATATGATCTATTTCTTGAAAAGTGTCAGGAAAAGAAACTGAAAGAAGGAATATAGAAAAGAAGACATTGTGTGCATAGTAACTTTTGGGATTTGGGGATATCTTAAGCCATGATGACAGACAAGACACTCGGTGGAGAGATGAGAGGAACATCTTTGCATTATATTTAATTCATAATGAACATCTTGAAGTAAGAGAGTAGCAAGAATATATCCCTGTTATATAGCCCATGAAAGGAGCTCAGTAGTGTGATTAAACAAACAAAGAAAGAAGGAAACAATAGGAAACAAAAAACTGAATCCCCCAAAAATTCTTCAGTCATGTTCTGTGCCATGTTGCTGAATTTTAAAAATACATTTCTAGAGTTGAAAACCTCAATTTTGTATTTTAAAGTAAACTGCACTATACTTTGGTTTTACTGTAGGATTCCTTCAGAATAAAGAAGAAAATTAAGATTGTTCATATCATTAAAATGTCAAGTATCTGGTGCATTTTTCTAAGAATTAATTAATAAAGATTAGTCTCCACAATTATTTTATTTAAAAATCCCATGTGGATTAACTTGTTCTACTGAAGACATGACTCTTATCTCTTATAGAGAGCTTAAGTTACTTGAAAAATTAATTGTTAGGGTCCACTTTGGTTGCATTCTTCTGTAGTTATCTGTCCTCTCTTGGCAATCATTGTTTGTTTGATTTTAATGCTTGAAGAAACCTCAATCAAGTATAAGTTCTTAATTGTGTTAGGGGTGAATTGTGCCCTCCAAAAGTTCTTATGTTGACATCCCAACCCCCAGGAACTCATAATATGACCTTATTTACAGATAGAGTCTTTACAGAGGTAACTAAGTTTGAAATGAGATCATTAGGGTGAGCCCTAGTCCAATATGACTGGTTTTCTTATATAATGGGGGAAATTTGGTGACAGACATATAAACAGAGAGAAAGCCATATGAACATAAAGACAGCCATCTACAAGACAAAGAGAGAGGCCTGGAACAGAATATTTCCTTACAGCCCTCAAAAGGAGTCAACCCTGCCAACACTTTGATCTCAAAGTTCTAGCCTCCATAATCGTGAGACAATAAATTGTTATTGTTTAAGACATTCAGTTTGAAGTACTTTGTCAAGGCAGCTCCAGTGAACTAATACACTATCTTACTCACAAAAAGTAATAGTTTATAAGTATTTATTAAAAGAATAAGTGAATGTAAATGAACCAATGAATGAATGAACTACTTTTTTAAAAAAGTATCATGAAGTTGATACTTAAGAGGAATTGGCAAGCTTAAAATAAAAGTAATTCCATGGCTTTTATTGCTTCTGTTTTGTTGTTTTGCTGAGGAAGATTCACCTTGCCTAATGTCTGTGCCAGTCTTCCTCTATTTTGTATGCGAGTTGCCACCACAGCATGACTGCCGATGAGTCATGTAGGTCCACGCCTGGGAACCAAACCCTGGCTGCCGAAGCAGAGCACACCAAACTTAACCACTAGGCCACAGGGCTTGTGCCTGGAATTCCATGATTTTAGAAATAATTTTAAAAAATCAATTAGCATCTGGTATTTTTCTGAAATTAACATATTTTATAAGAAAGGGAGTGGAGATAATATTTTTTGAATTTAGAATATCTTCCATGTAATATTCTGGGCTCTACAGACATATTTTTCAATTAATTTGAATGCCAAATTTTCAAAGAAGATATTATTATTCCCCTTTTACAGAAGATATAACAAAAGTTTTAAGTAACTTAAAATGTCACCAAGATAAAGTAAATTGAAGAGTCTGCATTTGGAGGAAAAGGAAATGAGAGATCTGGTCTAGCCTCAAATCTGTCTTTTTTCTGTCTTTCCAACTTTCTTAGAGTATGGGAGAAGGTAGTTAACTATAAAGACAACTAAAAAGATAATTGGGGTTTTAAAATAGCAACAGGAGTGGAAATCTCACAGAAAGCCTCTAATGGACAGCTCCCTTTCACCATTTAAAATATAAATAAAAGGGGAAAGAAAACAGAGATGGCTGATGAACATGCCCTATTCCATTGAATGTTTTTGGCCATTTTGTTAAGAAGAATCAGTTCTAGTTGTTCTCAAAAGTTCAACAGAACACAAAAACGCCGTTCTCATTTCTTTATAATGCCTGCAATAATGTATTCACTTTAAAAAATATTTCAAGGAAAAGCTTATACCTTAGGCAAAAGAACGTCATGCTTGGTTTCGGAGGATCAGATTTCATATTGTGGTTCTAACATTTAATACCATTATGACTCTGAAAATTTACTTGACTCTTTCTTCCTTTAAGAAAATGTAGATGGAAGAATCTTACTTGCCTAAAACATTTTGATGAGTCCATGTGAAGATATCAAAAAATACAGACAACTTTTAAAATATCTGGTGTATACAAGGAGTTAAGCTTGTTGGACAGTGAGACACTCCAGATACGTAATGTGTAAAGAAAACATTGTTTACTTCCCAGTTATTTTGCTACAGACCCCCTAAGAAGTTTTGGCTATTCAGCTATGTGATTAGGGAAATAGATAAGAGATAGATATATTGTTGGAAACTTGTGAAACTAATCCGGACCTTGGATATAATGGAGGTAGGATGGAGACCCCAGATTTCGGGACAAACTGGAAAGGAAAGAATGTCCAGATGACAATATTACTCACTCTAAAATGATCATAGGCAAAAACGTCCTTGCATCTAGGAGGAGAAAGCTTGGGGATCACGAATCTGCATGCATTAGGGGAAGAATAAATGAAAAGATGACTTTTGTAAATAAACCCTTATTTTTCCTGCAATGAATTGATTTGATAATATTGACAAAAATTGAAACACTCTAATGAGATCATTTCTGAAATTGTTGAATCTTTTAATATGCTGGGGGAACCTCATTCTAAAAGATTCAAACTGGATAGAGATTCCACTTGAATGAAGTTATGGAGATATTTCTAGGCAATCAAAACACTTCTACCACATTTGAAAAAAGAATGGGTGAACATTAATCTGGCCTTTGTTGCATGCGTATAATTCACTCATTGATTCAGAAATCAATACCAGGAAGAAAATGAACTATTATCAACTTTTGTTGTCTCATTTTCTGGGCAGCATTCCCAATAAAAATTCAGCCTTGGGCATCCAATCATTGTGTTTATTAGTCCTTTATTTGTGTGTTTATTTCTTCCCAGACTATTTATATTGCCTAGGAATTACTTTATTTTGTGATTTATAGATAAGCATACATTTAATGAATTGGAAATCAAAGAGTGAGTGAAAAGACCAGGTCAGAGCAGACATTTAATGAAAATAAATAAATGAGCCTGCACGGACTAAGGGAGGGAGGTATGTGTGACCCTTTTCTGAATTGCTTGATACAATTAGTAGAATGGGGAACTTTGGGGATTGCAGTTTTGTTTATTTGTTTTAAACTTCTATTTCATTCTTACTATTTTGTTGGTGGTTGTGGTGGTGGTGGTGGTGGTGGTGGTGGTGATACTTTCCTTTGCTCTTATCAAAGGTGTCTGAGAGAACATCCAAACTTTATCATTTGGCATTTGAAGAACCTGAATCCCAGGAGGAAGGGGATGGAGACAATCCTCAGGTAGTAACAGCACTAGATGGAATTTTATGCTCTGCACTTCGGCAGAGACAACATGTTGGTCCATCACTATTGCAAATGGTGATGGACCACTAGCAGTTAAACGATGTGCTATTCTGGGGAAGATCCTGTTACATCTGGGAAAAGCAGGAAAATGCCATGACATATTAGTAATTAATGTCTCCTGCTTGTGCAGAAGAGGAGTGAGAGACATAGCAGTATATTTCTATCCCAAATGACATGATTTTGAATCTCTTTCTGGAGACAAATACTTTTATCCAAAGATTTCTGTTTGGATAAATTAATCTCTTACTAATTTTTGCATTTTCTCTTTCTGATGTGTACAAGCTGGTAAAGCATTGGTTAAATGAGTTAATTATATTAAGGCACGATAAATATTCCCAGAATTTTGCTCTAAGCTAAAACTCAATATTAAGAGTCATTCACTATTTGCTGTCTGGGTTATAAATGCAGTAAATCAAAGAGCTTCCAAACTTTAAAAGTTTAGATTTCACTTGGTATTTGGACTTGGAACTAAATATTATATCTGTCACACAACAGACCTTAATAAAATAATGGTTATTCCACCACTTCCAATGTCTATTCCACCCAGAAGGGTTAAGCTGGGAACATTTTTGTTTATAACAGACATCGTAGAGAAATGTCAAATTTCTGCTGGGGAACTGGACTCAATATCTCTAACGTCCCTTTCATCTATGAGGTTCTATGAGTTAAACACATTTATCTTGGTGAAAGAACACTATTTACACGCTATTGGGTTTAAAGGCAATGATTTTTCTCTGGATGAGTCATCTTCACAGCTAAAGGCTGTGTCCTGAGCTCCCCACACACTCAGTCCCTCCTTTTCTTCTGAACCCTGCAAATCTGGTCTTCCATTTTTATCTGTGTATACAGAGACCTCTGGTGCTCTCAGCCCACCCAGCCTCAACTCAGAAGACTGGGCCATGTTTTAGAAAAACCCCTGTCCCTCCCTCTGGTAATATGCTTGTAATCTTGTAATTAGCAAGAAATGCTAATGCTATGCTAATGTTTTTGTAAATTTTAATACTTTATTTTCTATAATTTCATATGTTTTCTAGGCTTCCCATGTCAAGGCGAGAAAGGATCCATTCCTTCTTTAAATAACCGATTATTGAGTGCCTATTATGGTGATAAATGCATGGAGTACAGTGGCAAATAAAAGCAGATACCATCTTTGTTTTCACAGAGCTTGTAGCCAATAGATTGAGAAAGATATTCATGACCAAAAGGAATAGCCAGATATGCATGCAGTGAATTCTGTTGATGCCCTGCCTACATCACTTTCACCAGCTGGTGTAATCCCCCCTCCTCCCTTTCTGTGCTTTGACTGTTGGTTGATAACTACATGCAGTTGTCCACAACTCAGAGAATTGCTCCTGGCCATACTGGAGCCAATTAGCTCAAGACTCAGGTAGAGTGACTCTCCTGCAAAACTTGGTTAACAACTAAGGCTGATTGAAAGGGTTTTACAAAAAGCTGCCCCGTTGCTACAAGGTAGGACTAACTGTGAGGTGGAATTTGTACGCCAGACCTTCAGAAGAGATTGTAGTTTGTCTCTATCTGAGTCTACATTTTTTCTTTTTCTTTTTTTTTTTCTGCTCTATCTTCCCAAACCCCCCATACACAGTTGTATATCTTAGTTGCAGGTCCTTCTACTTGTGGAACGTGGGACACCGCCTCAACGTGGGCTGACCAGCGGTGCCATGTCCATGCCCAGGATCCCAACCCTGGGCCGCTACAGCGGAGAGCGCGAACTTAACCACTCGGCCATGGAGCCAGCCCCTCTTTTTCTTTTATACCCTGTTTCGCTCACTCCCATCATACTCTAAAAACTACTTGAGCAAAAATCCATACCTGCCTCAGATGTCACTTCTAGGGGATAAACCTATGACAATGTATAATTGTGATCGTGACAACTCATGAAGTGTGTGGGTGTTCCTTTCAGAATACATTGGAGGTGGAGTTTGACCTGTACAGTGCAAGAAGGGCTTTCTTAGGAATTGAAAATGTATCTGAAATGTAAATGATGCTTAAGAACTATGAAGATAACAGAATAAGAGTTCCCCAAATGGAGGAAAATCTGTGTCATAAAACTAAGGAAAGAAACATCATGATACATTTGAGGAAGAGAGAGAAGGGTGATGAGGTTGAATCCCAGAGAATGGTAAGAGGTGTGGTGAAAGGCAAGAGCATATGGAAGAGCAGGTAAGGGCTAGGCTCTTTAGACCACAGTAAAGAGTTTGGATTTTAAATTTAAGTGTAAGAAGGCATTGAGATTTTGAAGTAGGACAACGGGATCAGATGGAATTAAAAATACGTTTAGCAAGATAGACTGAAACGTATAAAACTTATCTAACTCTGTCTGGTTACTCTGATTTACCACCCAGTCAACGTTCCCATCAGACATTCAACAGACCTAGCATTCAACCCAGCAGAACCATCTGCTCTTTAGGCCTATTTATACACAGGACTGAGGTTCCCTTCTCTGCTTATTCTATCTTGGAGCTATGCTATACTTCCTTTTCCCCCACAGACCCACACATTTTGCCTAATATCACCCTTCTATATTTATTTTCCAGAACAAAGATTAAACATTTTTCAAAACACTTGACTATCCACTAAGTGTTTTGGAATATTCTTGGTTCCAGGGAGCAGACAACAATTCAGAAGTTAAACTTGCCCATGCACTCTTGATCAAATGACTGAGGGTAAGCCAGCGTGAGAATAAAAGTTTCATTAAGATATAGGGGTTTTCACCAAGACACAAATGGAATCTGGTGATTTTATTTGGTTACATCAGTCATTATATACATAAGTTGATGACTTATGCAGAAGACATTGTCATCTTTTTCCCCATTATTTTCTTATTAAATATACATCTGTAAATGGAGATCTGTGAAAAGCAAAGTCAATAAACCAGTCATTGAGTGATATTTAAAATGACATTCTGTTAATGGAACAAATTTCTAGTGTTGAACAGAAGCTCAAAGCATACTCATGGTTTAAGGAAAGTTTTATAATATAGTTGTCTCCATAGTTAAATGGCACGCCAGACTAGTCAGTGATGGTGAGCATTACAAGGGAAGATCCAAAATGCCCCATGGACTTTCCCATTGGCCGGGCCGAAGAGTTGCACAATACGTATACTATTATATATTATAACATCGATTATTTATCAAGCTTTTCTTAAGGTCTATTCTAGGGATTTTTTTTTGCTACAAATATGAGTTACTTGCTCCAGTAACTCATTGTCTATTAGTCATATCTCTGCACAAAATCTACTGAATTTATCAGAGGACATATGCTGTCAAAAGTGAGATGGTCTTGCTTCTGAAATATAATGAACTGAAAGATTTGTTATTCTTAAAATACTTAGGTTGGTCATATTTGGAATATGCCACCCCACATATGCCAGAATTACTACCATGGATAGAATGTCATTCTACTGACCTCAGTGTAAAGCAGAGTTCAAAGAAATTTTAATAATAATTTAAAAAACCCTTAGATATATTCTGCTTCAACTTCCCCATCAGGAACAAAGCATGTCTCAGCAGTACACTCTGATGATGACATGTAACTATTGTTAGTTATTTGTCAATTGTTAAATTATTCTTATCAGTGAGAATCACCAGAATCATCCACTATAAACACATATAACTAAATCTGTCTATCTGTCTATCTATCTATCTATCTATCTGTCTATCTACCCATCATCTGCCTATCTCTATCTGGATTTCTCCACCTAAATATTTCTATTTATAGATCTACCCATTCACATGTCCTTGTGTGTGTAATATACACAAACACACAAGCATATGTTTTATCTTCTTTGTCTAATTAACATTATAACATGGAAATTTCCCCATATCATTTTAAAAGTCTTCATAATTATTATATTTAATGGCTATCTTATCTACTAACACACACTATTATTTATTTAACCCATTTTTCTGAATCTGAAATGTTAGTTATTATTATGGAAGATTAGCCCTGAGCTAACTACTGCCAATCCTCCACTTTTTGCTGAGGAAGACTGGCCCTGAGCTAACATCCATACCCATCTTCCTCTACTTTATACATGGAATGCCTACCATAGAATGGCTTTTGCCAAGCAGTGCCATGTCGGCACCCGGGATCCGAACTGGCGAACCCAGGGCCGCCGAGAAGCGGAATGTACGAACTTAACCGTTGTGCCACCAGGCTGACCCCCTAGTTATTA
The DNA here is from genome assembly GCF_021613505.1 of Equus quagga. Taxonomy (NCBI): domain Eukaryota; kingdom Metazoa; phylum Chordata; class Mammalia; order Perissodactyla; family Equidae; genus Equus; species Equus quagga. The sequence continues at coordinate 58,472,732 of NC_060279.1, forward strand.
TTTTTGTAAAATGGCAATAATGTACCAAGCATGTCCTGTTACATACATAAAAGAATTTCTACATTAAAAAATTATAATATTAGAATTATTGAGACAAAAAGTAGGATTGTTTTAATATGCTTGTAATCTGGCAAACTCGCTTTCTAAAAAAGTTGCACTAATGAGCACTTTCATCAGCACTCATCAGTTAATGTGAAGGGCCATATTCAAACATTCATTACTTTGAAATGACTAATTTAATAAAGAAAATACAGTATATAATGTTTGACTATAGTGTTTTTAAAAGCTTTTTCAACCCTTCACATCAATCAGTAACCATGTTTTAACTGCTTGGTGTAGTTTTCACTATAATCATACATAAGCATCTATAGTTTGTCACAATTGCTTTATTTTACAATACGAGCATTAGAATGTCTAAACAGGTGGATGTATATTCAGATTATATATATATATATATATATATACATACACACACACATTCCCTTTTGAATTTCTACTTTTGTGAATGTATCTATGTGTCTGTGAAGGTTTCAAAACATCTAAACAAATTCTTAGACATTCTTCAATTGAGGGACGGAGTGTATGTCCCATCTTCCTGAATCTGGGCGGGCCTATCACTGCCACAGCCCATAAAACACAGGGAAATGAATCCCGAACCTAGATCATAGAAAGACATGTGGCTTTCACCCTGCCTACTATACCACTTGCTCTTGAAGATTTGACAGGCTGCCAAGTAGGACATCTAGCTACTCTGAGACTGACATGCCAGAGGCAAAATATAGATGCTTTGCTTAAGGCCTGAGTCTATCCTTCAGCCATCACAACTCAGGCACCAGATGTGAAGTGAAGTGAAGAAGCCATCATAGAAATGGATCCACAGTCCCTGCTGCCCCAGTCCCCCAGAGGTTGAGTCACCCTCAGTCATTTGAGGACACTTTGAAGCAGAGAAAAGTGGGCCTTATTGTGTCTTTGCCAAATTGCTTACTCTCAGAATCAGTGAGTGTAACCAAATCATTGTTTAACATCACTAAGTTTTAGGGTCATTTGTTTGTGGAACAACATCCTACTTCCATTTTTATACTGGGACTTTCAAACAATTTCCAACTCAATACCTTTCTAGGAATCTTCTCTTGGAATAAATGTTCCCATTAATGTCCATGATCACCAAATCTTTGACACAACCCTTAAACCATAAATTGTGCACCAAAGTTCCTCTAATAATGTCCAAATTCAACAAGTGGGATCCTAGAACATTCCATTGCCGTAAGAAGCAGATATAAGGAAGCAGCATCCTTGTGCTAATGCATTAGCAAATATGTCCTAATAAGTATTGTGCAATCTAATTAGATGCTTTTCCATTTGCAATCCTCTTCCTCAGGGAGGAACTAATAGGAAAGGAAGATTTGAAGGAAATCTAGTCACAAAAGACAAAAATGAAAAGTCTGTAAGAATACAAAACAGACACAGAGGAGTTGACAAGAGAGTCCTGTCAACTCTTTTAAAAAACAACGTATTTAGGATTGAGTTCTTGGAACTGCCATGCACTGGTGTGAATTCAGTGTGTTTAAAGGATGGGACTACAGAGGTGGGTCATTCATCAAGCAACAGAATTGAAGGAGACTATCTTTAAATCTCCTTCTGATTCCATACATCTGTGAATTCAGTTTTGTGTCCTGAAGTTTATAAGGTGAGCTGTACACAAGGTAAGGGTTTCAACAAGTATGTGGAAAGCCATGTTTCAGATGTAAGTGGAAACATAGGTGATGACATTTTATTAAGAAATCTTCCATTGGGTTCCCCTCAGCACATAGATACCATACAGACATTTCAAATGTTAGTGTTATTCTTACCTTCCCTTGATGTGTGTCATTCTGTGTTCACATTCTAAAAGGCCAGAGTGACAATAGTATATCTCACGCTTGGAGGTAATTGTGTATCTCATCCCAGCCAGTCTGATACGGGATTTCTGAATCACCTTTTCCTGGTGGTCTATTATAATGATATCAGTAACTGTCGATAATCCATTAGCACGTGAACATTTGATTTAAAGCAATAATTACCTGTCATTCTCACACTCACATCGGATGTGGTTAGCATCTTTATCTGGTGGCACTTCCATCTGGTATAAGTACAGAGAAAATAAACAGAAGCCAAAGAAATAACAAACTGAAATCCATTTCTCATTATTTGAGATGCTAATACATCAAAAAGCTTGAATGTGAAGACAATGCTTTTTAAATTTAGAGTTTACTTTGTTTCTTAAAACAATAGCTTCAAAACATATTACAGGTTAAGCTTATAACACAGGTAAGTTGCAGACCTCTGCTGAATCTGAGCCTCTGCCCTCCCCTGCGAGTCATGTGATAATCTGTTTGTTGAAGCAAAGATAAAGCTTACACCAAGTCTAAAACATAATTCCACATACGTAATATGTGTTCCAGCAATTTCATTGCTTTATTTTCAACTTTTAATCTTGAATTAACAATAAAGTCTAAATGGTATGTTTGGGGAAAAATTGAATGTGCCAATTAATATAGCTGGGACAGATTTTAAGTCCGACTACCTATGTGTCTCAGAAAAGTCACTTCATCCTTTTGAATCGACTCTTCTATGTAATGAGAAAAATGATACATATCAATCTCACAATGATAAATTTCAAATAAAAACATGAGTAAAGCTTCCCCCACATAATCTGAGATAAAACTTTTAAGTCTGGAAACCACCGTAGGGCAGAGGGGATCCACGCTTTATTCTCTACTCTGAGAAATGTTTGAAAATGAATATAGGCTAGAGACATTGTCTATTAGCAAAAGGACAGTTTTCCCAGGTAGAACTCAATGCGTAAGTTTTGCATTTTCCGTCTAATCTCAAGGAAATATACCAATCTCCTGTCTGCATTACTACAGAAAGAAGAAGTATTTTGAAAGTGCATCAGAATAAGATGACTTCAGAGAAGAATAAATTCATCAAATTATAAATTTCCAGGATATAATTTTAGTTTAAAAAAAGGTGCTAAAGTAAAAGATGAACCTGGGCACATTTTTAAATGAACTGGTAATATTCTTGCAAGTTCTATCCGCTGGATAGTGGTAGACAACTGGGACATTGAGCCACTTGGTGAAGTCACCTGAAAGGAAGAGCATCACTCTAGGTTAAAGATTTGTGGAAGCGGGAAATATCAAAGAACAGGAGCCTTGGAGTCATTTCAGATGTAGACACAGATTCCAGCTCTGCAATTTCATACACGAGTGAATGGGGACAACACACTAATGACTCTGAACCTATTTCTTTATTTCTGAATCTAATGTCTAGTTTTCACGAAGCATACCAGATCCTATGGATCTCATCACTACTCTCTGTCTCAACAGTTATCAAAAATTTCTCCCAACAGAGACTCACATTTTAGAGAAACTTACGCTAAAAAATTCTGATGCTAAGAAATACGCTGTCTCTTTATTTACTTATTATGCATGCAATGTTTTATCTTTTTATTTATGTTTTTAATATTTTAAAAAGTAATATTAATTTACGAATACAGTTTGGAAAAAATCCAAGGAGCATAAAAAGGAACAGGATAGAATTGACATTCTCCCTCTCCCACCCAAAGCAAACATTATTAGAAAGTTTCATGAAAATTTCTTCTAGGAAAAAAACGAGCCATTATACATATATGTTTTTATTTCTTGCACATATATATTTTTATCCACATTACAAATATTGTATAATGTACATTGTTCTGCGTCTTGCACTTTGATATAAAATACTTAGGAAAATAACTTTCTTCATTAGGATAAATTGTATATATATATAAGCTGCAAATATCTATCTATACACACACACACACACACATAGTATATTATCAGAAATTAATGATCTGTAGAATATATTTACCAAATCTCTTAATTTAGGCATTTTAAAACAGCAGAAACCAAAAAGAACATATCATTTCAACCACGCAGACAGGCCTGCAGAGCCAGTATTCTTGATATGGAGTTGCTTAGATTATAAACGAGGGTGAAATTTTTATAGGTGATAATTGGAATTGTGATGGAAAGTAGACTTTCCTCATCTATCTCTTAACAAAGGCTTTCTGCATAAGGGAACACTGTGAAGTGGAAAAAACAATGAGGTGATTTCAAACCACATCTCAGCCACTTGGTTTTCCTATATACTGGACAGATAGCTTACCTCCTCATGTCTCAGTTTCTTATATCAAAAAAAAGGAGAAATCTATTCACTTTTCTTTTCAAAACAAGCTACAGATTTGGAGACCATATTTGTAAATCACATAGACAAAGGACTAATATTGAGAATATATAAAGAATTTTCCAAACTGAACAGTAAAATAAATAGTCCAATTAAGAAATGGGCAAAAGATAGGAAAATATATTTCACTTAAGACGATAAAAAGGTGATAAATAATCAAATGAAAAGATATTCAATATCATCATCCGTTAGGGAAACTCAAAGCCAAACCACAAGGATGAGTTATCACTTCATGTTTATCAAAATGGCTTTAAAAAAAATGATAACCTGAAATGGTGGTGAAGGTGCAGAGAAATTGGATCACTCTTATGTTGCTGGTGGGAATGTAAAACAGTATAGCCACTCTGGATAAGTGTTTGGAAGTTTCTTTTAAAAGTAGACGTGCAACTACCATATGAACCAACAATTGCACTAATGGGCACATATCCTAGAGAACTGAAATGTATGGTCCCACAAAAACCTGTATATGAATATTTACAGCATCTTTTTGCATTATAGCCCAAAACTGGAAACAATTTTATGTCCTTCAATGTGTTAATGATTAAATAAAATCTGGTACATCCATACCATAGACCACTAGTCAGCAATAAAAAGGAGCATATAATTCATACACACACAAGGTGGATGATCTCAGTGAATTATGCTAACTGAAAAAAGCCAATCTCAAAGGCTATCTACTCTATTATTCCATTTTTATAGCATTCTTGAAATGACATAATTATGGCAATAAAGAATGATCAATGCTTGTCAGAGTTTAATGGGGTGGTGTGGTTTGTAAGGAAGTGAGTGTGTCTGGAAAAGGACAACAAGAAGAATCTTTGCAGCAATGGAAATGTTCTGCATCTTGACTGTATCAATGTCAATATGCTGGTGGTGATATTGTGCTATACTTCTGCAATATGCCACCATTGAGGAAACCTGGACAGAGGGCACGTGGAATGTCGTGTATTATATTTTGTAACTGCAGGTCACAAAATTATCTCAAAAGAAGTTTAATAATTTAAAAAAATGCTATTCCACTGTTATTTGCTCTTCTCGCCTTCATAGTATGATGAAAAATCTGTAATACTTAAATCACTGTACCCTTATGTATAATGAGCTGCTTTTCTCTGGATGCTTTCAAGGTTTTGTTCTCTTTACTTTTGGTTTTCAGCAATTTTGTTATGGTGTGTCTAAGCATGATTTGCTTTGAATTCATCCCCCCATGCTAGTCACTTTTCCAGCCACCCTCCCCACCATGCACACACACACACACACACACACACACACACACACACAATCTGCCTACTTTTGTGTTTTCCTCAGAATCTTTTGGTATTTTATTTCTTTATTTTGTGTAGTGTTTATGATTGGCATCAGAATTTATTTCATAGGGAGTTGAACACAGTTTGATAGAAAAATATAAATATCTGTTGTTTTCTATGTCTATATATAATATTAACATTTATGTAAATATATATAAAATTATGTATCTAGTTATCTAACTAATCCATCACTACCCTTCCTGTACTTACACAATAATGTATAATTACTTTATTACAAATAAGAGCGTGTTAGAAGAGTATGTGAAACTGAATTGAGTTGGAAACTCTTATAATAATCTCTTTTAGTCAATTGTGGCAATGTGATAGAAAAGTATTTCAGGCCCACTTGCCCTAGAAAATCCTATTTATTATACCCTAGTTTTTGAGACCCTCGCAAGACTAAAGATTGTAGTACTCTTTCATCGATCTTTATTAGAATTGCAGTGGAGAACTCTTATTTGTTGCTTTTTTGTCTCTGAGGCACAGGAGCTGTGCAAATGTTTTTTTAAAAAAAGTTCCTCTTACTGGAAGCAAATAGCATTATTAGATGACATTTAGGTGATCTCAGGCACCCAGAAGGCAGCAACACATGTGACTCCTTTCAAGGTCGCTCTAAAGCCCTGCTTCTTATCATTTGGACCCACTACGTGCTCAGGCAGCTCTGCTCTGGAGAATGAGCACATACGTGTGGGCTATATTCCATGCACAGGGTTCAGAGAGGCAGATTTCGCTTATCAGCCAGGAAAAGCAGATTAGAAGAACACAAATTAGTCACTGGATGAGCCTATGGGTGAAATTCTTGATGAAGCTGAACTTTGGACATGTGAAGAAGTCGACTAGGTGGAAATGAGAGAGGAAGGCACTCCAGGCGGTAGGAGCACCATAAAAAAGGACATGGCACTATTTCCCAGCGTGGAATTAGGGACTCTAAGCACAAATGTGTTAAGAGAACATTATTCATGAGATGAAGTACAGCTTCTTTGCAAATTTACAATGTGAGCATTTTGTGGCAGGATACGGCTTAATTATCATCATATTCTTTGTAACCAGCCCTAAAATAAACATCTGAGTTGTCGAACATCTAAACTTGTATTTGAAAAATTATTGCTAGTTTTTTCTATTTGTAAAGTATGACTTCAACCTGAAGGATGTTGATGGTCTTTCACTTTGAATATGACACAGTCCAGCTCAGGAACTTCACTCGGGAATTTCTCTTGCCATGAGAATTTAATTAAATGTCCATTGCCCTTTGATTATACACTATTTTTAAAACATTTCTAGATAAGCAATGCATCTCCATCTCTATCTCTGAAGCTGGATTGAGTACTGTTGTCATTTAGAATGCATAAAAAGTGCATCATTTATTGTTCACTCCAACCTTATGTATCATTATTCAAATTTAACTAATGAGGAAATGAGCTCAGAAAGAATAATTGCAGTCATGATGATAGGAATGATAGCTACTGTTTATTGAATAATTAGTACGTATTATCCACTTTTTTAAGTAATTCATAAATATCACCTAATTTAATGCTTACCATACCAGCCAAAAATTATTATATCGATTTTATAGAAGAGGCTACTGATCACGTAACTTGTCCAGGGACACAGAGGCTGGAAACAGTGAAGTGCAGAGGCAAACTCAAGGCCATATGGATCCAATGGCCATTCCTCTTTCAGTACAACGTGGGACCTTCCTGATGCTGGGAGAAGAAAAGCATGGGGAATAGGATTGCATCTCTCTTCATATTAGTGCTCATTTTTACATATATAAAGAGTTGGGGAATTTCTGCATCCTTAATGAGTAGTAATGCTAAATCTTCACAGTGATCAGTAGAAAGTGTAGAGAACTAACTGGCCCACACCATCATGCCTCAATCTCATAGATTTACCATTTTCTTGGAATCAAGTTCTGATTTTTCCTATCCTGCCATGTTCACTTCTAGAAGATTCTATTCTCTAGTATTCTCACTCTCAATTTGTCTTTCTCACATGTGCTCTCTCCCTCACTTTTTCCTATCTCTTACCTAGATCTTTGATTGCAAGGACATACACGTGAGAGATTAGAGAATAAAATTAACATTTATCTGAGGATAGAGGATAGCAAGAGAACAATAGTGACAGAGAGAGCTTTATCTGGCTTGTATGCTGTGCTAATCCAGGGACAAGTTTTAACCTAGTTTCTTTTCTGTCCTCCACAAAGTGTGTATGACTTTCCCCGAGAAAAACCCTAAGTGGATCTCTCTTAGATGAATTTCAGGAAAGAAAAAAAAGGACATTGAATTCTCTTTGTGTTTATCTACATCCACAATCACAATTATAGCCAGTGGACCAGCTTGTATCTGGTGTAGTTGTTACCAAGGAAGGTTTTATTCTTCAATTATTTTCTTTCCTTCTTCAGTCCATTTTATTATATTCATATTTATCTTATCAGATTTAAATTCAATAGAGGTTAATCTACCATTTATTCTTCTATACTTTCTTTTATATTTCTATAAGAAAACCACCCTAGATTATAATGTAATAACTACAATATCCGTTGAGGCATCCAGTAATAAAAATATGTTTTCATTAGAATATATGCTAAATATTTGAATAAATGGAGTAATGAATGGATGAATAAAGGAAAGGATGTATTGGTGGCTGGATGAATGGATAGCAGCTTGGCAGACGGGAGTGGTGAGGAAGCCATTGCTGATGAATTGAAACCCATTCCTGACACGTATGCACCCCATCCAACCACCTGGGTCACTTCTCTGTGCCAGGAGCCAGCCACAGGTGGTGCAGGCTCTCTGTGTAATCTTTCTAAATGCTTTCTCATCTGCCAGCACCTACGCTTGCTCCTGGTGTGAGCAGCCTCACCCTCTGGCTGTGATCATTTGCTTCCGGACATGCTGTTTTTCTACTTGTCAAGTAGACCAACATTACTGCACTTGCATAAAATGAATAATCAGCACTTGGAGAAGCCATTTTTTGCTCCTAAAATGAGTTTATTACGGGTTTATTTTTCATTGCCTATCAAGCAGATGTTGCCTGCTCTCGGAGGAATTTTCTGCGCTTCCCAGTCACTCTCACTGGGTGGATTGCCAGATGCTCCGGTGTGCTGCAGAGCTGCTCATGAATGCCAGGGAGGTGAGTGAATCTGCCTCAGCAAGAGGAAAGGAAATCAAAGTGTTGCTGCGCTTGGCGGGACAAGGGGTGGCTGTTGCTTCAAAATGGAAAAATGCAAACAAGTATAGAACAGATGCAGACAAGTTCCAACTGCTGTGGAAGCAGCTTGATGCAGTAGAAAGAGCATCAGATTTGGAGCCAGACCGACCTGGGTTGAAATCCCAAATGTGCCACTTTCAGTCTCTGTGAACTGAACTCTTTGCTTCTTCTTTAAATTATAGATTTCTACACCCAAATCATGGAGTTGCTGTGTGCACTATGTCCATGGCATATAATAGATTATCAATAAATATTAGCTGATCCACCATTTTCTTAATCACTGCTAATCTGAATGGTTGCACTAAGCCATTTTTTAATCACCTTGTTTGTTAATAATATATCCCAGACATATCCAGCATCCCTCTGTCTATCTATCTATCTATCTATCTATCCATTTATCTATCCTTCTGTCATCTATCAATCTATCCACCCATGCATCTATAAAATTACCTTATTATTTTAAATGGCTACAATTTATAGATCACCATAATAAATACTAATTCTTAAATAAGTGACTTCATTTTTTTTTTTCATTTGTATAAACATTGTCACAGTGAATATTTTCACACACACACACATGTTGGTGCACTTGTCGGATAACTACTTTAGGAGAAATGTCTCAAACAGGATTTGCTGAGTCCAAAGTTTATATGTTTACACTTTATTTCATATAGCCAGATTTTTTTCCTAAAAGACGTATCAATGTGCATTTTCACCAACAATGTCTGAGAACTCTTTTCCCACAACCTAATAAACAGGGGGCATTAATGAAACATCTTAAACGTTTCCTTTTGCATTATTTGTTAGGTGCTCGAATGAATATCTTTCATATACTCATTGGTGATTTGTCTTTGTGAACTGCCTAGTGACAGGGTTACTGTATGGCATTTTATTTTTCTTTTGTTTGATGAGGAGTGAGGTAGTTGGAAAACTAAGTTGGAAAGATGACTTCACAACTATGGCAGAGAAAGTTAGTGCTTGCCAAAAATCCATGTGAGACTATATTTCTCCACCTCCCTTGCAATCGTATAGGCTTAAAAATGTGGGGGGGGGGGGGGGGGGTGTCTTTATTGTAGGAAAAAACACACAAACAAGAGTAGAAAAAAATATATTGGTACAACTTAAAGATTAATAAAATGAATATTCTCATATAAAACATTCAGATTAAAGTGAATTTGCTGAAATAATGGCAAGAAAAAATTATGCAAAAATATAGAATTAATGCCTTTTCCAGCTTTACTGAGGTTTAATTGACAAGCAAAACTGTATATATTCAAAGTGGACAATGTGATGATTTGACTCTGTGTGAGAAAGAAACATTGGATTAAGCCACCGAGATGTGTGGCAGCTAGAATTAATTACCCTTGTTTAAAACAATGTCAAGGCGAAGCTGTCAAAGTCATGACTTAGTGATGATAATGAGAGATTATCTTTGCTTATCCAAACGAAGAATGATGGTGTGCATACTTGTATTGATATATATATGCACACAGTTGTGTGTATGTGTGTGTGTGGGGGTAACAGTGTCACAGTAAACCCAGATTTATAACACCCTAATTATAGATATTTCCATGACATTACATAATCTTCTATGTCCTCTAGGATTTCCTAGCCACAAAATAAGTAAACTCAAGGATCTTCCCTGGATGGGCCTGCTCTAAAATTTGAGGTATTAAGGGGGCCTGCCCCATGGCACAGCAGTTAAACTCGTTCGCACGTTCCACTTCGGCAGCCCAGGATTCGCCTGTTTGGACCCCCGGTGTGGAACTTCCCACTCCTTGGCAAGCCATGCTGTGGCAGCGTCCCACATATAAAGTAGGAGAAGATGGGCACAGATGATAGCTCAGGGCCAATCTTCTTCCACAAAAAGAGGAGAATGGGCAGCAGATATTATCTCAGGGCTAACCTTCCTCAAAAAAAATAAATAAATAAAATAAAATTTGAGCTATTAAAAAATGCTTTATAAAAATAAAAGTGTTGTAGAGTGATTTCTCTATCCTTTTTAGGGATCCGTATGTCTATTAAGGATGTTTCTTTGTTCACGCCACAAGTACAGTGTTCCCAAATGTAATTTCATTTTTAGGGTGACTTGGAGTAGAATTCTAGTCAAGAGACCTGAGTTGCAGCTCTGGTTCACACTTACCAGGTGAATGACTTTGCAAAATCCAATTAGTCTGCAAAATGGAACAAAAATAACCAAATCACAGCATTGCTGAGAGGATCACCTAAGAGTATGTGGAGTAATTTAACTGGCACACTCAAAATGCCACTTATACAATGTATTTCCTTTCATAGCCAAATTTCTCTTACTACTATTTTCTATTTTAAAGTTCTTTATAGAGGAACACAAAGGCTTCATGTTTTTTTTTTTTTCATTATAATTTCTCTTTCTTCTCGATTTATTTTGAATAGCCTATTTCTCCAGAGTAGACCATCAGTTATGCCTGGTTTGCAGATACCAAGGTTTAAAACCTACTGCATTGAAGGTTTTATTGTGTATAATGCTTTGGTTCACATTGTTGCTAATTATAAACATAATTCATGCACATTGTAGAGCAAAATATACTATACAATGTAAAGGAGAAAAAATTAAAGCCCATAATCTAGGTTTCGTTGATGTGTTTTTGGTTCCAATATTTATTTGATATAGAAACACGCACATATACACACATGCACATACATAAACACGTGTATATCTCATGCATTGTAGTAATACTATTGATACTGTTCTGTATTTTGTATTGTATTATTACAAATATTTCAATGTGTGCATGCATCTTCCTCAAGTTTAGTAGCTGCCCTGGTTTACTAATAGCCAGTTTCCTCACTAACACCCAGGAGAGCAGTGTAAACTAGATTCACTGGAAACTCAGCAAAATTAAAAGTGTTCAGTGAAGAGGTCTGAGGCTAATACATCACTTCCTCCTCTTACGCTAGCACTGTTCCTTCGGAAGGCAGCTCTTCAGAATGCTTATTGCACTTGGAGACTATGGCTCTCCAGCTCCTAAGTCTTGGGCACTAAAGCCCAAGTTGGTGACTTGACTGTCACTCTGACATCAACTCACTCTTAGATTAAGGAAAAACTAAAGACCACCTATTGTATCATCAATACCCCACAGGAAAAGGAAGCTTCTCTATGGATCAAAGTTTTAATTATCATCAAGAAAAAGAGATTAGGTCATTGTACTCAAGAAAACGATTAGTGTCTTCATTCTCCTTGAAGTTCATCTAATTTTTGTGCAGATGCTGAATACAACATATGGAATATTAATAAAGACCACAGGAGAGGTTACATGTAAAATTGTCCAGGTTTTACTCTAGTCTAGGGCTTAAGCTAAAAAGTAAAAGGTATCCTCACGTGTCATAGCTCGCAAGCTACTCCAATTTATCAAATTATGAAAACAAATAAGAATCTCAATTTTAATCCCTATGATATTATTATTAATAATAACCAATACACTTAACACTTACTACTCCTCCAGCCTCATTCTCAGAACTTTACATTTATTAGTTACTTCATCCTCATTAGTACCCCATGAAGTAGGAACTGTTACTATCAACTTTATTTTAAAGATATGGCAAGGAAGGCTCAGAGAAGTTATGTTTTGGGAACCAGAATTTGAATATAGGTCATCTGGCTTCAGGATCTAGGCTCGCTACTTCCTGAGGGAAACAGGCCATACATTTTCCTAAAGCAAGTTCTGTGTCATTTGTCTCTTAAATCCTGTTCAGTCTCTTTCTAGATAACGTGAGCGACTTACCTATTCACTCTTTTCCTTAATTTCCTCTTCTTTAAGACAATAGTGGTTAACATTAAAGCAAATAATATAGGTAAAATACTTAGCACATTTCCCTGCACAAATGAAAGATTTGATAAACGATAACCATGATTATTATTACTTTTATTGTTGTTATCGTGATAAGACAGTTTGAAAAAGATAAGACTGATGAATAACCAGTCTGATGTCAGTGGGAGGGATTTTAGAACTGGTAAGTATTCTTCACAATGATAAAACTAGAAGTCATATTCTTAGAGAACACAATAGAAATTAAACTTAAAGAATTCCTCTGTTCCTGTTAGATAAAATTGAAAGTAGTTACAGAACATATACATGTAGAGGTCATCTACCATTAGGACAGAGTTTTTCTGTGTGTCGGCTTTGGATGGAGTAACCTCAACAAAAGGAGGTTGGGGCCAAGTCTCGGAAATCTTCTTTGGTTTAGAGATCCAGTCAGTATTTTGAAGGAGGCCAACATATTCTGGCATTCATATTTGGGTTCAAATGAATACATAGAGTATAGCAAATGCAATGTAGTATGTAGGTAGAGCAAAGAAAGAAAAAAATGAATAAATGCTCTTGTCTCCTCCAGGTATGCACAGGTTTGAAAACTTACTAAACAGTAAAAATCACAACATTGAAGATAACACAGGATTTTCATCCTCACCAGCTTCCTGCTACCACATTAACTAAAAGTGGTAACATCTGTTTTCCACGCAGGTAGCTAGCACTTCCCATGTAGGGCAATTGGATCCCCACCAGGTGAACAATTCAGCTGCCTGCTATCTCTTTTTAAGTGCATCCTTATTCAAGTCATAAAGTGTAGAAATAAATTTGCTTACTTTCCATTTTCTGCAAGTAAGTTTTATTTCTTCTACTTTTTTATTTCTTGGATCTAGCATGGATTAATAAATATACAGTATTTTTCCCAAATCACTTTTCCATTGGTTCTTTTTCTATACAGGGGAAATCTTTTTTTATTGAAAGTTCTCTGGTCAACAGAAATCCATAAAATATCATTAATATAATTATAGATTACTTTACGTCGTAAACGCATAATTTTATTGAAAATGTATTGTATTCCTAATATTATGCTTATAACTTCATATATTTACTGACATATACTGTTCATACGTTAACACTATCCTTTACAGAAATGAGGTGTGAAGTAGCTTGTCAATATCACACTACTAATTTCTCACTGCTCTTTTATTTCCACTAGCTCCCCATTCAATGTATTTACCAATAGCTTCAAAAATGTTCCTGTGTTATCCATTCCTTTGGAAGGTAGTTTGCCACATGTTTGTTTTAAAGAATTCAGATATACAATTTTTAATTTGCACGCAGGGACCTATCTGAGAGCTTGTCACCCAATAGGAGGGGAGTCCTCCATGTGTTTTCTTAATTCAGTTTTCACTGCCCTCATTTGGATCACCATTATCTCTACCCTGAAGTCCTTGCAGCAGGACAGAGATGTTCTAATTTTAACATCTGCTGCAGTTGGACTGCTGATTCTAGGAGGCTTGAAATTTTCTTCCAAAGGAGAGAAATGTTCTTTTGGGGAGTTTGTGTTTTAGAGAGTGAATCCAGAAAGTTGGAGGCTTTAGCATCACCAAGAAATTACAGTTACATATTATTGGCTTTCTCATCGCCATTCTCAATTTCCCTCCCACAAGGTACACAATGGCTAAATTAAATTCCGTGAAGCATGATTCTTGGCTGTCAATGGAATAATTTGGCTACAGGATAAATTTCAGCCACCTAAGGCTCATTCTAAAGCCATTCATTATGTAGACATCTTCTAACCCTAGCTCCCTTCTCCCTTTCCTAAATGCTGTATATTTAGAAAACTTGTCTATGTGGTCTTCTATGTCCATATCCAAAATTACTTTCACTCACATGTATTGGATTTTTTTGTGATACTGATCAGTGTATACTTTACCTTTTTTCAAAAATCTACCGTATTTTCCATACTTGATTGAAAGTCTATGACTATGGACTGTCTTTTCATTATGGCTACAATCACCAGGCCTAAGTGTGATGGGAAGGGTGAGTAGCCAACTAATATTGGGTATGCCTCACCTGTGAGTTAGATGCTGTGCTTATATCCATTCTAAGCCTCAAAAATACCTATGATATAGTTATTATCTCAATTTCCTAGTACGGACATAGAGGCTCTGAGTATTTAGTGCAACGTAGAAATTGATTACAAGTTTCTTTGAACATTATGCCATAGTACCAGTCACAGTGGTGTCAATATAGCAAGTGGTCAACCAAGATTTCTTGAATTAATGAAAGAATGAGATTAGTATATCAGTATACTATTTATTTCCCCTTAACAATTGCATCATGAATTAAGTTTCAAGTTGCCCAATATATACCAAATCTGAAGATAGGGAAAGAGATTATTTCCAGCATTTCATCTTCTTTTATGTCATAACTTTCTCCACCACTGAACCAACTTGGTTTTACAAGGCAAAGGCAAGTAATAAAATCAGACTTCTGCTAGAGTGAGGCTGCTTCCTTAATTGCAAATGTAAATGATGCCAGGTGTTCAGCTCCCTTGTTCTAATAAATAAATAATTAGAAAACATGATTAATATGAAGGCTCACTGCCTAGCTGTGCAGAGTGTTCTTGGAGAGCGATGTGGGGATTTGATTTGGAGGGCACAACGTGTGCTTAATGGTATGCTTCTGAGTGATCCTGGCAAAAAAAGCATCACACGCCTCTGCAGAACATGAGTGACCCATCGGGGCCAAGACAGAATTATAGACTTGGGAGAGGCAAACAAAGATGCCCTTGATGGCTAGAGGTAGGAGTTGCAAGAAGCATCACCTGAAATGGGTATGGTTTGATACAGTTAAGTTGTGTCCTGAGTCAAATTGAATTTGGTACCCAAAGCTGTCACTTCCAAGATATGTGGAATTTGGTAAGTTAGCTAGCTTCGCTTATCTTCTATTTCATCAGTTTTCTAATGACTATAATAACACCTGTCTCAGTTGTAAATATTGAATGAGATTTTGAATGTGCAAATGCCTGGATAAGACTTGCTTCCTAACTGGTAGTCATTTAGCCCTTATTTTCTTTATCTGAAAAATGGAAATCAAGTTCAGGAACAATATATATTACATTTCCTTATTGGAAAAATGCAATGTTCATCAGCATATTGAAGTCTTTTCAAAATTCCTGCATTAATGAAGCTTACAGAATTTTAACCCAGTAATGCACAAACTTATCCGACCTAAAGAACTTAAATGATCTTTTTCTGAATACACTTTGGGAAATATTGTCCTGTTTTAAAGAAGGCTGTGAGGAAGAAAGATACTATTCCTGTAAATAAAACAGCTATGGCATTATCAGGTACATAATATGAGCATCTTCCCCCTTCTGCCAATCTAGAAATTTGGGGAAACACATCAAGATCACTAGAGAAGCAAAATAAGCTATCAGTGCAAAAGTCTGCCAACTAACATTGGGTTTGATAATACCTTGCTGCACTCTGAATTCTCCCTTCCAGGGCCTGTGATTTTGTATTGGATTATGACTTCTTTTAGGAGTAAGGATATATTTTCAACTTGAGATCCAAAATGAGAAGCTAATTTATCCACTGGTGCAACATGGAAGATTGTTTGTAAAAACGGCCAAATAATTATTCCCATCCATATATTTATGACCCTTGTGATATTGCTGCTTCTTTCATTTAGAGTTAGAGTGTGTTTTCTAGCCCTGGAATCTATTCTTTGCTATGTCATTCTCACTGGACAATGGAATATTTAAAAATGAAATGCAAGCAAAAACTTCTAAAATATTTGCACATTTGAACTTATCCTCTCTTGCTTTGCATCCTCTCGCTACCATGTGAACAAGCCTAGACTGATTTGCTGCAGGATGAGAGATGATGTGAAGAGAGGAACCAGCTGTCTCAATTACCCTAGATGTTCCTGCAGAGAAACTGGATGTGTGAGCAAGTCTAATCCCAGAAGAGTCAATTCTAACCAGAAGAATCATCTCGTTAACCAATTGAATCATGGGAAATAATAAGTAGTCCTTACTTTAAATCACTGAGTTTTGGGGTCAATTTAATGCTGCAATAGATACCTGATACAAGCAAATGGTCATAATCTCTTTGAAGATAGGTACCAGTCTAGCTCACTTTTTCAACCCCAGAGCCTGATTATAGGGCCTACCACAAAGTTCTATCTCAAAGTACATGGATTTATGTCTTGCCTCTATTTGTAGATATCTAAAATGAAGCTCAGAAACAGTGACTCACTTCCTGAATATCACACAGCTCCTAAGCGCCATTCACCAATCTAGTTGTGGTCTCATCAGAGCTAAGGATTTTTTTCTGCGTTGTGACATTCTACATTCTAATTCTGTCTGTGGAACTAAAATCTGGGGGCACAGCATTTCTCTGAACCACAATGCTGGCCTCATATCCTAGATATCTATTATGTACTCTACAACAAATAGTAACTAAGGTTTTGCAAGTTGAGGTCAATCAAATCAACTCCTTAGCTGATTGCTTTAGAGCTGTTTGGAGGGCTGACTTCTGAGTTATGAGTAATTCAAGACATCCACCATCTATTACATGCCAGACAATGTGCTGGATAAGCAATTTAAATGCATCTAATGGAACTACCTCTTCAGAAAATTTTGCTTATTATCACTCCATATATGGATGACATCTATATATTTGTGCGTCAAATAATTGACTTACAAATAAGTTTTACATCAGTTTTGTTTAATTATGCCTCTTCAAATAAAAGCAGTAATAAAGCAGACATAATCATCTTTTTCTGTTGTTCTTTTTTTCTTAGAGAGATTCTAAAGTATAGTAATAAATATCTTCATCGTCACCACCATCATCATTATAATCTATGTGTCTCCAATACATCTAGTGGATTAAGGACCGTATCTGTTTTTGATAGTATTTATTTTGCCAGGGATGGTGCAGAATAGGTGCACAGAGTATTTGTTGAATGAATAAAACATGATTGTTATCACATCACTATCTTATTGCCAGCAGTTGCATTTTTATTGATTTTATAGTGTTTTAATGATTAAAACCCACATAAAGCAATTAGAGCTTAAATGAAAGCCCTAAGGAGGTTTTTTTTTTATTTATTTAAGCAATAATAAAATAAATTTAGCACTTGAAATAAATCAGACCCAGCTAAATAAAAAACTTTGACCCAAATTATCTGTTTTATTGATAATAGCAGAGGGAAAATGTGGACTCAGATTTTCTGATTCATAACCACAGATACATAGAAACAGCATATTTGTGATTAAAACCAAATGCAATTTTATTGGTTAGAATATTGAAACCAACAGTAGGTAATTGACAAGGAAGAAACTCATAGAACTTAATGGAATAAGAAGAAATAGAACTTAAAGGATAAATAGTTATCCATGAAAATAGGAAAGGTAGTTTTCCAGATAGAGAGAATGGGTTGTGGAGAGAAAGTGAGACAGAAAGAATAACTCAGTTTAAATCTGCAAAAATCTAGTATGAGTAAAGATACAAAATGCCTTTTTTATTTTTTAAAAAAATTGGAAAAGAAATTCACATAAAATAAAATGAACTCTTTCAAAGTATACAATCTACGGATATTTAATACATTCATATTGTTGAATACCACCACCACTATTAAATGCTTCAAAAATATTTTTATCATCCCAAAAGGAAACCCCGTATCTATTAAGTAGTCATTACCCATCCCTGCCATGCCTCAGCAACTGACAATCACCAGTTGGCTTTCTGCCTCTATAGAAATTTGCCTACTCTGGATATTTTAAAAGAATGGAATCATACTACATACGACCTTTTGTGCCTGGCTCATTTCACTTAGCATGATATTTTGAGAGTCAGTTAAGTTGTAGCATGTATCAGTAATACATTGCTTCTCTGACTGAATAATATTCCCATCTATGTTTATGCCACATTTTGTTTATACAACTATCTGTTGATGGATACTTGGGTTGTCTCCACCTTTTGACTATTGTAAATAGTGTTGCCGTAAACATTTGTGGACAAGTATATATTTGAGCACCTATTTTCTGCTCTTTGAGTATATACCTAGGATTGGATTCCTGGGTTGTACAGTAATTCTGTGTTTAATTTTTTGAGAAAATGCCAAACTATTTTTTATAGTGGCTACAACGTTTTATATTCTCACTAGCAATGTATGGGAGTTCTAATTTCTCCACATACTTGCAACACTTCTTATTTTGCATTTTTTTAAATTGTATCCATTTTAGTGGGTGTGAATTGGTGTCTCATTGTGCTTTTGATGTGTGTTTCCTTAAAGACTGAGGACGTTGAGTATGTTTTTATGTGCTTGCTGGCCATTCACATATCTTCTTTTGAGAAATGGTTCTTCAAGTACATTGACAAATTTTTAATTGGATTGTTGGTGCTTTTGTTGTTGAGATGTAGGAGTTCTTCATATATTCTGGATACTAGATACTTATAAGACACTTGCAAATTATTTTGCCCATTCTCAAAGTTGTCTTTTCACTTTCTTGATAATGTCCTTTAATGTACAAGAGTTTTTAATTTTGATGAAGTCTTATTTATCTACTTCTTGCTGTTTCTTGTGCTTTTGGTGTTACATCTAAGAATCATTTGCCAAATCCAAGGTCGTGAAGTTTACCCCTATGTTTTCTTCTAAGAATTTTAAATTTTAGCTCTTACAGTTAGGTCACTAATCCATTTTAAATTCGCTTCTACGTATAGTGTAAAGGAGGGCTCCAAATTCATTCTTTTGCATGTGGAAGTCCAGGTGTCCCAGAATCATTTGTTGAAGAGATAATTCCTTTTGCATTGAAGGGTCTTAGCACCCGTGTGGAAAATCAGTAGGCCACAGAGGTGAAGGTTTATTTCTGGATCTCAATTCTTTTGCATTGGTCTGTATGACCATCCACATTGTTTAGATCACTCTTGCTTTGTAGTAAGCTTTTAAATCAAGTGTGAATCCTCCAACTTTGTTCTACTTTTTCAGTATTATGTTGACGACATCGGGTCCCTTGAAATTCCACAAGAATTTGATAATTGGATTTTCCATTTCTGCTAAAAAAGGTCATTCAACCTTTAATAGGAATTGTTTTGAATTTGTAGATAGCTTTGGTTAGCAATGCCCTCTTAACAATATTAACTCTTCCAATACCTAAATACGGGATGTCTTTCACGTAGATATTCTTTAGTTTCTTTCAGTAATGTTTTTAGTTTTCAGTGTATAAATCCTTCACCTCCTTGGTTACATTTGTTCTTAGGCATGTTATTCTTTTGGATACAATTGTAAATGGCATTGTTTTCTTAATATCCTTTCGGATTTTTAATTGCTAGCGTCTAGAAATACAGTTGATTTTTGTGTTGATCTTGTGTCCTGCAACTTTGCTAAATTTGTTTATTTGTGTAAGTATTTTTATAGAGTCTTTAGGATTTTTTATATATAAGATCATGTCATCTTTAAAAAGGGACAGTTTTAGTTCTACCTTTCCAATTTTGATGTTGTTTATTTCTTTTTCTAGTCTAATTGCTCTGACTGGAACTTCTAGCACAATTTTGGGTAGAATGTTAAAAGCGGCATCCTTGTCTTGTTCCTGATCTTAGAGGAAAGGATTTCAGTCTTTCACCTTTATGGTTGAGGCAGACTGTGAGATTTTGATAAATGCCCCTTATCAGGTTGAAAAAGTTCCATGTCATTTTCAGTTTTGTTTTTTTTTAATTATGAAATGATGTTGAATTTTGTCAAATGCTTTTACTGCATTAACTGAAATGATCTTGTGGAGTTTTTTTCTTCCTTTATCAAATAATGTGGTTTATTGCATTGATGGATTTTCCTGTGTTAACTACCCTTGCATTGCTGGGATAAATCCCACTCCATCATTTTGTATATAGATCTTCCTTGACTCAGGATGTGGTTATGTCCTGATAAACCCATTGTAAGTTGGAAATATTGTAAGTCAAAAATGCATTTAATATGCCTAACCTACGAAACACCACAGCATAGCCTAGCCCAACTTAAACATACTCAGAATACTTACATTAGCCTATAGTTGGGCAAAATCATCTAACCAAAGCCTATTTTATAACAAAATTTTTAATATCTCATGTAATTTGTTGACTACTGTACTGAAAGTGAAAGATAAAATGGTTGTATGGGTACAGAGTGGTTGTAAGTGTATCAGTTGTTTACTCTCATGATTGCATGGCTGAGTGGGAGCTATGGGTAACTGCTGCTGCCCAGTATAATGAAAGAGTATGGTACCATATATTGCTAGTCTTGGGAAAGATCAAAATTCAAAGTATGGTTTCTACAGAATATGTATCGCTTTTGCAACATTATAAAGTCAAAAACTTGTAAATCAAATCATCATAACTTGGGGACTGTCTGTAATTCTTTTAATATGATTCATGATGAGTTTGAGGATTTTTGGACTGATCAAGGAAAAACATATGACCATGAGATTAAATAAGCACACAGTCAACTTATTGGGTGGTACTTTGACAGGCTGCATGAGAGGGAAATTCCCTAACAGCAGGAGGCTTTCAAGAGATAGCAACATTGGAGTGAGCACCAAGATGGGCAAGAGGGCAAGGGAGCTCTTGTGGGAGAAAAGAATAGGAGAGGGGACTTAAATAGCTAGGTGCTGTCACTTAGCAGCAAGGTAAGGAATCTATGTGTCAGAGAGCTCTGAAGTGTAGCAGTGGTTTGCAATCTCAGATTTTGGCTTATCTGTGCCTAGAAGATGTTGAGAGCAGTTTGCAGGGTATATAAAACTGGCAGACTCTAAAGACTAAGTTTTGTTTCAAAAATTATCTTTCTTATTTATTCTATTCTCTATTTAATTGATCTCTCTAATATTTATTATTTCTTCTTTCTCCTGACTTTGGGTTTAGTTTAATCTTCTTTTTTCTGTAAATTATTTTGCAAAGATATATTATTGGTTCAAGGTCTTCTTTTTTGATATAAGAATTGTAACTACAAAAGCTATGTAATCATTGCTTTTGCTGCTTCCCACAGTTTTGATGTTTTGCATTTTCATTACCATTTCTCTCTTTTTTGCTTCAGAGAGATTGGCCCTAAGCTAACATCTGTGTTAATCTTCTATTTTGTATGTGGGTCGCTGTCACAGCGTGTCTTGATGAGTGGTGTAGGTCTGCACCTGAAATCTGAAGCCGCAAACCCAGGCCACCAAAGCAAAGTGTGCCAAACTTAACCACTAGACCACTGGGCTGGCCCTATTTCTCTCTCACTTTTAAAGGAGAATTTTCTAGGATATAGAATTCTAGGTTTGTAGGGGTTTTTTCTCAACACTTTGAATATTTCCCTTCACTCTTCCTGCTCTTATGGCTTCTGAGAAGTGAGGTGTAATTCTTAGCTTTACTCCTCTATAGGCTAGACTTTTTCTCCCCCATCCCCCGTCTTCTTTCAGGATTTTTAACTTACCTTTGATTTTATGTAGTTTGAAAATGATAGGACTAGGTAAAGTTTTTTTTGACATTTATCCTAATTTGTGTTCTCTGAGATTTGTGTATCTGTAGTTTGATATCTGACATTAATTTTGGGAACATTATCAGTCGTTATTCTTTCAAACATTTCTTCTGTTCTTCTCTTTTTCTTCTCTTTCTGGTATTCCCACTACACATTGTATAGCTTTTGTGATGATTCCACAGTTCTTAGATATTCTGTCCTGGGTTTCTTTTTTCTTCAGTCTTTATTTATTTTTGCTTTTCAGTTTTGAATGTTTCTATTGATATATCCTGAAGCTGGAGATTATTTGCTCAGCCATGTCCAGTCTACTAATAAGCCCATGAAAGGCATTCTTATTTTTGTCACAGTGTTTTTTATCTCCAGCATTTCTTTTTGATTATTTATTAGAATTTCTATCTCTTTGCTTACATCGCCCATCTCTTTTTACATGCTGTCTACTTTATCTATTATAGGCCTTAGCATATTAATCATAGTTTTTTACAATCCCTGGTTTGATAATTCCAACATCCCTGCCATATCTAAGTCTGGTTCTGATACTTGCTCTATCTCTGCCAACTGTGTTTTGTGCCTTTTGCTCTGTCTCATAAGTTTTTCTTTTTCTTTTTCTTTTTCTTTTTTAAGATTGGCACCTGAACTAAAAACTGTTGACAATCTTTTTTTTTGTTTTTCTTCTTCCCAAAGCCCCCCAGTACATAGTTGTGTGTTCTAGTTGTGAGTGCCTCTGGTTATGCTATGTGGGACGCCACCTCAGCATAGCCTGACAAGTGGGGCCATGTCCGTGCCCAGGATCCAAACCAGAGAAACCCCGGTCCACCAAAGTGGAGTGCATGAACCTAACCACTCAGCAACAGGGCCAGTCCTTGGTAAATTTTTGCTTGACAGTTAGGCCTGACATATTCAGTAAAAGGAATTTCTGTAAATAGGCCTTTAGTAGTGTGGTGGTAAGTCACGGGGACACACGAAGCATCTTATAGTCTTATGATTAGATCACAGTCTTTTAGTGATCCTGTGCCTCTGGACTGTGAACTTTACACATGCTTCTCTTCTTGTTTTCCTTCTTAGGAGGGACAAGATGACTAGAGTGGGCTGGAGTTGGATATGGATATTTTCCTTCTTCTATATGGAACATTAAAAGAAGCAGGCGTTGAGTTTTTCCTTTCCTTATGTTGAAGGCTTAGACACGGCTGTAGGTGGGTATTTCCCTTCCTGCTGGTCAATTAGGCTCTTATAAAACCCTAGCAGGTTAGGCTGTGGTGAAATAGTTTCTCCTGAGGGCAGACCTTGTTAAGAATATTTGTTCTGGTGCATTTCAGATGGTTTCTTCTTCTCTCCCTTTGCTGGAAGCATGAGGGGATTTTTCTACAGTATACGTTGTGAGAATCTGGTAGAGATGCAGGAAGTTAAACTGAAAAAAGTGTGGGCTCCCCTCGGGGGTGGATCCCCTGAAGTTTTTAAATTGCAGAGCTGTCTGCACTGAGCCTCTAGCAATTCATCAATTAGAGTTCAGGTTTTCCCAGCTCTGCACGGTTTCCTGCAGAGATTGCTGCTCTGGTAAGCTGTGATTCTCTATTATCCCTATTTGCCTTGTGACCTCAATTCTCTTATGTATCTAAGAAGAGCTGTTGGTTTTTCAGTCTGTTCAGTCTTTTACCTGTTGGTAGGATGGAGTCATAACTTCCAAGCATCTTGCATATCTGTCCTGAACCTGGAAGCTTTTGGTCTTTTTTTATTTGAGTTACTCATTTTCT
This sequence comes from Equus quagga, assembly GCF_021613505.1. NCBI lineage: Eukaryota > Metazoa > Chordata > Mammalia > Perissodactyla > Equidae > Equus > Equus quagga. The sequence continues at coordinate 58,496,543 of NC_060279.1, forward strand.
TACTGTTGAATTTTAAGAGTTCTTTGCATATTTTGGATAACAGCTTTTATCAAATATGTTTTATTCAAATATTTCCCCCCAGGCTCTGGCTAGTCTTCTCATTCTCTTGAATGTGTCTATCATAGAGCATAAAATTTTAATTTTAATGAAATCTAGCTTGTCAGTTTATAGCTTTCATGGATCACGGCTGAGGTGTTATATCTAAAAACTCATCACCAAATCCAAGGAAAAGGGTTTTATCCTATGTTATCTTCTAAGGGTTTTATAGTTTTGGGTTTTACATTTAGTTCTGTGATCCATTTTGAGTTAATTTTTGGGATGGGTGTATGGCTGTATCTACATTCATTTTTTTTTGCATGTAGATGTCCAATTTGTCCAGCTCCATTTATTCAAAATACTCTCTTTGCTCCCTTGTATTGCTCTTGACTCTTTCTCAAAAATCATTTGACTAGGGGCCAGCCCCATGGCTGAGTGATTAAGTTTGTGTGCTCTGTTTTGGTGGCCCAGGGTTTCACCAGTTCAGATCTTGGGTGTGGACCTAGCACCGCTCATCAAGCTATGTTGAGGCAGCATCCCACACAGCAGGACTAGAAGGACCTACAACTAGAAGATACAATTGTGTACTGGGGGGCTTTGGGGAGAAGAAAAAAATAAAAAGAAGCAGGCAAATTTTATTTAAAAAACATCATTTGACTATATTTATGTAAGTCTATTTCTGTGCTCTGTATTATGTTCCAATTGATCTATCTGTCTAATGTTTCACCACCATCACTATGTGTAATTACTGTAGCTTCATAGTAAGTCTTGAATTTGAGTAGTGTCAGCCATCTGATTTTCTATTGCAATACTGTGTTGGCTATTCTGCATCTTTTGCTTCTCCATGTAAACTTTACAATCAGTTCATTGATATTCTCAAAAGAAATTGTTGGGATTTTGATTGGATTGCATAGAACCTATAAACTAAGTTGGTGAGAAATGGCATCTTGACAATACTGAGTCTTCCTATCTATGAACATGGAATATCTTTCTATTTTAGTTCTTTGACTTCTTTCATCAAGTTTCGTAGTTTTCCATCTAGACTTTATACCTATTTTGTTAGATTTATTCAAAGTATTCCAATTTTGATTGAATTCAATTTTCATTGAGTTTTTTGGAAACGTAGATTTGGGTTTTTTATCAAATTTAGGATATTTTTGTTATTATTTCTGCACATATTCTTTCTGTCTCTTTCAATTTCTTCTGCCCTTCTGGGACTCCCCTTATGTGTATATTAGTACTCTTGATCTTGCACAACTAGTCTTTTAGGTTCTGTTCATTTTTCATTATTTTTTTATCTTACATTCTACCCCTCAGACTTGATCATTTCAAGTGGCCTATCTTTAAGTTCACAAGCTCTTTCTTTTGCCTGCCAAAATGTGCTATTTATACCTTCCAGTGAAACTGGATTTTCATTTCAGTTATTGTACTTTACAGCTCCAGAATTCATTTGGCTTCTTTTTATAATTTCTATATCTTTACTGATAGTCTCTGTTTATTGAGGCATCATTCTCCTTTTTCCCTTTAGCTCTTTATCTATGTTTCCTTTAACTTTTTCAACACTTTTAAAATACAGATTCAAAGTCTTTGTCTAGTAAGTCTAATGCCTATGCTTCCTCAGGGACAGTTTCTGTATTTGTCCTGTAATTGGGGCATAATTTCTGGCCTTTGCATGTTTCATAATTTGTTATTGAAAACTGTAACTTTTTTAATATGATAATTTGATAGTGCTGTCAATCTTATGCTTCTCCTTCCTAAAAGTGACTTTAGTATTGGTTGCATTTTTTTGTGACTTTTTAAAGTTGTTATTTTTTTTAATATTGGCACCTGAGCTAACCCTGTTGCTAATCTTCCTTTTTTTTCTTTTCCTTCTTCTCCCTAAAACCCCCCAGTATATAGCTGTATATTCTAGCTGTGAGTGCCTCCGGTTGTGCTAAAATCATTACTTTTAAATTTCTGTATTCTTTGTTGTGTGTCATCTTTAAAGTTTCTCTTCCTTTAGTTTGTGTTTTGCTAGTGTTTTGACAGAGACAAAGTAAGTGAGAGCAAAAGAGGATAGGTAGGTAAGTAAATACATACGTACATACTTAAATCTCTCCCAGTCTTTGCAGATTGCCTTTGTGCTGAGGCACTCTTTCACTGCTTAGACAGTCCATTTATAACAGTGTTAGCTTTCACTTGCTGCTTGTTCTGTGCATAAAGATCAACAGAGGTGAAAGGTCATGGTCTTCTCAGGTCTTTCCTAAGCCTTTCTTGCCTTGGGTATGCACATTGCCTTCTAAACTCTCTGATATGTGCATGTGATTTTCAATGGCCTGATTTCTAAAGAAAATTTCTCCCCAGCTTTCAGTGTAGCTACTCTTTTCCTCAATTTTAATATTTTACCTCAAGTGACAATGGGTTGTTATTTTACCTTACGATGTTTTGAGACTTCCCTCTGCCTAGCCTTTTTTCTACCCTGAGAGAGTTATGAGTACATTATATCAGATAGTGATCCTAAGGACAAATTTACATGAGGGAACTGATTTGGGCTCCATATATGAAAGAGTATAATCTTGGTAAAAATGTACAGGTGACGCTTGGCAGCTGAAGCTATGTTTGTTGTCAATCATGTGGAAGTGTTAATCATTGTCACAAAAATGCTGCATAATCATTAAACGCATAAACTCACTGGCATATAACAAGAAGAATTTGTCACTTGCCTTTACATGTGAAGGTCAACTTGTGTGGCTCTGCTCCATGTACCTCATTCTTGGGCTCAGGTTTGAGGAATAGCAGCTATTCATGATATTTTTTAAGGAAGTAAAGGCTTAAGAGGGCAAGTCAAAATGTGCACATAAATTTCATGTTTCTGTTAACATTCCATTGGTCTAATTAAGTCACTTGGCCAAGCCGAGACTCTCAGGCTGGTGGGTATATTCTGCACCATGAGACCATAGCATGGGTGGGGATTTATAATATTACTAAGGAAACTTCAATAATTGGGTCCAATAATTAAATCTACCATATATGGAGAAGGGGATTGTTATATCACAGTTAAGTTTTGAGAAATGTGTGATTTTCATTAGATAATATTTAACTTCCAAATCTGAAGCTTTATCAGTTATGACTTTCAGACTAAATATCACTTTAGCCAGGAATATTAGTTTGCCTCATAAAGAAAACTAACACTCATTGCCTAATATATACTCACAAATGTAATTGGCATTTAGTGTAGATTATTTGTGTTCTTCCGAATAGTTCTGCAGGCAGATATTTTAGTGCCCTTTTTCAGATGGAAAAAATTAAGCAAAATAATTTTAAATAACTAATCCAGAGAAATAGAATAATAATCATATACCAGGCAATGGTATAAATTTTTTACAGGGACTAACTCATTTAATATGTATTATCTTTTCTTAAAGTGCAGAACCTTTATTCTCTTTGTTTGAATGATAAAGAAATTGAGGCACAGAGAAGGTAACGGCCTTGCCCAAGATTACTCAGGTAGCAAATGAATGAGCCAAGATTTTACTACAGGCAATGTGGCTATGGAATATAAGGTTGTAAACATAATGCAGAAGGTAGATTAGTCAAGCTTCAAACATATTTATCTCATTTAAAACAAAAGCAAGAAGCAACAAGTTGCCAGGGACTAGAGGTAATTTTCACTGTATCATGTTTCTGTACGGGCGGAAAATCCACACAAAGATATAAAATTAATATAATGTGGGGCTGGCCCCGTGGCCGAGTGGTTAAGTTCACGCGCTCCGCTGCAGGCGGCCCAGTGTTTCGTTGGTTCGAATCCTGGGCGCGGACATGGCACTGCTCGTCAGACCACGCTGAGGCAGCGTCCCACATGCCACAACTAGAAGAACCCACAACGAAGAATACACAACTATGTACCGGGGAGCTTTGGGGAGAAAAAGGAAAAATAAAATCTTTAAAAAAAAAAAAAAATTAATATAATGTCTCTTAAAGTCTCTAAATTCTTTGAGGACTAAAAGGAGTTTCAAGAATATGAGTTTTAAAAAGTAGCAACCAACAAAATTGAAATGCTTATGCCCTTCATCTCTTGGTTTCAAAATGATGTTCACTTCTAATTCTTTTTTTTCCTCTTTTAAAAGAATGGAATAGACTGGTAGTTCCGTGCTATGTTGCTTAGTGTATGAAAGTGCCATTTGCTGATCTCTGGAGCCTGAGTAGAAAATCCCCCATTTAACTTGATGTCTGGAATCAGTGTCTGGTTTTGACACTAAGATACTGGCTGTGATTGATACCTGTAAGTACAGAAGTCACTGCAGTGTATATGAGCGGTGCCAGGGTCCTGAGCAACATCTTCAGACTTCTCACATGTTCACAGCATTTGGAGAGTGGATAATATATTGCACATTTACAGTATTTTGATTTTGGAAAGATCTTAGATGCAGGACTCAATCTGATAAGCTTTCTGCCAATCATATTGATGAGTGCATTGCCATATGAACAAAATGTCAAGTGTAAAAACAACATGGAGATTTTGCATGAAGCACTCTCCTTGTCAGCCAAAATGTCACACTTCCCTGAATGCTGCTGCTGCTGCTGATGACAATGTTGATGATATAATAACAATAGTAATAATAGTAATAGCTACCATTTTACTAGGCACACTATATGAAATATCTCATAATATCCCAACAATTCTTTCATTTCAGTTTAATATACCTTGTTTACTGATGAGAAAACTATGCCCAGGATTTGCATTGCCAAAGACATGCAGCTAGCAAATATTTATTGAAGTCTGGAAAACCAGACTTAAGTAGCCTTGCTCTACTATGCTAGGCCATGCCCTATAGTTTATTGGTACTCTCCTGGGGTTAGCACCTGCTATTTTCTCTGCTGGTTAATTTCTTCCTTCACCTCCCTTCACCTGTCATTCCCACCAGCCATTTAAACTCTATCTCTAATAGGCATCTGAAGTTGCCCTAAGACTGGGTTGCTTGTTCCATTTACCTGTAACTTTTCTGAGCTTCCTTGCAAGATATAAATTCCTCGAGAGCAGAGTTTATGACACCATTGTAAGTTCTGTGCATAACAAGCAGTGGCTTAACACATATTTGGTGAATAAATTATTAGCATGGGCTTATGATATCATCTGTTACATAATAAATCCTAGCCATGATCTGGGTGGTTGACATTCATCTCTAATCCTCATAATAGTTCTGGAAGGGAAGTATATTATAAAATTATTTTTATTAGTATTACTACTACTAAGCTATTGTTATTATTGACATTTTACAAGTGAGGGAACAGAAGCTCAGAGAGTTTGAGTAGTTAGTTCTCACACTGCTAATAACTGGCAAAGCTGAGACAAATTTTGTGACTGTAATGTTGTCCCCCATGGAAGTAGCTTTTGGATTTGACATATTAATGTCAAGTGATTAAGCCATGATGCCCTTTAATTTTGCTTGAGTTGCTTCTGTTGACATCTATCTTTTTCAGCCCTAAGCTAGTGCCATTGGGAGAGAAAAAGGGAAAATCTCTACTGTTACAAGAGCCTTTGTGAAAGCGGTCTAATCTTTTATCTCTTCCTGGAGTCTCTTATTTTGCATAATTGTTTTGACTTTGCTGTCTCTATTGAATCTGTCTCTCTCTTCCTAAAGTTCAAGAACAAGGGCAGATGCCCATGTGCACACTCCATTCAGGAGTGGCCCTTGGCCACCTCATTTTTCGGTGACTTTTGTTATGCTCATCTGTTCAGCAAGCCTGGCTTTACGAGGGCTCATTTGCTGGTTAATTGCATTCTCAGATCCTCTAAGAAGGCTGGCGCACCTGCTCTCCACTTCACCGTCTCTTTTGATCTCTCTAGAAATATCCAACTTTGATTATGTGAAAATCTTCTATAATTGTATTACGTGCCTGGAAAGCAACTAAAATCCTTCTTTGTGACTATTTTGACCTGAAAGAGAGGCTATTTTATGGTCCATGTGTAATGACTACAAGGAAAAAACCAGACCTTCTTGTCTCTGTGTGTCATCCAGTTTGGGAGGTAGGGTTTGATTCACCTGATACTTGGCAGATGTTAAACAGATGTGAGTTGCACAGTTAACACACTTTCAAATACTATTTTTTACACACTGATCTACTATTTTCTGTTTTCTAAGCAATTATATATTAATGCTGGGAATTAAGAGGAGAAAACAGAAATACGACCTCTAAATAAATAATAAAGGGGAAAAACAAAACAAATGAAAATAGAAAATATATATCATCATAAACTAATCAATATAGTCTTCAGAATATGCACCATATGTAGCAAAATTTATTTCAAAGGTGGAATTATTATCCATTTCTTGACTTCTCATGACTTTTATATAAACTTCTCTAATGGTACTTACTCTTTGCACTTTGTGTTCTGGCTGCTTATGTCCATGTCGTCTCACCTTTCACTTGTCCCCATATGCCTCCTAGACAAGTGTTCCTCTTAGGGCAAATCTTGTCTCTGTCTGTATTATACATTTTTAAAATCATGTCATGCACCCCATCACAGAGCCTGGAACAAAGTTGAATTCCAATAATTGAGGAACAAATGAATAAATATGCATTTACCAAGGATTATGTATACATTCATTCATTCATTTATTAATTCATTGAGACATCTTGAATATGTGTTATGCAGGAGCACTATGCTAGATGTTAAAAATGGACCTTGAGAGTGATTAAATAAATGTTACTAAGACTTGTCAAAGCCTTTACATTGCCATCACTTAAATTCCTCATTATTTGTTCATATCCAGTTAGGGAAACAATGTCTTCACAAATAAATTGCCTTCCGAATTACAACCTGTAGGTGGTAACAACTAGAACAAGTAGAATGACATTTCTGTGAGGATTGTCATATTACTTGGTAAGTATCCCATGAACAACATCTTTTTTCTCATGAGGTGAATCATAGGTGTGTTAATGTAGGAAAAGTAAACGTTTTCTGTAAGCCATCTGGAGAATACTTTCAAAATGATACACTTTTATAACTTTTGTGGTTTTCCCTTCCATTGAAAAAGAGGGCTAAATGTAGCCATCAAATCATAACACCCAGTCACTAGAAGGGACATTGGAAGTCAATGCTCCAGTTCCTCTCTGATATTTGAATCCTTGCTATAGACATACTTAAGTACTCCAATGGCAGTTGATCCACTGACCTGTGACTCAGCCTGTTCCAATTTGCCTCAGCTTATTTGAGAAGCTTTGCTTTCCTTATGACAATAATATGAAGACAAGATGGCTATTTCATTAGATTTTGGATATCCTGGTTATTCTAAGAGCGCCAAGATTCTACTTCTACCCCAACTCACTTTTGCTAAATTTTATTCAAGTTCTTTTAAAAAGAAGAGACTTTCTTGGCCAGCCACAAGACTTTTCTGGCTGGGAACAGAAATCTTGTTTTATTCAAGCTCCTCTATAGTTTACTGAAATAATTTCACTATCAAAGGGAACTTTCATTTCCAATTTCAAATTAACCAGATTTCTTTATAAGGTGACTATCCAAAGCCATTAAATTATTGGTTGTTATTTCTCTAACATTAAATCTTATTTTCGGTCCAGAAGTAATGCATCTTATTTCCCTGTTAGAATGTGGTCTCTGATGACCTTTTAAGTCTCTAATTAGGCCATCTATTTCAAAATTAGTCAACCATTGGAAATGGATCTAGTTTTGTTTGTATTTGTTTGCTTGTTGTTTTATTTTTACCAATGAGATTTTCAATATGGTTTCCTGCTTCTGGTAACCTGGGATCGTTTGTCTTTCAAACAGAGAGAAAGATTTTATTTAACTAATTTTCTTCTCTACAGCCATCATGTGAAAATATGAGTCTTCTATTTTTCATTCAAAGCAGAACTATTTGTAAGAGTGTCAAATACGTTTCATGAGAAAGAGAAGAAAGGAGACCAGAGGCCTCATATGCTCCATCAAGTGGGTATAAATGACAGAACACAGTAAATCTTAGTTATTTTTGAGTGGACTAATCCTCTGAACTGTTAAAAAGTAATCTGATTCCTCTCCCTATTATATAGAGAAAGTTTAAAAGTTATTTAATAGGGCTATATATTTATATCTACCCCATGTGTAGCTGAAAGAGTTTGAGACTGGGATTCATGAGGCCTGGGTCTTAATGCCTTCTCCATAGTAACTGCCTGAACTTGGTCATGTCACTTACTCTTCATCCTCGATTTCTCTATGAAAAGAAGTAATGGATACAAGGATTTTCTTTGAGTGCTTCTATTTAACCCAGTGTACCCTTATGATTTCAGGGTAGTTTTAAGAATTATATGAGATTAAGTTAAATAAAAAACAACTTTGCAAAAATGAAATTTTATCAGTTAAAAACCAGGAGTCTCTTTCATACATAGTAACTCAAAACTTTTCAGTTTTACTTCCATTGTGTAGAAGAGAAAGCATCCTAGGGTCATCCAAGGAAAAAATGTGTTTTTTTTCTCCCACTAATTAGAATAACAATTAGCCAAACATTCTTGTAAAAGTGGCTACTAGATTTATTTTTGGAGCCTTATAAAATACAAGGCCTGTAGGCTATAACCGTTTGCCTTTTTTATCGTTATTTCTTCTTTTTTTCCTCAGTGAACATCCCACAATACGGCTTTTGGCAAAACTATATCTAGTCATTTTGATGCCTGGACTGTCAATTGCCTTGAAACCTGGATTGGTCTGAATAAGTGAGTTTATCTTTGCAGATGTTACTAACGTCAAAGTTTGAAAAACATTTCAGGTATAAGTTCTTCCTATAAATGGATAAGAAAATAATTCTGTCTTGGTTGCATTTAGGCTACTTTTGTCAGTATTTTTTCCCTCACTCTCATTATTATAGGGTTTTCTATAGTCACTGTCTCTCTACTTTGTGGATGTGGGTATTCTTGTTTCTCAGAATTTCATTGGTTAACTATTTTAGTTCATACATATAGAGACCTTTATGAGTGGGACTTAAAATGATGGCAATGTTGGCTCCACTCACATAAACAGTAATCTATACAATACATATTAAAGCATTTGTTCTTATTATCTTTAAGTTAAATCAGGGTTTATGGCCTTGAACCAGTCTCTGATGCATGTCTAGTCTCTGGGAAAACAGGAACATCAGTCACAAAGAAGAAAAACAGAAGATTATTGGGAACTGATACCAAATCTTGAAGGCCCACCTGGAGACCAAAAGTCTGAAGCAACCACGTTCTAAAAACAGTTTTATGCATGCTTCCACACACTCCCCTCTGTGTAAGTGGTGTGTAGTCTTTATTCTTGGAAGATGGGCTTTGAGGACATTAGTCACCATCTTCTACCTTTGCTGGAAAAAATGAATAAACCCTTTCTACTCCACTGGCTTGCCTCCTGAGATTTCGGATAGTCTTGTGGCAAGAAGAATGAGCCCGTTGATTGGTAACAGAGAGCTATATATATATATTAATCATACACAAAGGTAGACAGAAGAGTTCAAAGGAAACTCATGTATTCCTTACCCAATAGTTAAGAATATTTTGCCAAACCAATATATATTTTGCTTCCTATTTCCAGAAAGAATATGCTCCGCTATTCTCTGGACCTTTGAGGCCATTATATTATAATCAAAAAAAAGACATAGAATGGCAGAGAATTTATGTTGGATGTCATCAGGCTGATCTAACAAGAAATCATTTATTTAACGGGCAAAAAGAATGGTGGTGGTGTTACAACTTAGTGTGTTTGTCAAAACGCCAAAAAGAGTGAATTTTCCTATATGTAAGTTATACCTCAATAATCTATCTTTAAATAAAACATTAAAGAAGAAAGAGAAGAATAGAGGCAGAGGGTGAGTAGCACCCAGTTTGTATGCATTTGAGAACACAGTCAATTTAATACTGTTTATTTGCATGACACCCAATGATGTTCCTGCTTGACATCCTCTTGGATCACAAATTACTTTTGGAATCAGTAAGGCAAGCAGCTTTGCTCAGATGTAACCTGACTGTACTTTAGCTACACTAGGGCTTTCTGCTCCAATGAGCTTCTTTGGTACTAGAGTTTTAGACACATGCAGGCTCTCACTTGGCACTTAAATTCTTACTAACTCAGAAACGCAGGATATTTAACTACTCATGTGACCACTCTGAACAAAAGAGGGATGATAGTTTTCTAATAAATATGTATAACCTCGATCTACCAGGATGAAGCTCATTGCTCCACGAAGGGTTTCAAGGGAATGCAATCCCCAATTGCCAACAACACTAAACAGCTCCATAATGTCCCTTTATATTGGCTTTTTCTCTCCTCCCTGCCTCACACTTTTCAGTCACCCACTCTCTTCCCTGGCATAGTTTTCCCAAGTCAACTATCTTCATGCAAGCCTTGACTCAGATTCTTCTTTCTAAGGGATAACCCAGTCTACAGCAGAGAGGGTGAGATATTAACATTCAATGGAAACTAATTATGTCCTCATATTCTTTTGGAAACGTATATACATTATTTAATCAATTCCGACATCATTATGAGGTAAAATGTTTATTCCTACTTATCAACTTTAGCAATGGAGGGTCTTTTTCAAAGACCACAGTTATTAATTGATTGATCCTTCTGACTTTAAGCTCAGTACTTTCCTGCAAAAACAAATTGTTTCAGTTGAAAACAGATCTTCTAATCAGCCAGGAGATTACTCTTGATCTGGCACTCATGCCTCTTTCTTTAAAAAAAGCATATTTATAGTAGGCATTGATTTTAAAAAGTAGATTAAAATTAATTGTCCTGCTCCCCCTACCCCCAATAAAATGCAAGCACGACAAATATCCCACAATTTCTCATACTCCTGGGAGGAGTTCATATGTTATTGCTCCCAACAGCTTCTGGAGACAAGTTGCTGAATACATAGTAGGATATCATTTGTTAGATTCCTACTTTAGGCTTGGCACTGAGCAAGATTACAAATATATATCAGCCTATAGTCCATTATCTTTTAAAAATATTAAAAATCCTAATTAATATATAAGATATTCCAGGCCGGAGAGAAGTTAAGTGATTTATTGAAAGCCTCCATTGCTAATAAGTTGGAGAGTGAGGAAACAATGCCAAGTCTATCCGGTCCAAATGCTCTGCTCTTTCCAAGATTTGAAAATTTACTTAATTTGAATCAACTATGACAACATTTCAAGCCAACTATTAGGAAAGCTATCTCCAATACTGATTTTATTTTTTTGTCCAGGATGCAAATTCTGTAATATTACAAAAGGTAAGAACTTGCAATAACAAGTTAATATTCCAAATTATTGGTATTTAAAATTAATTTAGACTTACTATATTTATCTCAAAATTATCCTATTTCTTGTTTATTAACATTCCAAAATTAAACTAATTATGATGCAAATAAAAATCTTACCATCGCCAAAAATATCTCTGCTTAGGTCCCATAGAGAGAATAATGAGAGCTGGAGTTCCTCTTCTCTTACTCAATAAGTGGGTCACTTAACAACCTCTTCAATCTTCTACAGCACTTTAGGGATTTCAAAGAACTTTGACATATAATTTGAGTCTCATAACAATCCTATGTCGTAGGCATTTCAGGGATTGCTATTCCCATTTTCCAGATGCAGAAATAGATCCTCATATAAGCTAGGGGACTTTTCAGAGAATGTAAACACATTCAAAGCTTGAAATTTTATTCAGTTTACTCCAAATAGCAGTGGTATACATTACCTCCATACACTGAAAATTAGAAGATTCGTCAATCAGCATATTACCATTTATTGGCATAGCTGTGGCTTTCTTTTTGTATTCATGGCTGTTGTTTCATTTGCTAGGCAATTTCACTGGCAAGGAGTGATGAATCCTTACCAGTACAGTTCAATGGTTAAGGGGAAAATGTCAGAATTGTGGATGGTAAAGGGAATTTAAAAACGCAGATATGTGAGATCCTAAAAGAAATGGTTAATGTGTGGAATTCACAAAATATTTAATCAAATAGTTTGAACACAGGATCTATGATGCTCAAAATCAGATAAGCAAGAGTATAAAGCATGAATCATGGCCATATGAAAATATGTTCTAGTATTAGAGGAAAAGGGGCAGGTTCCAACTTTCAGTTAAAAGAAAATAAAGAGAATATCAGGATCCTAGATTGATTTCAATTCCAGTAAAACCCTCCTAACCATGATCACCATACTCAATACCTGAATACTTATTTTGAACTAGGTAAATAACTACACATATCATGTACATCAGACTCTTCAGTGCCCCCGGTCACCTACAAATTAACTTTTAATATCTCTCAACATTTCCATGGCATATGTTCTGTACTTCCTGTGTCATAGACTCATTGAGGTAGGTAACTATGTGTTACATCATGAAGTTACAGTTAAGGGAACAGGAGTTAAGAATGGTTAATTGAACATCTTCAAGTTTATTCAGTTTCTGAGAGGCAAACCAGGACTCAAAGCTATCTTCCTAACTAATGTACCATGATGTCTCTTGACACAGGGAACTAGAGCATTCAGCTATACACAAAAGCAGCAGCACCATAATCTTGCAGGCTGGGTCTATGCAATTTGGGTACCCAATGCATTATGTAATTAATTATGTAGTTGTGGTGTCCTGTCTTAAATGAGAATACCAAGTACTGCACCAAGACAGTGATTTCAACTCCAGAATCACCTCACCCACTTTCATTTACCCAAGCATGCAACAATGTAGAAGGAATTAATAAACTATCCTGCACACTAGCCAGGATTTTCTTAGAATGCAAGTATGGCTGAAGTTCTGGAGTAGAGAATTAATATTTAAAGTCTAGTAAAACCTGGGTGGACCAATTTCTGGTTTTCTAAATATGACATGCTTTCGAGTAGTAAAGTAAAACAATTCCTTTGGTTTTCCATTAAGCTTCCCAACTGAGCATGCGATGTGAGAAATTAAAGCCTGGGCTATTTAGCCTCTTTTATATAATATTCGTTAAGATTTTAAGTGCTCATGATAGATTTCTTTGTTAGCATTTTTCATTATCCTTTCTTTATGGTCATTCTTCATTCAATTTTCAATCTGTGTGACAGCCCTTGCAGCTAAGGTAATTTGAATTAAATTTGCAAGCAAGATCTTTTTGTATGTGTGGTTGTGAATTGCTATCAACTTGTTTTATTATGATCAAGATATTTTCCATCCCCTCTATTCCTTTATCCACTAATTTAGTGAGTTTATCAAAAAAGCAATCAAGTTTGTCTGGCATAACGTGTTCTTTATAAATTTAGCATGGCCCCAGAGAATGTAATCTGCTATTTATTAACAAAGCAAGCAACAGAAGCAAAAGCTTTTTTTTAATCCACACTCCTCCAGGGGACCTTTGCAGAGACTGATTCCTGGTTTGAAAGAGGAATCATGGTCTGTTCGCTTTAAAGGGATAGAGCCCCTGAGGCAAGGGGTGGGTCTCTTGAAACTCACATAGAAAGCTCAATTTTTGAAATTGGATGGATTTACTAGGGACTATATCCTTACTGTGAAATCAAAAGCCTTGAAGTGTCATGGATATGGCATCTGAAATTCTGCAAGCTGGTCAGAGCCAGAGCTCACAGTCAGGCTTGCTACAACTCTAGGGCTTAGAAAGGTCCTGCCATCTGCCACACATTTGAAGTATTAACCTCTTAATTGGCTTCATCATGATTTCTTTCCTGAACTTATTTAGCTCATTTTCCTTAAAAACATCAAATTTTGTTAAATGAATTTTGAAAAACCCTTTTTCCCTCTTTGTTTTAGAGTAAGGAAGGATATAATAAACAAATGCTATAAATAAAGCATTTGAAATCTCCCGGTAAATCAAGTAGATTTATATAGAGATTAAATGAAATGGTTCGTATGAAAGAGAGTGCAAAATTTAAGTACTTGTTCTCTGAATTTAGCCAGTATATGGATTATTTGTTTAAAATGCAAAATTTGGAGCTCCAATCTCATAGATTCTTATTTAGCAAGTTAAGAAATGGTAATCTTTCTTTTAAAAACATCTCTTTAGAGGGCCAGCCCCATGGCCCAGTGGTTAAGTTTGTATGCTCCACTGCGGCCACCCATGGGTTTCCCCAGTTTGGATCCTGGGCGCGGACATGGCACCACTCTTCAGGCCACGCTGAGGCAGCATTCCACATGACACAACCAGAGGCCCTCACAACTAGAATATACAAGTATGTACTGGGAAGGCTTTGTGGAGAAGAAGAAGAAAAGAAGAAGAAAAGAAGATTGGCAACAGTTGTTAGCTCAGGTGTCAATCTAAAAACATCTCTTCAGGTGAACTTGATAAAGACCCTAAGGCTAGACTGTTAGGAGAAAACAAAAGAAAACTTGTTTTAGGTACTATTGAATTGGAAGAAAGTATTAATTTTATTTTATTTTTAAAATTACCAATTCTAAATATGGTCTATGTGTTCACTCAAACGTGTATATATATAATATGTATATATATTTATTGACCATATCTTCCTTTCTGCTGGGTAATGTAATTGTTACCAATTTATAAAGAGTCCTGGGACACCCTATTAAGAGTGTGACATGCCTGACAGTGATGCACAACCCTTCCACAATCATTCTTCTGGCAAGAACCCACTGACATGGCTCCAAGCCAGTTTCAATGCAGAATATGATATATAATCTTCCTCTGAGCCTGGGAAAAAGACAGGTGAGTAATTCTTCCCAGGGTCTACCAAGACCCTGAAATAAACTACATCTATACATTCCTAAAAGTAAGATCTAACTCACTCTCTGATTATGAAGGAAAACATAGAACTACAGAATCATGAAATACTGTCATTGCAAAACCCTTCAGCGATAATTTAGTCAGATGTTCATGTTTTAATAATTAGAATATTTTCCTATACTGACAAGCCAAAGTATGGAAAAATAATCAATTAATATCATAGAGTTTAGAAAACAAATGAAAAAAAACAGCAAAAAATAGATATCTAGGTCCTTTGACTAAATACACTTATTCTTTCAAAAACATGACCTAATTATACACCCATTCAAAGAGATTTAACTTGAATAAGTTAAATCTCGTATCTTAAGTTTCAAGTGCTTAGATTTCAAGTACCTTGGAAATGTTCAAGAGCTCATTTTCATACAACAAAAAAGATTTATTTCCATAATCTCTTTGTGGTAGTTTGAAATCTATGCAGGCATATTTATTTTCACATTCATAGACACCTATGAGAGAAAGAAATGGACCACACTGTCTTACACCCTTTGGGCCGCTATAACAAATTACCATAGGTTAGATGGTTTATAAACAACAGAATTGTATTTCTCACAATTCTAGAGGCTGGAAGTCCAAGATCAGGATACCATCGTGGTTGGAGTTTGGTGAAGGCCTTCTTTCAGGTTGGAGGCTGCCAACTTCCTGTATTCTCACATGGTAGAGAGCAGAGAGGAGAAGCAAGCTCTCTCGTGTCTCTTAAACGGGCACCAATCCCATTCATGAGTGCTCCACCCTCAACACCTCATCTAATCCTAATTACCTCCAAAAGGCCCACTTCCAATTCCATCATAGTATTTCAACACAAATTTTGCGGGGACACAAACATTGTGTCATAACAACCATATATCTATTTACTTTTGAGTTGTACCTACAGGTAACACTGTGTAATTTAACGCAGATCCAACATGTAAAGAACCTCTTATTTTTACACTAAGAAAAAGCTGAACAAACTGAAAATTAGCAACTTCTCTCGGACACATTAGAGATCTAAAGTCTCAGGGAAAACTGCCATCATGTAATGTGGAGAAACAGGTGCATCCAGAGAGGTATGGTCTTGACCTGCTTACCAGGAGGAGAAGTTGCTGGATCCACATCATAGTAGGGACATAGAAATAGTTATTTTGATGAATTTCCGGGGCTAATAGTGAACGAGTGTCAGAGTGAGAGTCTCCTGGGGGCTCCAGCCTTAGAAGGGCCTGTGTACTTTCCTGAGCTTTACCCCAAGAAAGTTCACCAGATTTTCATCATGGAGATTCCAGAAAAATCTCCCAGATCTAGCAAGGGAAGAGGAAACATAATCATCTAAGAGCCTTCTCCTTAACAAAGACCTACTCCTCTGAAGAAAGTTCTTTTCCATAGCATTAACCCCCTTGAGGGCATGGAATTTCTCCTGTAGTAGCCGACTGGAGCCTTCCTGTCTGAACTAAGGGAGGCAGAAAAGAAACCCCAAAACCACAGTCAACTGGGGTCGGGTTTCAGGGATATAGATTTGGAATGCTGCAGCCAAGAAAAGCAGTGCACAAGAAAAGCCATACCTCCAGAGAAACACTTGTGAAGGTCACAGCCCAGAAACAGAAGTGCTCTAAAAGATTATGAAATTGAATCAGACGATTATAGAATGTTCTCGCTCCCACACGTCTTACCACCACACCAAGAGGGCTCCAACATGGTAACACCGGTTTACAGATGAAAGAGCTGCAGGACACAGACTATCACAGAGAAGGAATACTTAGGGAATTCCAAAGGCAAGAAAGGAGACCAAAAAGGAGACACACTACAGGAATTTGGGGTCTCTAGCACGTACAGCTAGGGCAAACATTTGATACAGTGCAAGGCTCACCAACTGGAAAACAAACAAACAAATAAAAACAGTGTATAAAGAAATGAAGCAATCATCAGAACCAGGTTCAGATATGACACTTGTCACAGCTGTCATGGGGGCAGGAGAGAAGAGTAGCAGACACTGTGTCAGAAGTCTCCTGCAGTAAATGTGGAGCACTAGAGTGATATTTAAAGGTGTACTTTAGTTAGTTAAAACTATATATTGTAAAATCTATAGCAGTTGCTAAAATTTTTTTTAAAATAAAAAAGTGTAGTTAATACACCAAAAAAGAAGCTAAAATGAAATAATACAAAACGCTCAATTAAAAGGTGAGCAGGCAGAAAAAGAAGGCAGAATAAAGTAATGCACACTATTAGAAAATATTTAGAAACATGGATATTAGTCTAACCATATCAATAATCACATTAAATGCAAATAGTCTTAAAACACAAAATTAAAAAACAGTAATTGTCAGACTGGATTACAAAAAAACAAAACAGAAAGCAAGATCCAAGTAAAAATATGCTTTAAATATAAATACTCAGATAAGATAAAAGTAAATGGATGGAGAAAGATCTATCGAGCTCACCTTAATCAAAAACTAGCTGGAAGAGCTATACTAGTTTCAGAAAAGAGCACATTTCAGAACAAAGAAGATTATTAAGGATAAAGAATGACAGGATATAATAGCAAAGGGATCAATTCTTAAAGAAGACCCACTGAGTCTAAGTGTGCACCCAACTACAACAGAGTGTCAAAATACATAAAGAAAAAACCAGTTGAATGGAAAAGAGAAACAGACAAATTTACTGTAATACTTGGAGAATTCAAGAGTCCTCTGTCAGTAATTAATAGATCAAACAGTCAGAAAATCTGTAAGAATGTAGACAGCCTGAACAGCACCATCAGTCAAGTTGGTCATTTATAGAATCCTCCATCCAATAACATCACAATACATATTCTTCTGAAGCTTAGATGGAGATTCACCAAGATAAAACACATTCTGTGCCATAAAACACACCTGAACAGAGTCAAAGGAATAGAAGTCATACAAAGTATGTTCTCAGATCACATTGGGATTAAATAAGAAATCAAAAAAAAGGTTAGCTGGAAAATCCCTCAAACGTTTGGAAATTAAATAATACATTTCTAAAGAACCATTTGGTCAAAGAGGAAATCTCAAGAAATACTGAAAATTATTTTGAACTAAAGATGCAGTAGAAATAGCCTTTAGAGGGAAACTTAGAGCATTAAACTCCTTCATTAGAAAAGAATAAAGATCTCAGATGAATAATCGAAACTGCAACCTTATGAATCTAAAACAAGAAGAGCTAATAAAATTTAAAGCGAGCAGAAGATAAGAAATCCAAATTAGCACAGACGTCAATGAAGTTGAAAATTAGAAAACTGTAGAGAAATCAAGGAACTAAAAGCTGATTCATCTTTGTGAAGTTCACTAAAATGGTTAAATATTTACCCAAACTAACAACAACAACAAAAAGAAGACACAAACTACTAATGTTAGAAATGTAAGAGAGGTCACAACTACTCATGCCGTAGATGATAAACGAATAAAAAAAATACTATGAACAGTTGTGTGCCCACAAATTTTATAATTTCAATGAAACGGACCAATTCCTTGACACAATCTACCAAAACTCACACAATGAAGGTATAAACAATCTTATATGTACTAAAGAAATTGAATAAAAATTCTGTAGCCTTCCAAAAAATTAAAAGAGTAAAACAGATGTTTTCACTAATTCTGCCAAACATTTAAGGAAAACTAGTAGCAAGAGGAATTCCTGATGCATGAGGCCAGCACTGCCTAACACCAAAACCAGATAAAGACATTTGAAAAAAACTACAGGCCAATATCTCTTATGAACAGAAACGTAAAAGTCATTGAAAAAATATTATTAAATTTAATTAATTAATTATTTATTTTTTGAGGAAGATCATCCCTCAGCTAACATCCACTGCCATTCCTCCTGTTTTTGCTGAGGAAGACTGACCCTGAGCTAACATCCGTGCCCATCTTCCTCTGCTTTCTATGTGGGATGCCTACCACAGCATGGCTTGCCAAGTGGTGCCATGTCTGCACCAGGGATCCGAACCAGCAAATCCCAGGCCGCCAAAGTGGATCGTGCACAGTTAACCGCTACGCCACTGGGCCAGCCCCAAATGTTATTAAATTTAATCCAGATATTTATAAGAAAAATTATATACCACAAACTAACTGGAATTTATTTCAGGTATGCAAGGATGCCCTCTCTCCTCAATCCTATTCAACAGCATACTAGAAGTCGCTAACGCAAAAAGATAAGAAAAATTAATAAAAGGTCTACGATTGAATAGGAAGAAATAAAACTATCTTCATTCACAGATGACACGATTGTCTATGTAGAAAGCCCAGACAATCTAGTAAATAAGTAATAGCAAAGTTTCAGGATGAACTGTCAATAAGCAAATGTCAGTTTTTCTCCTATATCTAAGAGAAATACCTAGAATTAGAAAAAACTTAGAAACATGGTAGATATTAATCTAACTATATCAATAATCACTTAAATATAAATAGTCTGAATATTAAAAATAAATAAATAAATGAGATCCCTCGACCCAGTCTAACCATGAGAAAAATGTCAGAGAAGTCCTGTTTGAGAGATATTCTAAACAAAACCTCACCAAGCAAGACAAGGAAGGTCTAAGAAAATATCACAGCAATGAAGAACCTAATAAGATATGAAAACCAAATGCAATGTCATATTCTAGATGGGATCCTGGAACAGAAAAGAGACATGCAGTAAAAAAGCTAAGGAGATCTGGATAAAGTATGGTCTTTAATTAAAAATAATTCATCAATATGCATTTATTTTTTATTGTTGGTGCTGTCAAGTTGATTCCAAATGCCTAACGACCCTGTGTACAGCAGAGCGGAACCCTGCCTGATCTCTGCGTGTCATCCTCTCACCTTCCGGTGCTATATCACATGACGCTCTGCTATTCTCCCCCTATTCACAGGGTTTTCATGGCCAATTTTTTTGGGAAGTGGGTGGCCAGGTCCTTCTCTCTAGTCTATTTTAGTCTGGAAACTCTACTGAAGCCTCTCCACCATGGGTGACCCAGCACGTATCTGAAATACCAGTGGCCTAGCTTTCAGCCTCACAGTAGCAGGCAGCCACCACAGTATGACAACAGACAGATGGGTGATGTGGTTGCCTGACCAGGAAATGAACCTTGGCTGTGATGGTAAGAATGCCGAATCATAGACCCCCAGGGCTGGCTATGCCTTTATTCATTATGACTAATGTACTGTACTAATGTAAGATGCTAATATAGGCAGACTTGGTTGTGTGGTATACGTGAACACTCTGTACTGTCTTCACAAGTCTTCTATATATGGAGCTCCATCCTAAAATAAAGTGTATTAAAATGAACATGTTTTTTAATTTCATTCTTTCTAGAACATTTATAACATAGCTTGCTGAAACTAATTTTTGATCTTCTAGGACATTTTGTCATTGTCATATCTTTTCTCTCTTTCTCTTTTTTTTCCCCCTGCAAATACCCACTTGCAGGAATGCAGCTAATTACAGATCTTAGAATGAGACTAGAGCTTAAAATTTATTCTGTAAGCACTTCCCAGTGGTTCTTGGCAGTTCTGCCCGTAGAATAAGGTCGGAGCATTAAAGAATATAATTCAAGCTAACTGTGACTGAAGCGCAGCCCCTCCACCAGCGATACGCTGCAATAGTTCCTCGAGACCCAAGGAGGCAAGGGTGGTTGTTGGCAATTACAGTGATGGTCCACAGCCCCTGCTGTACTGCCTAAGCAGACTTCAAACTTACCCGTGTCCTTGAGAATTGATACACCAGAGAATTCTGCTTGGTTCTCAGACGGTCTGGCTGATTTGTGAATGAGGATCACATGATTGCTCTCTTTGCTACATTTCTTAAAGTGTTTATTTGAAGTATAAATATATATTACTCCTCAAACAGGTAGTTGCTGTATACAACTCTGCACATTTAAACCAGCCCGTAGTCCATGCTTTCGATAATTTTTGAACTTTGTTAAACTTGGCACTTAACCCAAAAATCTTGCTAAGGTTCAAAATCTTGCTAGATAATATATTGTCCTCTCAACATTTTTACCTGTCGAGGTAAATGGGATAAAATATGTGTTTATGTGGAGTAACTGGCATAATTTGTGAAGGGATTACAGCAGTGTTAAGCACTTTGCAAGAATGTAATAGCTATCAGCTTTCAAATAATTTGAGGCAATTGCCCGCCTGTCCCTGTTTTCCCACGCTTTACCTCTTCTGTACCACCCAAAGCCTACTTTTCATATTTCAAAGCCTACACATGCATGTTTGGAGCAGGTGTGGTATTTGGTTTATCCAACATCCAAAATTAATATAACCTACTCAGAGCACTTTCACATATTTCACAGCTGGTAGTCTTGAGTTGAAGTTAACCTAATTTTTGGAACATCAGTTATAAGTCTTTTGAGTAGGGTTCTATCCTCACCACAGAGGAAAAATTGGACGTAGTTATTTTCTTGGCGTGCCTGAATGCTACAGCTACAGAGGTCATGCACTGAAGAAAGTTTACTATTGCTGCAAGATTTAATAAAAGAGTCACAAGTAGAAACATGCATTTCTTAGGCAGTCTCCCTGCTACTATGCTTTCGTGATTCCTATAGGTACCCATGACCCCTTATACTGTGATAACTTTCGTTTTCCAAGTTTTATTTCAATAGTTGAGGAATTTGCACCAAGTCCTCAGGAATTTCCCAGGAAAAAAGCACAGTGTAGCCCATTTATATTGCTATTTCTCCAATTCTTTATTAAGATCTCCCCATTTGGGGATATCGGTTGATGAAGGTTAAAAAATCAAGTACCACTGAACCACTCAGATACCAACGGTTTAAATTCAGAAGAACTCGTCTGTCTATAGGTAGCTCTAGAATTCCTGAATGCACAATGAGACTTTTCCTGTGTTTAAGTTTGTGTGGCTTATGCAGACATATCCTGTGGAGGTTAAAAGACTTTCTAACAGTCACTGCACTGAGTTCATATTAACGGAATGACTACATACCATGAGAAAGCTTCCTGATATATAAATGTCAACTCTCAAAATGTGTAATTTTGACTCAACATCCAGCTCTGCTTTGTAAATAAGATAATATTTCATTTGAAAGAGTGTTAAGGGATGTCTGTGTGTGTTTGCACCCAACTACACAAACATGTGCAAGAACGTACATAGATCGATGTATTTAAAATGCTTTTAATAGTGATCATGAGGCCACCAATTATGAATCATCAGAGAAGTGTAATTTTTTGACCTAAAAATGTGCTGTGTTGTTCCAGCTACCTGGCCTGTGTGGTTGAACCTTCCACCAGTTCAGCTTCTCTCATTAAACAGCCCCAAAGACTATGCCTTTGCCTTAATTCACGGTCATAGCCCCAGGGAGTGAAAGATGATATCCTGTCTGCATTTTCTGATGAGGAAATTGAGATGCAGGGTCATTAAACCACCTAATGCCACACAGCAAGTCCACAGGAGGGTCAAGGCTGGACCTCCCCAGCCCAGTTCACACTCTCAGATTAATGCTCAGCTTCATTCACCCCAGAAGGCAGAATTTAAACTCAGTCTTCACTCAAACATCTCTCCCAGGCCACCACTTTACTTATTACTCCTTTTGCTTTTCTGGACAAAGTTATCTGACCAGTAAAGACTGTATCCATTTCCTCGCCATCAGCAACATGCTAGGTGCTGGTTCAGGACTTGCAGGGTATTATGGGCTGAATTCTGTCCCTCCCACTCCCACCTCCTGCAAATTCACATTATGAAGTTCTAAACTCCAATGCCTCAGAATGTGACTATTGGGAGATAAGGTTTTTAAAGAAGTGACTAAGTTAAAATGAGCTCATTAGGGTTAATCCTAATCCAATATATCTGCTGTCCTTATAGGAAGAGACACAAACATGAAGAGAGAGAAGACCATGTAAAGACACAAGGAGAAGACAGCCACCTACAAGCCTCAGCAAGAAACAACCCTGCTGACACCTTGATCACAGACCTCTAGCCTTGAACCATGAGAAAAGACATTTCTGTCATTTAACCCAAAAAAAGTGCTATGTTATTTATTGATCATATCAATTGATGCTGAAAAAATATTTGATAAAATTCAGCTCTTCTCCGTAATAAAATACAGGGTAACACAAGGGAGATATTTGCAGTGACGGACTAGTTTTGTGTCTCAATTGCATCTCTGGTTACACAAATCCACACGTGAGAAAATGCCACCATGTTCTACATATAGAGTGTACCAATGTCAATTTCCTCGTTTTAATATTGTACTATTGTCATGTAAGCTGTAATATTGGGGGAAACGGAGTGAAGTTTACAAAGGATTTATCTGTACTAATTCTGTAACTTTCTGTGAATCTGTAATTATCTCAAAATAAAATGTTAAAAACTAAGCTATAGGGACTAGCTCTGTGGTCTAGTGGTTAAGTTTGGTGTTCTCAGCTTCAGCAGCCAGGGTTCACAGATTCAGATCCCATGTGTGGACCTATACCTCTCATCAGCCAAGCTGTAGTGGCAACCCACATATAAAGTAGAGGAAGATTGGCATAAATTTTAGCTCATGGTTAATCTTCCTCCAGAAAAAAAATTGAAAAATAAACTATATATTCCCTGAATTGCTGTGACACTGAAGAGTTGCGCTAAACATTGAGGGCAAGAAAAAAAATTCTAGGTTTTATTATCTCTCTTTTCTATACTTATATTTAAAATATTTACGTCTATTCCTGTTTTTCCAGAGTTTGCAATTTTCTCCTCCTGTCTGCAGATCTAACTTGATTTAACTCACAAGTTATTTTGTAAGAATATTTCCATAAACAATTGAGTAATTGCTGTCCCTCTAGGGTAACCAACAGAAAGAATCAAGCTACTAACGATGAAGATATATCAGAGATTTTTTATTTGCTTCCAGGATCATTGAGCAAAGAGTAAGTGGGGCAGTATTAGAAAATTCTCAATTTGCACATGTCCTACAAGATCTAACCGTTCTCAGATTTCCTTCTTTTTCTTGAATTAAACATTTGCCAATTTCATATTCTTTGTATCTACTATTACAGTGTATGACATATAACTACATAGCTTGTTATCTTGAATATGTTTTGCTAACACATTATTATTGGCATGACCTGACTGCTCTCACACACTGTGAATTTTCAAAAGTCCTTTTGCACAATTCAATTGTGCATCCTTCTTCTAATATCTAGAGTTTTTTAATGGAAAATTCTGCTTTTTTTTATTCACTGTAGATGCATATTGCTTTGTAATCATTTATGTTTTAGGCAAATAGCTCCTTTTATCTCTTCCTGGGGTAGTTCCTATATTTTTTTTCATTCCTTCTGTCCTTCCTCTGTGTCATTTTTAAAATTTTCATTTTATAAAAATGTATTTTCTTCCTTCTTTCATCCTTTCCTTCCTGTCCTCCTCTCTTGCTGCCTGCCTTCTTTCTTTTCTTCCTTTCTGTATCTGAAATTTTCATTCTACATAAAAATATTTTTAATTATTTCTACTATTGCTATTACTACTTGTAAGTAATTGAGATGTGGGGAAGTCTAAATCGGATGTGATTATGATTTATGAATGTTTTTTAACAAAGAAAATGTATATTTTGTAAATGAAACAGTTCTTGAATGTCCCTGAATTTTCAGCATGAAGAGACCAGGAAAAAGTCAAAAGTATTTTCTTCCATATTTGAATCCAAAGCCATCAGTTACAGGCAGAAGAAATTGGTTATAATTCTCCGCCTATTAAACTACTATTTTTAAAAACAGAAGAATATTATATTTATGTTTAAATATTGAGAGAGTAACACAATACTTAGTGACTAGTTTTGTTTAATGAATGTTGAATGAAATAGTGAAAACAATTAAATTGTTAAAGATTTTTAGAATTAATTTAGCTCATCAGTGATGAGTAGTTGTCTTCCTTGTTACTCTACTTTGAGAATTTACCATGTTCATCATCAAGTTAGTTTTGTATTCTTTTATAAACTTTGGTTTAGCCTTAGGTCATCCCTTTATGATGAAGTAATGTTTTGAGTTTATTAAATGCTTTCTCATCATACAGTTCCTCTAATTATTATTTTAATATATTGTGACATCATTGTTTCCCTCTTCATTTTACAGATGAGGAATCAGAAGGTCAGAGGAGTTAAGCAAAATCTTAAAGTCCAAATAGCTGCTGTCTTTGTCTCATTGTGCTGCTGTTATAGAATACCATAGACTGGATGGCTTAAACAGCAGAAACTTATTTCTCAGTTCTGGAGACTGGAAGTCCGAGATTAGTGCACTGACATATTCAGTGTCTGGTGAGGGTCTGCTTTGTGGTTCACACACAGCTCTCTTCTAGTTGCGTCCTCACATCATGGAACAGTTGAGTGAGCTCTTTGGGCTGTCTTTTATAAGGCCACTAATCCCATTCATGAAGGCTCTGCCCTCATGCCCTAATGACTCCCAAATGTTCACCTCCAAATATCATCACACTGAAGATTAGGTTTCAACATAGGAATTTGAGGGGACACAGACATTCATTCTACGGCAGTCACTTTGCATCAGAATTAGATTTATAGCTTTCCGCTTGACCATCAACCTCTTTGGACTGAGCCACAACGTATTCCAACTAAGCTTGAAGGTATGTCTTTGGTTAGAAGGGTAAACATCTATAGAAAGAAAATCAAACAAATCATTCAACCTTCTAACTGACAAGCTGGTATGCATCCTGACGTGTGGTGTACATCAAATTCATCGTGAGAAGATGTTTGTCCTTTTTATCTGAATTCTGAAAGAGTTTTTCCATCACTTACTACTTTGCATGGATGAATGCTTTCCAAAGCATACACTGCATCTATCACACATACCGCTTTTCACAGGCTGCCTGAGGTATTCATACTCTAATTACTTTAGACCAAATAAAAAGAACAGACTTAATAACATTGGAAACAGATGTCTTCCTATATGATCCTTGGATTAAATCAGAGGAAATGATATTATCATGCTTTTTTAAAAAAATTAGGTCAACTTATTTTTTGAAAGAAATCCCACTCTAATACCAAATCCTTTTTGTCATTTCCCATGAACACTTTGGTACCAGTCTTGTCATCATAACTGCATTATGTTTTGTTTTTATGATGTTACATAAATGATTTAAAATCGGTTATTTTATGTTGGTCCAATTATTAAAATTAGGTGGGCATTGTGCAATACCATAATGTATTTTGTGGGTGCCAGTGGGAAAGAATGATATAAAACAGTAACTAGGGATATATATTTTTTACATAATGTTTTTCAACACCTTCAAATGCTGTATTCTCAAAGGCAGCCACACAGATTTTCAAACCAATACAATACAAAATTTCAGTAGCCTTTGTGGAGTTGCAGGCAGCATAGTGACACAGATGATGTGGCACATTTCAAATCAACTTGCAGATACAGTCAGACGGAATATTTGGGGAAATGAAAACCACACAATGACTGGTTTTTAACAGTGCTCCTTCTTTCCAGAAGTTGCTTAAATCCCAGAGAACACACACAAGGGTAATGATTTTTATTCGTTCTTTTTACTCAATATATTCCCAACATGGTCTCATGAACCAGTGGACTTTCTGAGAAATATCAAAGAGTCCATTATCTTGCTGAGTTTAACTGCCAGCAATAAAATCTTCTCTACCTACACCACAGAAAAGGGCGGAAAAAAAAAAAAAAACAGAAAGAGAAAAAGCTTGCTCTCCCAAAAGCAAGCTTAACATCAAATATCTTTGGAATATCTTTTATGTTAGGGCTGCAAACATCCTCCTGTGCCTGTATAAAGCCCCAGTCACTCAAAGATTGTAAAGTGAAATTTTACAAATGAGAACTCAGATGCAAATAAATAAATAATTGCTCTTATCTTGCTATACATCCTCCAGTCTATTTTCTAGTCAGAGATGACAGGGAAGGTACAGATATACTTAAAATTACAGGTTATTCTGACTGTTTTGGCTTACTTTGTTTCTTTTTTATTCTTCCTCAACCCATTTATTTATTTACTCATTTATTCAATTATTTGTTCAATCATTTATTTATATTATTATTGATTCATAGATAATTATTTATTCTTTGTTCATAATCTGATACCATTGCTATTTATTTCATTGCCCATTTTTTTCGAGATATGCTTATGGGAACTCTTTCAGTTTGGTTCCTTTGTCCTATTGACATATTTTCACTTTTTTTAAGTGTTTTATATCCTGATAATACACGAGGATTCAGGCTTAAGCTCAGTTTGTATTTTCCCTGCCCCAACACTAGAATCAATGTTTTCTGAAAGGAGTCTTTGTTTCTTTGATTTGAGAATGGTATTTAGAAGCCATGGTCTGGACACTAGGTCTGCTCATTGCTTCTGGGGTGTCATTTCTTCTAGGCCTTCCAAGAGAATGGAGTTAGGAAAAATATGTATGTACACATATATAGCTACATACACATATATCAATATTTGTTTTTATGTCTATCTATCTATTAAAATAAATATGAATTCATACTGATATGTATGACTCTAATTCACGAACACAAGCTTCATTCTAACCCTCTCCTTACTTATGTGTAATATCTTTCTCTGACACTGAGAAACCTACTTCTCAGTCACCACATTATATTCACTTATTTTTTTTAACATCAGGATAAACGTAAAGTCACTTCAGAATTGCTAAATAGTATTCTTGTGACAAACACATTTATAGATATATTAGAATATTTATGTGCATTTCTTTTTGTCTTTAGCCATATGTATTTTGATTAAAAACACTCTTTTTCAAATTATTTAGATTAACACCTATCTTCTTCACCTCTTTAAATATGCCATCCAGGTATAATACAATTAGATAAATTTTTCACAATCTGCATTACACCCTCAGTAACCCCCAACAACCTGGTTGAATTTCTTTTTGGTTCTTTAGCTCTAGGAGCATTTTATATAGATTTGGAGGGGAAGATTTTCTGCAAAGTCCAAAATGGTATCTGTAAATTGAGACAGTTTTTATTCTTCTTTTCCAATCTGTACGTCTTTCTTGCTTGCTCTATTACACTAGCCAGGATTTCCAGGGTGATGTTGAATAGGAGAGGTGAGAAAATTTCTTTGCCTTATTGCCAGACTTAGAAGAAAAGCATCCAGTCTCTCACCACTGAATATGATGTTACTTATAGGTGCACTATTTTAGGTTTCTTATATTTTTGTATGCCTGCAAACTTTTTGTATTTTTAAAATAGAACAAATGGTATAGGGCAGAAAATACTAAAGTAAATATTTTTTTAATCTTTATATATATAAACACATCTTTGCCTCTGCTTGGCTTAGTATGTGTATTTATGTTAATCTACTTAAGGATTAGACTAAGTTTGATATTTTTATTGCATTAGAAGCATGGAAGAGCCTCTAGGCAGGTTAGTCTCTTCTGGGTCCTTGTTGACTCCACCAGGATAACCTTTTGATAAAACATATCAAAGGGCAATGAAAGGGGCCAGCCCATGGTCGAGTGGTTGCGTTCACGCGCTCTGCCTGTGTGGCTCAGAGTTTCGCTGGTTCGGATCCTGGGTACCGATGTGGCACTTCTCATTGAGCCATGCTGGGGTGGTATCCCATGTAGCACAACCAGAAGGATTTGCAGCTATAATATACAACTATGTACTGGGGGGCTTTGGGGAGAAGAAGAAAAAAAAAGAAGAAGATTGGCAACAGATGTTAGTTCAGGTGCCAATCTTAAAAAAAAAAAAAAAAAGCAATGCAAAATACAGATATAATACTTTCTAGCTTTTTCCATTGGAGGTTGAGTCTGTTTTCTTTTAACCTCAATCTGGGCTAGCCTTGCTACTTGCTTTGGCCAATAGAAGGGGAAAATGATGATGTTAGGCATCAAGAGACCATGTAATTTTCACTTTTGATGCTCATGGAAACACTGCAACTACCACTATGTGCATGAGTCCAGGACAGTTTGCTATACGATGAGAGACATATGGTCCCTGGCCAGTAGTAAGCCAATTGCCAGCAAACTGTCAGACATATGAATGAGGTTTTTGACCAGTGGCTGAAGGCAAATGCATGAGTCAATCCAGCCAAATAGCAGAAAAACTGTCCAACTGAGCACAGCCAAATTGCCAATATGCAGCATTCACCACAGGGATGGACGGCAGATGCAAAAGATCCTTTCATTTCCTCCTTTGTCTTCTATTTTCAATATCCAGAACTAGAAGGGCTCTCCTTTTGCTACTGGATTGTATGTCCGTTATGTTACATCTGCTTCTTCCCTAGTCTACGGCTCTTCTCTCATGCTTAGCAGAAAAATTTTGTAATATTGAAAACTCTGGTATCTATCCACATAGCCTGCTTTCAAGACAATTGATTCCCTGTAGACAAACCTGTCTATAAAATTTAAAATTCAGACATTAGCAATGGACCATGTGTTTGAGCTTCATGACCTGAAGCAGTGAAAGCATTGATTACAATGGATGGAGAAAGCTGGAAATATATGGACTAATGATCCAAGGAGCATTGGTTCAATATCACATAAGTATTACACATTTTATCATTTACTTACCGCAGTGATGTCTTTCAATCTTTTCCAGTTCTATCCATCACTAATTCATGACTTGACATTCTCTCTCCTAACTTGATTTAAACTTAGCCTGTTGCAGATAATTATTCCCAGAAAATCTTAAATAGTTTTGCAGTATCTGAAATGATTCATTGCTACCAGGGTGTTTGTTGCTGATTATATTTTGTCCATTTGTAATTCACACTTCTTTGCACCAAATATTTGGAATCCTTTATTATTGCTTTTGTTCAACTTGACAGAAACCCCTTAGGTAGAACACATTTTGTGTTATCTAAAAAAGCATAAGTGAAAAGGAAAGAGATTGTTAGCTCTCCAGTACTTTATGAAAGGAGTATATTCTACAAATATCTACTCAGTTTCTGCTATGAAAACAAATGTTTCCTTCAAAAGTCCTACAATAACTTCAGGGTAAAGTCCACACTGCTTACTCTGTGAGGACTTATAGTATCTGGCTGCTGGCAAACTTACCAACATAACTAGTCACATCTCATTACACTAAGCCCTCAAAAGCACATTCGCATCCCACAGATACAGAGAGTGACATATAGGTATCCATTTCCTTGTGGTGGTATTCTCTGTCTTGTCTTATTTGACAAGGTCTGCACATATTTTCAAGATAGAATTTTTCACTACTCTTTCTGTCCTCCCCAGGTTCACAGTAAACTCTCTTTCTCCGTGATTTGCACATGGCTCTATAAACTCATAGTGTATGACGCGATAATCGTTCATTCATATGTTAGATTCTTTCAATAGCAGAGTCCTTGTATGCTTCTTCATTTCAGGAGTACCAGGAACACAGCACTTCTATTATTTTATGAACTTATGAAAACCAAAGCCATGCCTACCTTGCTTTTAGCTCTCTTCCCTTCATCTAATATAGGCCTTGACATCGAATAAAAGATCAATGGATACTTGACAAGTGAGTTCATTTGTGTATTATATATATATATATATATATATACATGTAATATATATATATATAGGTAATATATAGGTAATGAACAAAACATAGCAAATACAGCCCCTGCTTCATGGAACTGATAGATCATTGATGAAGAATGGATATCGAAGCAGAACTCTTCTTCAAAAAGTAAAAGCAGAACTTCACTTAGAAAGCAATGGAAAAAAAATGTACTAAAAGCTCCATTTTCAAAAGAGAACCATCCAAACATAGCAAATGAAAGCTCAGTGGTATTTGGATAATATGATATTCCAGTGAAGTCAAAACAAAATCAAAAGACACACACATCACTTTAGATAGAAATATATATCATAGGGCTGAGACATATTACCTTAAAAAATGTTCCCTAAAACTTTTAATACATGGAGAGAAAATATTAAGGACAAATCATATTAATTGCTGAGTTCTTCTTAAAACGAAGTGAATTTTGGCATAATCGTCTCTCACTCTATATGCATTCTGACTAAAAACTGATCAGAGTGTGCTGTCTTCAATAGGAGAGAATTATTATTACGCTCATGGAGCAGAGTTATTCTTTATAGATCTATAACCCTTTATTCAAGTCAATTCTTCAGACATTTATTGAACATTTGCCATGCAGAATGCACTGTTGTAAGTGCCAGGTGTTTAGTCTAATTTAAGGAATGGCAAAATAGTGGCTGAACTTTATCTCCATCTTAGGTACAAGAGATCTGAAACATTGTAAACATGAGCCTAAAAATGCTGCTCTACTGCAAAATTCTGATACGTTCTATCCTTTTTAAAAGTCATCCACAAGAAAGGAATAGCGATCTATGAACCAAGTTTAGGTGATGGGGAGGGCAAGATGTCCCCCAAACCAAGTACAAATTAGCATAGACCTAAAGTCAAACATGGTTGATAGTGAGGTACACCAACAAAGAGCACAGAGGGCAATCTCCTTACAAAGCCTATTATTGAATGTTTACTAAAGAGATGATTCTTGAAAACTAAGGAGAAGTTAGGAAGGGAGATAAATGGGGAAGGAGATTTCTGACAAAGAGAATATGGTGGTATGGTAGAGTTTTCAATGTGTTTAATGGCAATGATTAAGATGGCATTTGTAGGGTGTGGGGCGTATATGACAAGCTTACCGTTGACAAAAATGAAAGGTAACAGGTAAGTGTGCAATCATTATGTCACAAGAGTATAATGATGAAAATTGCAGAATCAGATAATATTGAAATAAAATAGTAGGCTTCTGGCTCAACAATGCACCTGGTTAAGCACCTACAATGGCATGTCTCACACATTCGCACCAAAGAAAAAAACAGAAATATTAACAAAAATAAGGCATATAAATTTAAAAACCAAGCACTAACGTCCCAGAACAAGGACCGAAAGTCTAATGTCAGAAACTAGAAACTAGAAAGGTGACATAGCTGTGGAGCTATCTGATGGTGCTATAATCACAGGAGACTACACTGATGGATTTCTTCCTCCCCAGGACTTGGACCAGGCTCACCATATAGTAGGTGTTCAATATGCTTTGACGAACACACATACACATATGACCTAAAGACTTTGTGCAGTGCATTTAGAATGTCTTATTTATGAGATTTAAAATTTTTAAGTTACAACTTATTGAATGATTTGGCCATTCGCTTTTCTTTTCCAATTAAAATGGATAAGTAACTATTAATAAAATTACCTAAAAATCAAATTCCAGAATTGGATTAAAATTTTAATCCAAATGGAAAGGTATTTGGAGGGTAGTCAAGGAAGCATATCTATGAAATAGAAATTGCCATCAGGCACATTTATTAATTGTAGACATTTAAATATATTACAAGATCCAAAAATATATCAAATGAAATGTAAGGGTTAATTGCTCTCTGCCTGTGATTTCTTGAACTGTTTTCTGTATAATTGTGCTAGATGTTTTTTATTTTGCATTTTTATTTTTGTATAAATCAACATCTGTCTTTCTTTAATTAGGATACTCTACATTCTTCACACTTGTGGTTTTTAATAATTTTACCCAATGCTCTATGTTGATTGCATTTTTTTACCTCCACAAAATTAGACTTTTCCAAAGTCTAATATCCTTACAGTGTTATGCCCTTGAAAACATTTCTTTTTATATGAAATTTGAGAAGCCTTTTGAGATGGTTAGATTACTGTTAAGTGGAGATAGCACACATCCAAAAAATCATCAAGGGAAAATTTCTATATGGAATGTTGGCATTAAATGACAAAGGAAAAAGGAAATTGGCACTTTTAACCGATTTAGTAAAGCTGACAAGCAATGGTAGAAAATTAAATTTTCAGCATTTAGGGTAAAAATTAAACTCTGCATTTTATACTATCTGAATGGTAAACATACATTCTAAAATAGGGCTGTGTTTATAAGAAACAGTTCAAGGAAGTTTATTAAATTCTGTTTTAAAAACAACTATATAAAGCATGCATTTTTGCCCATGAAACAGAGCTTCAAATTGTTTGACTTTATCTTTTCAGAGTTTTTCACAGTCCCTTGGTTGGGAGTGGATGTAAACTTTTGAGGAAACAGTGTCAAAAATCAGCAAATAGTCTTCACTTAGAACCAAAACATATTAGTGTGGTTAACTTCTAGCTGCTGATGACTCATCGAAAGCATTAATCTTATTTTATTTTTTTCTTCCATAATTTAGATCACAAAGAGAGCTCTTATCTCCATCAGATTGTAATAGTTATTTCATATTGAACTGTAATTTTGCAGAATATTGGTTTCATTTTTTTGTCAGTGTTATACACCTCAATGTGCCTTCCATAGCAGAGGTATCTGAAAAGGCAAGGTGAATAACACTGAATTTCTTTTCTTTAAATTTGAAACTATTCAACCATAGCTGAGTGGCACATTCAAGTAAGAGTAGGTTTGGACCAGTAATCCTGACCCTGTTTCCAGAAACCTATGGAATGTTTTTGACATCTCTGAATCTGCTTCCTCAACTATAAGGTGAACCCAACAGTATATGTTGCCCGTAGTACAAGATTCTTTTAAACATAAGCAGATATAAAACAGCTGACAAAGCTTTTACATATATGATGCCTTATCACATGAAAAAAGATATCAAAATTGAAATATTAGATGGCATTTCTGTCTCTCCAAAACCTGAGTCATGAGATGTCTCTCACAACCTTGGTAAAAGAAGGAATATAAATGTCAATGACAAGCAGATGATGCAGATTATGAGTTTGTTCATAAAATATATCACTAGTTTCTGATATCGTATACATTCTTCAAATATTCTTCAAATATATGTATTCTCAGTTACTGTTTACATGCATTTGTGTGTCTATGTGTATATCAAAAACATTTGAGGATGTTTCTTACGTAAGAGGACTGCTTTAAGAATCAAATGATGCAATTAGTAGCATTCACATAGGCTTTAACAACCCACCGAGTGCTGAATGCACACAGTTATCATTGATAGAATTATTGCCTCTCTTTATTAGAAGGTCAGCACTCAGTGCTGAAATGAAATAAGAAAAATCAAGCAATCAAATGTAAGAGAATTAAAGCTGAAGCTTCTGACTTAAAAAGTAAACTCAAAGATAAAAAAAAATTAAATCTAAGTTAAAAATGAAAGGTAACAGATAAGTGTGCAATCATTATGTCACAAGAGTATAATGATGAAAATTGCAGAATCAGATAATATTGAAATAAAATAGTAGGCTTCTGGCTCAACAATGCACCTGGTTAAGCACCTACAATGGCATGTCTCACACATTCTCACCAAAGAAAAAAACAGAAATATTAATAAAAATAAGGCATATAAATTTAAAAACCAAGCACTAACGTCCCAGAACAAGGACTGAAAGTCTAATGTCAGAAACTAGAAAGGATCCTAGGTAATAGACATGTTATTATTAAAAATTACTCAGATATTGCCACATGAAATCGAAGTCTGACCAAAACATGAAGGTAAGGTAGTTAACACTTCCTCTACCACCCGTGCCTGCCAATAACAAACAGAAGGGTGGATACTTACCACTCCCACTAGAGGGTTATTGTGTAGGTTGCTAAAGTCTGGTTATGTCTCTCCAATCTAGTCCTTGATGGCCTGTTTAAAGACAAGTTAATTGAGAGGAGAGTGACCTACCCAGTGTCACAAAATTATTTTTTTGAAAAGCTGAATCTAGAACTTATATTTTTTATGCCCCCTTGGTACTTAGTACTGCAGAATACGACTCTCATTTATCATTGGCTTTAATAAATAATAATTATAATAATAATAATGTAAATGCAAATTTTTATCCAAAACATGTTCAGAAACACAGTAGGCATGAGCCTGTTTGCTATCTTGGTCTTTTCATTTTCTCATGCTAGGAGGAGTCCTATTATTTTGCTGAAAAAATACAATAGTTTACTCATCTAAGAAATGATCAGAACTATGCGTGAAGACCAAATTATTTCTAACAGAAATGCCAATTTCCAGCTCATTAATTCAATATCCTATCCTTGTCCAACTTCCCAGCAGAATCTCCTGCCCAACTGCAAGAAGCATGAAAGAGTTTTAAGGCTAATTCAGAGATTATAAAACAGATGACATTTAAAATCCCACTCTAAGGTAAATATTTCATTTGAAAAGAGAAAGAGAAAGCAGGTATAGGCATAGGTGAATGATAGGTTTAAACACACACTTGTGTCGACAAATGTCGCCATTCATGCCATTCATAATCACTGGAAGTAAAATACTGATTTATCTGTCTCCTTTCCATCCACTATAAGCTCTTACAAGCCCACAGTGAGCATGTTGAATTCCTATAAATGTAGAGAAGTTAAACAAGTCTGCAGTCAAACTGTGGAGGCCCAAATTCCAGGCCCTCTGTTTTATACCTGTGAAACTTTGGGAATATTATTCAGCTTCCCTGTGCCTTACCTTCTTTCATCTGGACAATAGGGATAAGAATAAATCTCACTTCATAGAACTGTTGTGAGGACTAAAAAGGATTTAATAAATAAAAGTCACTTAGAATCATGCCTGAAGGTCCATAGTAAGACCTCTATAAAAGATACCTATTCTTTTATATTCCCAGAACCCAGAACAATATCTGGCTTATTCTTTCTTTTCTGTAAATACTTTATTTTTCTTTAACTTTATATTCTTTGTAAAGTTTATAAAGAATACTTCATATTCTTTAACTGAATGTTTGTTTTTTTGTTTTTTATTTTTGAGCTGCTTTGCTCATCTTGCGTCTCCCTCATTATTCTGAGAAACATGAGAGGCGATGGCAATGAAAAACAAGCGTTTTGAGTAAGTTATGCAGACTAGCTCTCTCTTTCATGCTTGAGGCCAAGAGGGAATGAAAGAAAGAGTATTGTAGGGGAAAGCAAAATCTCAAAACCACATCAACTTGACTGACTCTTCAATCTGAATGTGCTATGCAAATGAGATTTTCATTTCTAAGCCAATGAGATAGAACTTGATGAAAGAAATGAACATGGAACTATGCTCTTGCTTTATACAGGTCCAGCCAAGGGGAGACAAGAGGTATGGGTGGTCTCTGAAAGCTTACTGATGCAACCCTGGAGCAGACATTATATCTCTTCAGTGCTAACTACTCAAAACACACTGAGCAGGAGACTTGGGAGCTTATTGGTCATGAGCAGTGTGTCTTCTCAGCTCAATGCATTGCTCCGTACTCATTATAGAGCCCAATACATGTTAGGAGCTCTATGAATGCTTGTACAATGAATAGTGTGTAGTATTAAGAATATGACCCTATATTTTGACCTATGTGCAACTTGGTGAAAGCCTTTGTACCTAGCACAAGATTTAGCTGCCTATGGTATCAAAAGTACCTTCCCAATATTCAGCCCAACTTTCTACCATACCTGGATTTCATGAACCACGTATTTTGTTTCTCTCAGTAGGTTTATTCTTGCCCTAGTCCCTCAAAAATCCAAGCTTTTGGTAGAAAGGATTAAAGAATTTTAGCAGGAGTAATCTTTCTCCAATTCTAGCTTCATACAATCCACTGAAGCATAGAGTTTAAATATTCTTTTTCTTTTTTTTATTGTTTTAGCCATACATACTAGCTATTTATTGCTGCATGGCAAATTACCTCAAAATTTAGCAGCCTAAAACAAATATAAACTTTTATCATCTCACACATATTCTGTATGTCAAGATTTGGGAAGCAGCTTGGGCAGGTTGATCCAGCTCCAGTCTCACATGAATTGAAGTTGAGATGTCAGTTGGGGTTGCAATCTTGTGAAGACTCAGCTGGGGATAGAGGACCCACTTCCAAGATGGTTCACTCACATGCCTGTCAAATTGGTGCTGGTTGTTGGCAGGAGGCTTCAATTCACTGCACATGGACCTCTTGCAGTGATTACACCTGGAGCTCATGGTTAGCACTTAAATCTCTACTCAAGGCAGTGCCCTTTCTCATAATCAGAGATTCTATATCTATGTTCTTCTCTCTTCCTCTAAGAAGCCATATTCACACATGAAGTACACATAATGCAGAAAGACTACAAGAGATTAGCATAAAATAAATACACCAAGGCTTTGTAGGCACTTATTAAATGCAAATCACCAATCCTGAAGGAAATCTGCTCATTTACTATCCTCAAGGAGATTACATTCTAGCTGTGGAATAGAGTTTGCAAACACCCTACACTATATCTCATTGTTTGTTGAGATGTCAGTTTCTCTATTAGATTTTAGGCCTTTTATAGTAATGGTTAAGATATTCATCTGCATTTGCAATGCAAAGCAATGAGCCTATAAAATTATAGGTTTTATTAACAATCAGCAAATATTTGTTGAACAACTGCAACAGATGTGTTCAGGATTGAAACACATGTAAAAAAAATCCTGTCCTGATGAAGCTTACCTTCTGGCAAGAGTGTGGTCATGAGAGTGAAGATGAGAAATGACTAAATAATTACTGTCTTAAATTAGTCTGTAAAAATGTGATAAGTGCTACGGAAAAAAATTAAATGTAGAGCAGGGGAATATGCCCAGAAAAGCAGGAGAGAAGGAGCTTACAATTTTAAATAAGATGATGTTAGGGTGGGTCTCATGAGAAGTGACACATGAGAAAATCTGTGATGGATGTGTATTAGGCAAGGCAGCTGGTTAGGAGGAAAGAGATAACACCCACATAGAGGTGTTAGCCAGTGTAAATATCCTAAGGATGGAGAATGACTGAAATGTTTGAGTGACGCAAGAAAGGTCAATGTGGCTGGAGCAAAGTTAGCAATAGGGAGAAATAAAATCAGAGAGACGATGAGGAGCAAAGACTATGCAGGTTTGGCAGGCCATTATTACAAACTTGACTTTACCACTGAGGGAGGTGAGAGATATTGCTGAACTTTGACACTACCTTACTTATTTAAGGATACTATTAGCACTTTGGACCAGGATGGTGGAAAAGGGGTCATGTTTACTTTCATCTCCCCCAAAAAGTAAGTAGTACTATTACTACTACTACTAATAATAACAAAAATATACAAGATAATAAAAATAATATCTATGAAGCAAAAATCTTCACAACACTAGACACCAGGCAATAACAAATAATGATCACTGAAAGATGGACAACAAATGAGATGAGCCCTGCTATTGCTCCAGCTTACTGCATTGAGAGACCTTCCATGAACAGAGCATCAGTGAGCTGTGGGAAAAATTTAAGAGACCTCATATATGTGTAATGAGAGTCCCCAAAGACAAAGATGGGTGTGGAAAAGAAAAAAACAACCCCTAAATTTCCAAATTTGATCAAAGGTATAAGCCCATGGATCCAAAAATCACACTAAAACTCAAGAAAGAAATGTTATAAAATGCTATATCAAGACATATATTTACCAAGTGTCTCAAAGCCAATGAAGATAAAAACTCTTAAAAACATCCATAGATAATTATATACAGAGGGACAAAGATTAAGGTAATAGCTAACTAGCCAATTTCTCATCAGAAATAATGCAAGTGAGAAGAGAATGGAGCATCTTTTAAAATACTGAAAGGAAAGAAAAAAACACAAAACTATCAACCTAGAATTCTATACCCAGTGAAAATATCTGTCCTAAAGAAGAGCATTATAAAGGCTTTTTCAGATGAACATAAACTGAAAGTATTCATCGCTAGTAGACCTGTATTACAAGAATTGTTAAATGAAATTGTTCATATAGAGGGAAAGTGTTATTAGATGAAAATATAGATCTACAAAAAGGAATAAGGACCATTGGAATGACAACTACATGTGTCATTCTGTGTCTTCCGTAAGCAAGAAATAATAGCAACTCTACACAAACTCTTTCAGATATCCAAACAGAGTGACCCTTTTTCTATGATTACACTGATACTAAAGCCAAATTCATTACAAGAAAACTGAATCCAATAATCTATAAAAGACTAATTCATAATGATGAGGTGGAGTTTAGTACAGGAATGCAAGGTTGAATTGTAACTTGAAAATAAATAATACAATTCATTTTAATTGACTAACAATTAAAAAGGAATAACAACATATGACCATCTTAACAGATACAGAAAAAAACATTTGACAAAATCTAACATCCCTTTCTGACCAAACAAAAAACTCTCAGCAAATTAGGAACAGAAATGAACTCCTTCAGACATGACAAGGGTCATCT
This sequence comes from Equus quagga, assembly GCF_021613505.1. Lineage (NCBI taxonomy): Eukaryota > Metazoa > Chordata > Mammalia > Perissodactyla > Equidae > Equus > Equus quagga. Next base: position 58,535,347 of record NC_060279.1, read on the forward strand.
ATAGGTGCTATCATATTTAAAACTAAATTATTTTTGTTTTAGAATAGTTAAATCATTAATTAAATTATTAATTGATTAATAAGTGTTACTTAATAATGAAATTGTTTAGTTTTGGAGAAAAACTAAATTATTTTCCCCTAAAATTGAGAGCAAGATAAAAATATTACCTCTTCAACACTGATCTAGAGGTTTTATTCAGTGTAATACATCAAGAAAAGAAAAGAAAACAAAGGGAAAATAAAAGTTAAAACTATCTGTATTCACCAACATCATGATGGTCTATGTAGAAAAAATGAGTTTAGAAACCTTATTGGATATAAGAAATATTGAAACCTACAAAATATAAGTGAGAGAAATGAAAGAAAACCTAAAGCAATAGATAGACATACCATATTTTTAGGGGAAAAAAAGGAAAATATCTGTATGACTTTGGTCTCATATGCAATGCCAAAAGCACAATTCGCAAAATAATAAATTAACAAATTGGGCATCTGATCTTCAAAAACACTATTAGGAGAAAAAGAAGGCAAACTACAGACTGGGAGAATATTTATGGAAAGCCCATATCTGATAAAGGTCTTGAACTCAAAATACATAAGAACTCTCAAAACTCAAGAAGAAGAAAACAATCTAATAAAGAAAGGCAACTATTTGAAAAGACACTTCATCAACGAAGACACATAGATGTCAAATATGCACATGAAAATGTCCTCAAATCATTAATCATTATGGAAATGCAAATTTAAACCACATTGAAATACAACTGCACACAGAATGGAACAACTAAAACTGAAAAGATTGACCATACCAAGTGTTGTTTGGGATATGATCGACTGGAGCTCTCAAGCACTACTACTGGTGGGCATGGAAAATGATACAACCAATTTGGAAAACCATTTAGCAGTTCTTAAAAAGTTGTATGTACACTACCATTTGATTCAACCTCTCCATTTCTTCTGTTATTTGCTCAGTGAAATGACAGCTTATTTTCATGCAAAGACTTGAACACAAAGATCACACACTGTAGGATTCAACTTTCATCAAATCCTACAAATGCCAACTAAGTAGGTTGGGTGAGGAGGGAGGAAGGGATGGAGGAGATTACAAAGTGGCAAAAGGAAACTTGTGAGGGTGATGGATATGTTTGTTATCTTGATTTTTGTGCTAGTTTCACAAATGTATATTTATGTAAAAATACCTAATTATGTACTTCATATGCATACAGTATATTATATGCCCATGATGGCTAAATAAAGTTTATTTAAAACAAAACAAAACAAAGTAAAATATATTTGGCTGATATGTGAAGGAGGATAAGAGCCAAAGCAAAGGATTTCAGCCAGAAAAAAAAATACAGTCAGCCAGGTAAGAAATTACAGTGGTTCGGTCAATATGGAAACATTGAGGGTGGAGCAAAATGATAAGATTCTAGATATATTTGTTAGAAGAGCCAGTATGATTTTCTGGTAGATTGGATGTGAGGTGTGAAAGAAAGGAGTTCAAGATAACTCCAAATTGTTTGCCTGAGCATTTAAAAAAATGTAGTAGATTTAAATGTAGATGGAACAGACTAAATGAAAGCAGGTTTTGTTTTGGGCGCTTATCAGAAGTTCAACCTTTGACAGGTTAATTCTATATGTCAATTAGATATTGAAATGGGGATGTTTAGAAGGCAATTGGATGTACATATCTGAAGTTCAGGAATGAGGCCTGGATGACAGATATAAAATTGGCAGTTGGCATAGAAAGATATAATGTCATAACAGCTACCAGCATGTATTGAGTGTTTACTGGTACCAGGAGAAATATGTTTTTTTTAAAGATTTTATTTTTTTCCTTTTTCTCCCTAAAGGTCCCTGTACATAGTTGTATATTCTTCATTGTGGGTCCCTCTAGTTGTGGCATGTCGGACGCTGCCTCAGCGTGGTTTGATGAGCAGTGCCATGTCCGCACCCAGGATTCGAACCAACAAAACACTGGATTGCCTGCAGCAGAGCGCGTGAACTTAACCACTCGGCCACGGGGCCAGCCCCCAGGATAAATATTTTAAGCCCATTTCAATCAAGCTTTTCTGAAGCCCTGTAAAGTCAGTTCACTAACTTTGGCCCAAATCTTACAGATGAGTAAACTGAGCTTTAAAGCAGTTAAAAAATCCAGAGTGGGATGCAGAGGCAAAAGAGCTCATGACGTAGCTCTGAAACCAAAGACTGAATCTCTAACCCTTAGACTGTTCTGTTAGCTACTGCAAAGCAAATATTTTCTTCAGCACCAGATGAAGAGAGTGGATAGACGTATGGATGAATAGAAGGGATGGATAAAGTATTTTGTGTAAGTCTAAACAAAACAATTATTAGCAAAAAGCATGCAGTGCTTTAAGAAGGCAAGGGAAGGGAATTCTGACTGAGGAGATTTGAGAAGTCAACATAGAAGAGATAGAATGAGTACTGAAAATTACAGGATGTTGCCAGGTATAAAAAGAGGAGGATGGCAATATAGGTGACAGGACAGTAAGAACAATGACTTGAGACATTAAATGGTCTGTCAAGATCATACAGCAATAAAGAGTGAGAATCAGCTGGGCTGTAGGGGCATAGACAGAAGTGGCAGGAGATGCATTTAAAGTGATGTGACGGAAGCCAGCGTTGCAGTGCATGGCGGGGTGTGTTAACATACTTCACTCCAATCAGCTGGAGGTTGGAAAGGAAGATTGTACATTGGTGACACATTGTCATACTTAGAGAATGTAATTAAATAAAATCTGTGACCAAGCAACTCTTTAAAACCCAGGAAAGTTCCTTGCAACCATCAGTCACTGACTGTTTATTGATAAAATTAAGAGAATCTGTCACATTTAATATATACTTTTTAAGATTTCTGGTTGTACTTTACTATAACTATAATTACTATTTTCATTGAGAGGAAAATACGATATTTTCAAGATCTTACATCTGCTTATTGAGCATAATACTGTACTTTGAGCTAATTCTTTCTTTGTAATGTGGCGGATTTCTGCTACATTATAATGTTAATATATATTAAAATATGTTAGTATATATTAAAGATATTAACATACATATGGAATATTTTAGTAACTGAAATGACCTCAGGAATTTCCTAAACAGTTTATTTTTCCCATTTTTAAGAAGACAGCACTGAGTCCCATTAATAGCCCGGCTCAAAAGGCAACCATGTTGGGTACCTCCATCCTCCTCTATATGTGAATAAAAATAATCCTTTCTTTCTATTCAAAAAGAACATAAGGGCTAAGAGTAATGTTTAAATTTTTGCGTGCTATTTTGTCCCTCATTGTAATTTTCATAAGCTAAGAGCTTCACGACAGATTATAGAGATCCTGCAAGTATCTTTCATCTCCATCTAGACCCTCTGTCCTGTTGGTCAGATTCAGTTCTCACGACCTTCTCTCTTGTGGTCACTACAATGTAAACATTCCGCAGTTTTATGATTTTTATTTTGATTTTCTTTTATTTTGCAAAAGAGGTTACATGAATATATATTATAAGTAATATATATATATCTCCTCAAAATTTACTAACAACTTACTTTTTTTCACTGTTAGTTATGGTTCAACAGTGACATCTAGACTTTTCTATTTGATAATAATTCTCTGATAAGCAATTCTTCCACACTTAATTAGAATTGTCAAATGATTTAAAATTCAAATATAGAGAAATGGGCACACATAACTCTTACTTCTCAAAAAATGGCAGACATGAAATTGCCACCACATGCCTCATAGTGAAATTAGCGAGGCTTGATTTTGGGGAAAAATACATACAATATGATGAAATGAAAATTTTAAAATGATTAATGTAATTGCTAAATTGATTACCCAAATAAAGTAATAATTTAAGGATATTTGCATTTGTCTCTGTTCAGCCCAAAGTAAAACTCAAAACTGATATGAATCTTCCTGAACTGGAATTGAGAAATCTTGAATTTATTTACACACAAATTATAAATTCACCAGGAACCAAGATAAAGACTTTGATTATCTTCACATTCGTTTTTACACACGTGAGAGATTGGTACCTTGTTCTTGCACTTCTCTCGTATAACCTCCCTCCTTTGGTAGGGGAAGTGGAAAAAGTTGTGTCTCTGATTCAACAGGCTACTACAGTGATAACACAGACTTTGGGTGGAATGGCTTGTCTGCCACCTTTGCAAGGTGAGCATAAGGAATACAGACTATTAGAGGGAGAAGCGGGCTGGGGAGAAAAGTGAGATGAAGCGGTGCAGAAAGGAGAAGCATCAAAAAATGAGAGTACGCAGGTGGAGAAAGATTTTGTTGCTGTCGTTGCTCATGTTGTTCATATCTTTTACTTCCTCTTAAAATCAAAAACAAAAACGTCTATGGTTTTCAAAGCAGGCATCCTGCCACCCAAGCAATAATTATTCTAAGTATATCAGACCACTTGAGGGCACTGTGGCTTTGCAGTTTGGTCAAGTGACCTTTTAAAACTCAATTCAGAGAGAATAAATCTAGTTTTTCAAAACCCAGGATGAGCACACCCAGGTACTGTGGGGTGGTGTCTGTGAATGTGGATGGGCATAGCTGTGTAGACATACGAGTCAGTTAGTGCACCACCGAGGCAGCCCCAGGACCAGAGATTGCTTTCCACGTCCAGTCTTCACTGCATGCTTCAGAGATTTCCCTTACTGGTTGCTCAGGCTGAACTATGATATTATGATCTTCCAATTGCAGTGATAATGGATCATTTTTGGCATTTCCCACTCATTAGAATCTGTGCCAGTGTGATGGATTAATTTAGGGGCATTTTCTGTCCTTGGTATAATCATTGGGAAGGAAATGAGAAAGGCTGCTGCGTTGGGTAAATTACAGCACAGGGTTCAGGACTTAGATGCGAAAAAGGAGAAAGAGAGAGAGGAAAGAGAGGGAGAGAGAGAGGGTTGGAAAGAAAGTGTTCATAAGGCTTAGCTGAGCAAAGGTAAGTCTCAGCTTGCTGGCTGGGATCAGAATCCGCGGGCAGGTCACAATGGAATGCAGTGCTAATATTGGAAAATGTTCAGATGTATGCTAATAGAACTGGATCCTCTCATGCACTAATTTTCCTTTTTATTAAAAATCAACTGACTGCAATAAAAATCATGGAGCCTTTTAATTTCCCATTTGCATTTTTTTACATTTATAATTCTTATAGTAAAAGAAACATCAGACCTGAGTTTTAATCTTGTTTCTAAAATAGCCCATATCAGTAAATGTGTTTGACAAACATATATTGAACATCCATACTGTGCTCAGCACAGTCATAAGGACGAGAAACACAGAAAGTCTTAAGAGCTCCTCCTGTTCTTATCGGAGACATTCTTTGAATAAATTAAAATACCTTTTTTTTTAAAAGATTTTATTTTTTTCTCCCCAAAGCCCCCCAGTACATAGCTGTATATTCTTCATTGTGGGTCCTTCTAGTTGTGGCATGTGGGACGCTGCCTCAGCGTGGTTTGATGAGCAGTGCCATGTCCGCGCCCAGGATTCAAACCAGCGAAACACTGGGTCTCCTGCAGCGGAGCGCGTGAACTTAACGACTCGGCCACGGGGCCAGCCCCTAAAATACTTTTTTAAACAAATGAAACAACAGTAGAATATGAATTGGCTTCCTATGATCTCACGTTCTTCATCTCCTAAATTTATTTAAAAGTTATGAAATTCTGATTCTACATTTTTTGCCTTGAGTGAAGGAAGCTTGGGATTCAAAAGCAGCCACCAATCTTACCCATTTGATTAATTAAAATTGCCAATAGCCTTGGACAAGTGCCCTATGGCACAGATAAAATAGACTTCGTTTTTGACATGTATATGTTGAGAAATCAGAAGTAACCCCATTACCAGAGAAAAAGGAAAGACCAGAGTAGAGAGTGTGACATAGATAAAAATAGAAAAGAATGTAGGAAAAAATGACTTATTTAAATATTAATAAATGACAATGAACTTTTAACACAGATTCACATAAATGTGGAATAATGAAAGCTTTGATGGGTCTATAACATGGCTCTGTATATCATAAAACATGGAAGATGAAACATATAAAGTTTTAGAAGACAGTGTCAGAATGTCATTAATGAATGGTGAGAAAAAAACATGAAAAAGGAAGCTGAACATATAGACTTATACTGAGACCTTTGATAAGAAGTGCTTTCTGCTTCAAATAGAGGATTTTATAAATTACAAAGAATAAGAAAGAACAAATCTGTGATTGATAAGAAGAGGTTCTAGGAAATAATGGCTAAAAGGACAAACTGAGCTTGTTAAATGAAAATCTTAAAAGAATTATCTAAAATTTTATAAATAAGCCAAACTGAATGGATAATTTTAGAACAAGGTGAGAAACTGATTTTTTCTAAACATTTCTTCTTAAGAAATCTCAACGGTAGTGTGATATAGAGACACGAAAACTGTTTGAAGCTGTTGTAATGATAACTTTTAAATCAGCTAATGGTTTAACTTATTTCTTCCTTAAGGTAATATTTGTTCTAAGATCCATTAATATTTTCTAATTATACATTTGAAGATGTTTACATGCAAATATTATGTGTCAGTATAGTGGTAGGCATCGTTGATATCAGGATAAAGACAATCAGTGTATACTTTAAATAGAGACGCACATATTCATAGACAAAAAGATTAAATATTATACCAATGAGATGCATCACCAAATTGATCCATACGTCTAATGCAGTTAAGGTCAAACCCTAGGGGACTTTTTGAGGAATTTGAGATAGTGATTCAAAATTTTATATAAAACATTTAAGCATGGAAGAAGTATATTGCTTGGTATTGACACAAGGATAGATAAAGAGATCAATGCAAGACAATAGATATTATAGGAACTGACTCAAGAGATATGCAAACATAGCATTTACCTATGCAGTATGCTGATGATTGCAGAAAAAGGATCCATTTAATAAACAGTTTTGAGATGACAAATTATACTTATTTTAAAATTAAACTGGATCTATATGTATAAAACACACAAACAACATAGACACAGTATACACTCCAAATGGAATAAGAATTTAAACATGAATCCTAAACTCCTAACACTTTTAGAAGAAAATATAGGAGAATACTGAATCCTAGAAGTGAAAGGGTTACCTAAGCAATTCACATTAAACACTAACATAGAACCAAGTTTCAAACATTTGATTACATTCAAATTAAGAAATTATGTTCATCAAATTATACAATAAAGTAATGATGAAGCCAACAAATGAGAGAAACAATTGTAGCATGTGCAGCTGGTAAATAATCAGTGTCCCGGATATATAAAGAACAATTACAAATCAATAAGACAAAATAACATTTTTTATTTTTAAAAAAAGTAAAAAATCATGAACAGGCATCTCTCTAACAAAGAAAAGGAATGACTGAAAAACATAGGGACAGATGCTCAACCTGACATCAACAGATATCAGAAAACTGCAATTTATAATCCATTTCACACTCGTAGACTAGTGAAAATTGGAAGTCTGATAATACTAAGTGCTGAAAAAGATATGGATAAAGAGGAATGTAAAGTGGTAAACCATCTTAAGAAATAGTTTTGTATTATTTCAGAAATGTTAGCATTTGCATAATTTATGACCTTGCAGTGAAATTCCTAGGTAAAAAACTTAGAGAAATTCTGACACATGCACATCAGGAGATCTATAAGAGAATTGTCATCACAGTTTTGTTCATAACAGTTAGGAGCTGAAAAAAACTAAAAAATTCATAAATGGTTAATTTAATTGTAATATATTTATTCAATGGAATACTATCCAGCCACAAAAACTAATTAACTAAGCTACAAAAACAACATGGGTGAACTTTAGTTTTGTAATAGTAAAAAAGGAAGTCACAAGAGATCATATACTGTATCATACCATATTAGTGAAGCTCAAAAGGAGCAAACTGAAATTTTGCAAAAGACATTAGGAAATTTCTTGAAGGGAGAAATTCTCAATTTTATCACTTTTACACTAAGCTCATAAATAGCAATTATTATAGTACTTCTGCACTGGGCTTGCTATAGATATTATTTAACCATATTTAAGAAAATATGAGAACTGCATGAACAAATGGTAGTAAAAAAGACCAAGGACCCAGCAAATTACTCACAAGTAAAGCAATGTCCATAAACCTAGGCATATGATTTATAACCATGCAAGTCATTGGCCTTGAGCTCTGGTGGCTAAGAGTTGAATAGAAGAAGTTTTTGCATATAGAGTTGTATTAGTCAGGGTTCTTCTGAGAAACAGAACCAACATCTATACGGAAAGAAACTTGTGATAAGGAATTGGCTCACATGATTATGGAGGCTGAGAAGTCCCAAATTTTGCAGTCAGCATGCTGGAAATAGTGTAGTTTCAGTCTGAGACCAAAAATTTGAGAACTGGGAGAGCTGATGGTTAAGTACCAGTCCAAAAACCAGCAGGCTCAAGACACAGAAGAGATGATGTTTTAGTTAAAGTCCAAAGGTAGAAAAAGACAATGTCACAGCTCAGCGAGTCAGAAGGGGTTCCCTCTTCCCTGTAGGAAGGTCAGTCTTTGTTCTATTCAGGCCTTCAACTGACTGGATGAAGGCCATGCACATTAGGGAGGGCAATCTGCTTGACTCAGTCTACTGATCCAAATGTTAATCTCATCCAGAAACATCCTCAGAGACACCCCTAGAATAATGTTTCACCAAATGTCTGGGGACCCTGTGGCCCAGTCAGGTTGACACATAAAATATCAGGTCACATCTCAAGAGTGATAAATACTTCATAGGAATGTGAACAGATCTTAACTGACGGCGTGGACAAGAAACAATATAGGAATTAAAGTAGCGCAAGTACTGTGGAGTTAGAGGTCAGAAAAAAATATTCACCTGTGGTCAGGATGGTGTACATAAAGGAGGGCCACAATTTACATGTTGATTCATTTATGTTACTTAATTTGATTTGTTCTGAGTGCTGTCATTCTCCAAAACCTGCAGGACTTAACATACCCCTCAACTCAAATGCGTTGCTTCCAAGGAGCCATTGCCCCTAGTCTCTGATTTCTTCCACATCTCACCACACAAATGATTTTACACATTCACAGTCCCAGGCCAGTCTCAGTGTCATGAACAACATCCACTATTTTCCCATTTACAGTCTGTGTTTGACATTTTCTCTTTATACCTCCACACTTGCTCTTTCACCAACCTGCTCTGTAGACTGTTACTCTCTTGCCCTATACCTCTGGTTTGGGTTTTATGATGACAACTGACACCAAGAACCAGGAGGTTTGGAGGAAAGTGAGGGCAGCGTTTCTATCTCTCTGGCTTCTCTCTGCTGGGGCATAACTCACAGGTTTCTGTTTGCTCCTTTATGTTAAGAGTCTTGCTAACCTTGAGGTTCTTACAGTGTTCCTTGTTGGTTTTCATAGTCCTAATCTACACCTCCAAATAGCCTGTTTATTAAACTCTGCTATGATTATCGTATATTTTCTATCCAAACCATATGGATACACCACTCTTCCCACATTATTCAGGTCATTTCAACTTGCCTTTGAGAGACTTTCCCTCTACTCACATATTACAGCTAAGGTTGCCACCAACCTCACTTCCAGAGGTGACCATATGACACAGTTCAAGCTTACTAAGCATGTTCTGGTCACTTAGTCGCTATGCTTCTCTCAAGAAGGATATTGGACCAAAGTCAGGTGAATCTCAAGAAATATCAGGATTTTAAAAAATTGTATTATTATTTTTTTAATAGCCAAAAAGAAGAACCTCTCTTTCTACTAAGATTGCCAAGCTGGCGGGTCACAAGCCTGGACCTGTTGGTGGCTGCTTTGCTAGAGAGAAGACAGAGCTGGCCTGAGATGAAAACCGAAACAGAAAATCAGAACCAAAAGATGAAGCTGGACACATATTTACCCTGTGCTAAACAGCCAGTCTGTCTTTGGACTTGTAGCTTTTTCCCTCCTTAAGTCAGTTTGAGCTGTGTTTTTTGCCATTTGCAACCAAATGTTTTATGACAAATAAACACTTCTCTCACACATTTTTCATGAATGCAGATTACAGAACAAGGGCGTGGTGAGTGAAAATGTTTCACTCCAGTCTTGTGTTCTCTGGTGTCTGGTGACTTGTGTGACACCCTACCTGTCACCCTTGTTTTTCCAGAAGGTCTCAGCTCTCCATCCGCTTTGGACTGTGGGACTCTTCAGACACCTCATCTTGCTGACCCTCATTCTTCCTCATCAATATTTTCTCATCCATTCCTTATGGTTCCAGAAAACACTCCTGGAAATATCTTTCTTAATCATTGAGCATTCATTATTTGTGATGTTGTAACTTTAGAGTTATTTACCAAATATTAGCCCATATTTTCTTCAAAAACCCTGAACCTCCTAGATACTCTTGACCATACAACTGGATACCAACTGACCCATTCTTGCCAATGCTTAATCCGCTCAATGACAACTCAGCCCACGTCCAGAATTAATAGTTGGCTTTCTATAACGACAGAAATATGTTCCAGTAGGTTGATATATATGATTTGTTAAATAGTTCTCTCTTTATGTAATACTTGAGATTACTTTCTTTGTTTTCTTATTTTATATTATTTGTAATACTACAATAAGCACTTCATTAATGTACTTTCTGCTTTTATTGAATTATATATTTAGACAAATAAAATAGTGCAATAACTTGATGGATGATTAAAAATATCATCAGAGCTCTTGCTGCAAACTACAATATTGCTTTACAAACGAGCACAGTAGTTTAAAGGATATAGGCAATGAAAGAGTATAATAGCTTATAACATCACCAATATTGGGTGACACTTTGAAATTGCTACTTTCTTAGGTGTAAGACGATGTAACTCTATACTTTTTACTTTTTACTACCTCTGTAGATGCATATTTGGCATCATAGTTCCTTTTATAGAACAAATGAAACATGCATTATATAGAAAGGAAAGGAGAATCAACTAAAAATAAATAATATGAAGAAAACTGTAGTTATAAGAACAAGATATATACAATAAAGAATAAAACAGAAACAGAAATTAGCAATAGAATTTGTCATCGAGCTGCAAAATCTTTCCTTGACATGGCATTTTAGCAAAAAGTAGACCAAAATATGTTCTGTACTTTGTTCTATAAGTTTTTTGTTATTATTAATTACAAATTTTCACAGAATGATTCAAGTCCTGATATAGACTTTATATTTTATGTATTTATTTTTTAGCACAACCTATCACATTAATGAAAATTGAGCATCAAGGTTACATTTGAGCAGTGGTAGGGGCAGCGAGTCCTTAGAACACGTTCAGCTATGTTGTGACCCAAATGGAGCATATGACCCATGTTACTCTCCCCTCACCACACGACTTAGGCAGTGAGCATGTGATTTGAAGTAAAGTTGGAAGTTGACTCAGAGTGTGACAAAATTAGCTGTGCCACGTTTTGGTGATCGGTTCTAATATTATATAGGAGAATCATGAACCAATGTTTTCTTTCCCTAATCAACATATTTTAGGCGCATTCATTTGGGAAGTTGAGTGCTACACAGTTCTGTAGATTTCTGGTTTTTTTTTTTTTTTTTTGAGCTGTGTAGTGAGTTGAATAGATGGAGAGAACCACATTGCAGCCAGATCATTGTAAAGCGTTCTGGACTGGGAGTCAGATGGTCTGGGTTCTAACCCTGGCTATACAATTTACTCTCCACTGGTCTTCGGTAAAATGCTTGACTATTTAAAATGATGTGTCCTTATATGCTGAATGGGGATGAGAAGTCCTTCCCTAACAGCTACACAGGCCTTTGTGAGGGTCAAGGGTAATGCCCATTCGAAACTAAAGCCCTGCATGAACATAAATCTTCCCATGCATCTCATTGTCTTCTATGTTGGGGGACAGCTTGGTCCATTTGTGTCGCACAGAGAAATGCAAACTGAATTCACTAATTCAGAGTGAAGTTACCTTTATATGTCCTTCCAGCAAACGCACCCTTTGTGCTGTCTGATCCTAAGAAAGCATTTCTCCATAAATAATTGTTGTTGAAATCAAGGGCCTTCCAACTCCTGGAATTGCAATCACGTTAGACAAGCATGCCCTCCAAAATGCTGTCATTGTTAATCAGACCTTAGAAATAGACGTTGAATAATGGAATTTTTAAATGTAAGAAAAAATATGCCTCTATATTCTGGCAGGCTTGCACTCATATGTGAATGTGAACAGACATTTGCAGACAATATTACCAAAAGTTCATGAGCAATAATTGTAGTCTTCACTTCATCCCTCATTTTGCCAGTTTCTTTCAAGATTAAATGTGAAAAATGCATTTGAAATATATTTAATGTGCTATCCATAAAGCATTGTGGAAGATAGATTCTTCAAAATTGTTTTCAGACTCGATTGAAGATTAACTGCATGAAGAGGTGGAGATGATTGTAAGTGATTGTAAAATCTGTCATGAGAAATCCATTATTGAGCTTCTGTATAGCTAACAGCTAATTAACTGATAGGTGCTGTATATATACACACACCCCCTCTCTCTCAGAGAGTCTACGTACAGAGACATACATATATGTATATATGTGTGTATATGTATATACGCACATACATAATGCACACATCCATCACTTAGGCCACAGTCTGAGACCTTATTATGTCTTAAAAATGTCTTTTTGCACTGCCTTCCTATTTCTCTCTCCATCCAGACCTCCTACAGTTTCTCACGTCTTACCTTCTTTCAGGTCTCTGAAATGCCCCATTGTCCTTTCTGCCACTAGACTTTATCCTGTGCTGATCCTTCTGCTTGCGATGCCCCTTACCTCATTCATTCCTACTCCAAGCATCAGCATTAAAGGCATTTCCTTCAAGAAACATTCCATAGTCCTCCAGCTCTGGGTTAGGTGTCTTTCTGTGCTCTCTCAAAGTGCACTTAGGACTGTGATGGCATTCATGGATCATCAAGGACTGGATACTTGTCTACCCCTCCATTAGATTGTGAACTCCAGGGGCACTGGTATGAAACTTTATTAAATGTTGTATCCCCAGTGCCTTAAACACAGAGAAAATGTTTAACGAGAATTTATGGAAGGAGTATATACAAAAATGAATGAATCGAGGAATTTGGGCAGATAAGATCGGGCCTAATACATTCCACTCAGTAAGGATAGGAGATTAGAAGGAAGAGGAGACAGGACAGGATGTTACTTCTCTTCTGGTACCATCAAAAACAATTCTCTGCCTTTTGACAAACATTTGTTTATAAGAACATTACCGTGTAGGCAATTCCAATGGACAACTTGGTGATCAGGAAGCTGCTGATTGAAAGAAATCAGCTAAAAACAAGACATTGCAAAGTCTTCATTGGCAGTTGTCCTACTAGTCGCTCCTGGGCTTCCTCAGAGCCAATAGGCACGCCGGTTTGGGATAGGCACAGTGCAAGCGGGATACTGAAATGAATTACTTTCCTATATTTTGTCCCTTTTTTTCTCAACTTAGCATGCAATATTTCATAAACAGTACTATTGCTATTCTTAAAGCAAACTTTACAAATTTGCACAGATACATATTAATCTTTCTTTCCACGACTATGATACCTTTAGAGGAGTTTATACAGAATCCCATAACATGTCAAGCATACTTATATTTATAATACTTACATTATCAACTAGTTCCACCATTGTGAGAGAAACGCATTACGGATCCTGATGTGCTTGTGGATGTTTGGCCTGTCACATAATTAAATCCAAGGGAGCTTCATTCTGTCATGAACTGTGACACTTTTGACAGAATATTAGGGCTCTCTAGACTCAGTATTTTTGTCCATAGATGAGGGAATTGAACCAAGCGATCATTTAACTTTCTTTAGGTTTTGTGATCCAAATCCCTTGAAATGAAAATGTACATAAAACTTTTCCTTCTCCATTGTAGATATTATTACTTTCCAAAAAGTATTCAAATTCTAATCCATTTATTGATTCATTTACTCACTCTCTCAACATTAATTACGTTGCCAGCATAGGGTATAATGGCTGTATATAAAAGTCCTACTACTGCTTCTACTTCTATGACTACTAGCAGTGCCAAGAATACCAACGGTAACTGAGTAGGTACCATGTGTTAAGTACTAAGCTAAAAAGATTTATATAGATTAACACATTTAGCAGGAGTGGTACTTCTCAGTCAACACCTGGTACTCCCATTTCAATGAAGGTGGGGTTTAAGCTTGCTAGAAAACCTTCTTCATCTCTGCTATTATCATTTTTGTTTCAGAGATAATTAAGCAGAAATTTATATAACTTTTCCAAAGTTATAGTTTTATTTAATGCTATCAACTGGCTGAGCTGGAATTTAAACAGAGTTCTCATTCTTAACCACTCTGATGCTACTATTATGGTATTTTCAGTACCTGCTTTTATTTTATTAAACATTTTATTTTAGAATAGGCTTAGATTCACAACATCTGCTTTTTAGTGTTGTATATATTTAAGAAATCTATCTGTGAGACATTAAACTAGGATTCCTTTAAGAATAGGACACATATTCCCAGGGTACAACAAAATTCTCAAAACCCAAAACAAAAATGGATATTCATTGTGTTCAGTAACTCTCATGAAAAACACATGAACAGATGAAAAGAAAGAACAACAATAATACCAACAAAATAAAACGAAAAACCTAAAAAATACATTAGAGAGCAGTCTTCTCCTATGGGAAAAGGTAGAACTGGTCATTAACAGACCCGGGGACTTCTTGGGAAATGGGGAAGAACCTCTGGTTGAAAGGCAGGTTGTACAACTTTGCGCATGGCACAAATTTGGGGGAAAGGCCTGCATACCCAAAGAAAGTGTTTAGAGAAGAATGAACAAGCCACTTTCGGTAAGAACAATTTAATTATAATTTTATAGTTTTAAAAATCTGTATAATTTAGTTTTATCATGAAGTATGATTTAGCATTCTTTAACAAAAAGAGGTTAAATTCACTAAGCCCTTGGTTTAGAGCACTAGTACGTGACTGTTATATGCCACGCACCATGTATCTTCCTTGCTATTCTATTTGCCACTTCTAGAATGCCCTCATATTTGCTCTGCATTTCCTTGTATTTTATGCCATTGTTCCAAGGGGGAAGCCCGATGCAAGCAAAGCATGGCACACATTTGTGAATGCCTCTTTCCTAATGCCTTTAGAGCATTTTATTCATAAAATCAACTTTTGTTATGATGTCCATAGTTGCAGCATTTGATGTAAAAAGCAAAATTGGGTCTTTCAGATCTGAGGATCTCAAGCACGACCTACAATTTTGTGTGACTTTTTTTCCAGATTCATTATTAAAGTTAAACAGTTCATAATGTCACTTAAAAAATGACTTGAGGGGCCGGCCCAGTGGTATAGCAGTTGAGTGAGTACGTTCGGTGGCCTGGGGTTCACTGGTTTGGATCCCGGGTGCAGACATACACACTGCTTGGCATGCCATGCTGTGGTAGGCGTCCCACATATAAAGTAGAGGAAGATGGGCACAGGTGTTAGCTCAGGGCCAGTCTTCCTCAGCTAAATGAGGAGGATTGGCGGTAGTTAGCTCAGGGCTAATCTTCCTTAAAAAAAAAAAAAAGATGATTCTTTGAGAAATCTGACTGAAATATGCTTGGTATATTACTTACAACAGGTTGGCAGCATAAGAAAAAATCTGTGAATTCTGACAATAAAAAGTAAAATATAAAGGTAGAGAAGTTAACTTTTTCATTTTTTAAATTAATATCAAGTGAACACCAGGACAGATTCAGATTAGAAATAACTAGCAGTACCCAAATGAAAAAAAAAAGACCCTCTATTCTCAAGTCAGCCTTTCCTATGAGGAAGAGCTTGGACATATTTAACCTCTTTTCGTTTCAGGAATTTTTTGATAAAAATTGATTTTCTTTATTTTGTGTACATTATTTTATGTTGTTTCTTGATTGTGATATTTTAACACTTTAAAAAGATAGCATTTCTCGGCTTTCAAGATTGAACATTGATATGAACCTCCTGTAAATATAGAGAGGATGATAAGTGTCAAGACGTTCTGATGATTACATGAAGAATTAGTATCTGGCATGTTCAAAATAAAGTATTGTGTGTGAAAATGTAAAAGAGTGGAAAAAGTTAGTGTGTTGTAACTAAGTAAAAGAAATAACGCCTATATCCTAAGTTTGATTTTGGCATCAAAAAAATGATAAATGAGAAAGGATTTTAGGATGTATAAAGAACATTATAAATATTATGTAATACTTTTATTTTCCCTCATCTCCATTATGAAGGAAGTTAACATATATTTACAATAATTGTGTAAAAATGTGTTATGATTATCTTTAAAATACCTCATACATTGCACCATCATTGATCTTCTCATTTCTTATTTTACACAAAATGTATGTGTTATGTTCTCATTCTCTGAATTCTAGATTGTTTTCTTTCCTTACTTTTCTTTTTATTTTTTTCCTAAACTGACCGTAAGAGGTTATGATTATATATAAAATACATTTGAAAATTCTAGATAATGTATGACAGTTGGGCTCAAATGTAAAATTTCCCATTCATATTCTGCATTGCCTGAGTAACACAAGGGGTCTGTGTGGGAGGAAAGGTGGCAAAAAAAAAAAAAAAAAATATATGCTTCATAGTTCAGTGAGCAAAAACTTTTTACCAAAAAAGGAAAATTATCTTCAATGCAAAAATTTTTAATCTTGTCCTTTGCAAAACTGAGTAAGAGACGATTCCTCTAATCTCAAGAGCAGATACGTAACATCAAATTTTAAATTAATAGTGGGCTCTATTCTTTGCAGCACCAGAACGTTTTTTGGGGAGTGGCTCTTCGGGATTAGAAATGTAGGAATATTTTTCAGTGATAAAAAGAAGGAAATCTTGCCATTTTCTACAAAATGGATATGCTAAGTGAAATAAGTGAGAAAGAAAGACGAATACTGTATCATCTCACTTATATGTGGAATCTAAACAGTCTAATTCACAGAAACAGAGGGTAGGATGGTCGTTGCCAGGGGCCAGTGGGTGGAGGAAAAGGTGAGATATTGGTCAAAGGTACAAACTTCCCATTAGAATATGAATAAGTCCTGGGGATCTAATGTACAGCATGGTGTCTATAATTAATGATACTGTAATATATGTTTGAAAGTTGCTAAGACAGTAGATCTTAAATGTTCTTGACACGCACACACACAGATAATTACGTGAGGTGATGGATGTGTTAACTAACCTTATTGTGGTAATTATTTCACAATATATACATGGGTCAAATCATCACTTTGTACACCTTAAATTTACACAATGATATATGTCAAGTATATATCAATAAAGCAAAGGGGAAGAAAAGAAATGTAGCCATCAGTAGATCCAAGGTGATAGAACCATACCTGACACTTAAGCGGGAATGCTGATGTGGAAAAGTCCCTTAAACCTTCTGGCCAGAAGAAGGTTTTCTGTGTTAGATTTGTGGCAGTCATCACTGCTTTCAGGGAGATTGTTGATTTATAGGGGGATTAAGATGTATATATTACCATATTAAACTTCCAAAGTCTCAGTTCTGCAGTATTATGTAGACTCTTGGACACTCGGCTTAGCATTTCTGAACTTTAGATTCCTTCTCTGTAAAATACTAGAAGGATAATATTAACTTTCCTAACAGGGCTGCTGTGGACATAGCTTACCTGTAACTAGCAAAACGAATTCACCAACTCTGGGGTCTGCTAGTAAGAACTTTTTCTCTACCTTGAATCTCTTCTACAAGTTGGGGGACAAAAACAGAGGAGGACTTTGACCCAAATATTGTCATCAGAAATTCATTGTCAGTAGATTTTAAATAAACTAATTTACAAATGCAAGTCTCTTTGTTTGATCCATTATTGAATACGAAAATTTAGCTTTCGAATGTTCTAGGGGCACTGTTTTCTCTGATCGTCCCATTATGTTTTGTTTGGTTTCTTTTTTTTTTTTAATTTTTTTTAAAGATTTTATTTTTTCCTTTTTCTCCCCAAAGCCCCCCGGTACATAGTTGTGTATTCTTCGTTGTGGGTTCTTCTAGTTGTGGCATGTGGGACGCTGCCTCAGCGTGGTCTGATGAGCAGTGCCATGTCCGCGCCCAGGATTCGAACTAAGGAAACACTGGGCCGCCTGCTGCGGAATGCGCGAACTTAACCACTCGGCCACGGGGCCAGCCCCTGTTTGGTTTCTTTTTATTAGTACTCAAATACAAAACTCAGTAAACTTTAATGTGAACCATCGCCTTCTGAGATCCCTGGGGAAAAATGGGATGATTCCTGTCCATGGAGCAACGATGAACTCTAGGCTGTAAAGCTCAGTGGCGATTTTATAAACACACTCACACACACATATATGTACATTTATATTATATTGTATATGTATCAGATTATCTTACCATTCTACCTCAAACCCTCTCAATCAGAGCTAAATAAATTGCTGTTGCTAAACCAGCTCTAGTCTGTGAACATTTTATTACTGGTCCACAATAAGATAAATGTAAGTATTTAGCAAATTTGATATTTTTTCATTAGTACACTAGTCTCGTTTTAATTTTTATTGGATTTTACAAGATTATCAGCCTAACATTGAATGGGAAATTGCAAGACAAACAGGAAACAAATTGCCCTACCTTGACTGCTAGCCAAAGCTTTTACCATAAAAGGCCCAATCTATCACTAGCTCTCAGTGACTTCTCACTCTCCTCTTCCTGTTGTCCACTAGGGTGTAGTGACACTAGCCTCTCTGTGCTGTGAGTTTCACACACTTATTCTTGCCATTTGAGTCTTTTGTGCAGTTCGTGTTATGTGTGGGTGTGCAGGTGTGCACATGTGCATGCATGTATGTGTGTTTCTGTACATAATGCTCTTCCCAGAGATTCCATACACCCTGACTGGCCATCATTTGATCATCGGTGAACATTCAATCTAGAGACACCATCCTTCCCACCAGCCTTGTCCTTGCAGCTCACTTTTTATTACATCACCAAAATTTAATATTTTCCTAGCATGCAGGAGGCTATGACTTATCTGTTTCACTTATTAGTTTAACCATTTCTTTCTCGTTTTTTAAAGATTGGCACCTGAACTAACATCTGTTGCCAATCTTTTTTGTTCTTCTTTTTCTTTTTCTTCTGCCCAAAGCCCCCCAGTACATAGTTGTATATTGTAGATGTCGGTCCTTCTGGCTGTGCTATGTGGGACGCTGCCTCAGCATGGCTTGATGACTTGTGCTAGGTCTGCGCCCAGGATCCGAATGTGCAAAAACCTGGGCTCTTGTCCAAGGGACTGGTCGCTAACCTTTATTTCTGATTCTCCAGTCTAGAAGAGGAGCGTCATGACAGGAAGTATCTGATATATTTTGTTTGTTACTCTAGGCTTAGATCCTGGAACAATGTCTGGAAGATAATATTAATAGATAATAACTAATATTGGCTATGTGTTAAGTATTGCATGTTTATATAGCACTTTATCAGTTCAAAAAGTAATTGCACGTACACTGTTTAATCTGGCTTCATTAACCATGGGAAAGCTATTATAATAGTAAGTCAAGTGTATTAATATCTCTTCATTAATGGTCTCCAAAACATTTAATTTTACTTAAAACATATTTGAAAGACTGAAACGATTCTTCTTTCCTTGCCACCTAAAAAGCCAAATGTGTATTTCAAAAAAAAATTAAAAAGAAAGAGGGGCTGGTCCAGTGCTGTAGCAGTTAAGTTTGCACATTCTGCTGAGGCAGCCTGGGGTCCACTGGTTTGGATGCTAGGCACGAACTTACACAACACTCAACAAGCCACGCTGGGTCCAGCGTCCCACATATAAAGTCGAAGAAGATGGGTACGGATGTTAGCCCAGGGCCAATCTTCCTCAGCAAAAAGAGGAGGATTGGCAGCAGATATTAGCTCAGGGCTTATCTTCCTCAAAAAAAAAAAAAAGAAGAAGAAGAAGAAGAAGAGAAAAAAGAAGCACATAAACCATTGTCACAGAATTTTTAAGAAAATGTTTAATACAAGGTGAAGTGTAAATCATGATCACATGGAAAAACATGTTGTATTGGACAACCTGGACAGCACAACTTATATTCCCATTTATTATTTGAATTTTGACAAATCCCCTGGTCCAGTGTGCATTCCAAATCCCTCATCTGTAATAATTAATGTTAAATCCACATTTCTAGATTTTCAAAAGGATTCAAGGAGATCAGATATCTAAAATCATCAAATACAGGATTTAGCACATACTATGTTTTCTCAATTATCCTTTTAATCAGAGAGGATAAAGTTTATTTCTACTAATAAATTAATGCCATATTTATTAACAAATTTAAATTGTGTACCTGTTACTTGTGCACAAAGGAAAACTTGTCTCTGTTTCAGCAATATTCTGTATCTGCATACACTTTTAGTGTACATATATATATAAATATACATATACTAGAAACAGATTTTATTTTTATCACCAAACTCTAATTTTACCTGCTGAGAAAGCATTTTTAAACCTCAAGCAATTTTTACTTAGCTTTGAAAAATATTGTTCACTGTCGGGGCCATAATTGTAAATCTAATTTTCCATCTAGCATTCTTAGGGATTTACTGACTGCTTAATTTGATGGTTTGGGACTTATTCATAATTGTAATAAAAATACATGTTAGAACACATTTCTGAATGACACAGTGATTTAATGACTGCCATTTCCACTGGCCAGAAACAGCATTATTGTTAGCATTTAGACAGAATTATGGACTTGCTGAATATGCTACAAAAGAGAGAAGGCAATCTATATGGAATTAACAGGAATCCACCCTGATTCCTGTTTCATATCCCAGACTTTATGCATTCTCTGAGTCATGTCTTTATTTATTTAGTTTATGTCTGAGCTTAAAACTAATTTCAAAGCTCTGTTACCAAAATCTACTTGGTATGAGTTAAAATCAGGAAATTAGAAATGAACTGGTCTGTAGCAAAAATATTTATGCATTAGTTAGATTTCAGAAATATTTCCCTGGTGGGCATTTCAACATAACTGAGTTAAATAAAAGTCTACAGAATTGCTTCTTCTAACTCATGTTTATAATAGGAAATGTTCCTCATAAAAAAAACATCAGATATCCTAATTTTTCTCAGGAAAATGACGTTTATATAGACAGGGAAATATAAAATATTTTGGATATTTTATAGGAATACTATTTGGCAAAATTTCTCTGCCTTATAAAGAGATAATGATTCATTAGTTCTGTAAATATTTCCTAAGGGCCTAAATTTGTGGACATAAGCAAAACATGAGAAATTCTAAACCAAATAAGTCTACTCTAAATATGCTCAGAACGTACTTCTGGTTACAATAAGAGTCGATTGTGTTGCCATGGAGCAAGTCATGGAAGCACATGGAAGAGTACCTGATGTAGTCATAGAAATTAGCTCCCCGCTGTGATGCCGGCTCTTGGCACATGAGTAGGAGTTGCCACGCAAGAGTAACAGGAGGGCTTTACACAGTATACCAGGAAGTGCCCCTCCAAATAGTTCAGGCTGACTAGAAAATTAGACAGAAAAGACTGGCCAGGTTGAGCAGGAAGCAGATGAAAGTGGAGTATAACGATATTAGCTTTAAACCCACCCATGAGATCAGTTTGAGAATAGAAAGAGAAGACTGTCCGAACAGACGTAAGAAAGTTCAGAAAGGTCACCAGTGCCTGACAAGCAGTTGGGAATTTTACCCTGAATAATTGACATGGGAACCTGGCATGGTTAATTTAGTATTTTTGAGGCTCTAGATTTGAGTAGGTTCGTGATCAATATGTGCTATGCTTATTTGTTTTTTTTTTTTTTAAAGATTTTATTTTTTCCTTTTTATCCCCAAAGCCCCCCGGTACATAGTTGTGTATTCTTCGTTGTGTGTTCTTCCAGTTGTGGCATGTGGGACGCTGCCCCAGCGTGGTCTGATGAGCAGTGCCATGTCCGCGCCCAGGATTCGAACTAACGAAACACTGGGCCGCCTGCAGCAGAGCGCACAAACTTAACCACTCGGCCACGGGGCCAGCCCCTATGCTTATTTGTTTTTATGAGGCCTGGGAGTTGCTCACTCTTTTATCCTCCCATATTTGTTCTTTTTGTTTAAAGCTAAAGATTGGAGTCACATGAAAACGGACATCGTCCTCTCTTATGGTCTTCCCTACTACCATTCTCAAATTCATTGTGACTTTTTAAGCACATAAAAGAGACTGCATTTTGAGAAAGAAACAAATGTCGACCCCCTCTTTTATCCCATCAAAAGTCCCACTAGTGCAGGAAGGAATGGGGAGGGGGTTTCCCCAGGTGGCTCCATTCTGACACTTGCCCTTGATATATAACAGAAGGTGTCTCCTAGAGAAAAATCTTTGGTAAGAGGAAGGATAGAGTGAAAAGAAGGTACAATCTCTATTATACTATGACATCTTCTTTAGAATGTCCCCTACTGGAGAGTGTGTCTGTTTTCTTGTTCCCAAGAGCAGCAGAAACTATGCGTGTTGCATACATGTGTATGTGCGTGTATAACATCCTTAAATAAGTCTGAGTGCAAGATGGTTTAGATATATAATTAACAATATTTAATAATTTGATAATTTAGAAATGTACATATAAAGAATTAGAAGATTTCTGAAGACCCTAGTGATAGTGTTCTGTCTCTTTCTCTCTCTCTGTCTTTCTCCATCCTTATTCCTCTCTCCTTTTTTCTTGCATGCACACACACACAAACACACACTATCACATGCACATATTTCTATGAAATATATACTGACATAAACACATAGACACACACACAAACACACACACACACACACACAGTAGCACTAGCATTCATTGCTGACCAAACACTTCAATGTTTGTTCAACTATAGGCTTTTTCTCAATGAACAGACAAGAACTTCTGGTCCCAGAAGAGTCAGTTTGTACACAAATACCGTGACGAGTTCCTCAAAGCAGATGAAGGCTTTGCAGACTCTTAACTGTGGTGCTTTCATATATGTTTATTGTAGTTTTGACTCTGAAGTCTTTGAGTTTGTCATATGTCCAACAAGAATCACTTTTTCAATTCCAATCAGAACTCAGGCAAAGAATGACTGCAGAAAGGTGACTTCCATCGTCTTCCATTTCTTCCACTACATCCTCACTTAACTAATACACATAAGCATTTTATTCCAAATCCTATAATTATTCCCCGTTCACCATAGTACAGCTCTTCAAATTACATTCTGAGCAACACTTGCACCCCCACAAATTGTGATTCTGATTCAAATAGATTTTGGAAACACTTTCTCCAACAAAATATCCTCTTCTGAGAAAATCACAGTTCAGGGGAATATATTAAACTCTCAGTAACGACACTTTGTTTACCGTGTTTTGCCAACACAGAGATTTTTAAACTTATTTGACAACAAAAGCTTCCTTTTCTTACTATATTTCTACATACACACAAACATGTATGAACACACACACACCAAGTGATAGCATGGGAATTCACTTTTAGAAACACTGACCTAGAAAATACTATAATTTATATGTCTGTTAGCACGGCGTTCAAGAACTTGCATAGTCTATTCTAATCTTTCTTTCACAACCTCATTTTCCTTGATTTAAAAATCTGAGAGAGTAGATTTCCCTGTTATAACTTCCTGAGTCTATTATTTATACCACAGCTCAGCCTTCTGTCTCCCTTTTGCCACTCCCCAGCATTTCAGCACACAGTGACCTCTGCAGTCTCTAGAACCTCCTTGTCCTGTCCCTCGTTTGATGCTTCATAAACATACTGTGACCTTTTTGCTAAGTGTTCAAGAAAAAGATTAAGTAGAACAGGTGTTGGAGTAGGAAGGCCAGAGGAAGCTTTTTCAGGTTTGCTATAGACAAATTTATAACTAATTTTGATGAGCTCAAAAAACACATGTGGTGGAGAAGCATAAGCTCTCAATCATAGGTGAGTAATGACATGGTATATAGAAAACGAGTCTCAGACCTGGGTTTCAGTGCTTATCTTGCAATGTCCTACATAAACGATTGTGGTGGTCTTTCTTTTTTGTGGATTCATCCCATTTACACTGGGATAACAAAGTCTCCCTCAGAGAACTGCTTTGAAAATAGAATAAAATCAATGATGTGAGTGATAGTATCTCAAGTTCTAAACAGACATATTGCATCATTTCAAACCAGAAAATTAATAACCATAATAATAATGATAATTAGTATTTATTATATATGTGACTCAATCTGTTATAGAAAAGAAACATACATTACAGGATTTCACTCATTTCTACTAGTATCCATCCCTATTTCACAAATAGAAAAACTAAGTTTCTGGAGTTAAATGCTTGGCTCAAGGTCATAGAACAAGCAAGGGGTGGAGCTGAGATTCAGAGATCACATCCTTAACTAGGAAGCTGTATTGAATGCTCCTAGTGGTGTTCGATCTATCGTATGAATCTGTTTATCTTCACCAAGCCCAGCACAGCATTGAGCACGTCCTAGTTAGCAAGGAACTAACAGATTTACTTATTCACAGTGCTGTATGTCTTAGTGGGAATTCTAGCCAATGGAAGATACAATAATTGATACCTATTTAGTCAGCTGTTAGTTCTAATTAGACAGAATTCGATACTAAATCCATTATTTTACATCACAGTCTATTAGTTCCCAGATAGAAAAATACGCTCTCATAGTGCATTTGAATTGGAGTTCACAACATATCTATCATCAAACACATTTATTAGGATATGTAGGGTGCCAAAATTCATATAGCTGAGTATTCTTTTTTCCAAAGGGAATAGGGCTATTAAAAAAAGTTACTATTTTGAAATTTGTTGTGACCTTCAAAATTACTTGGTTCTAGTCCAATATAGATGTGAAGATTAGGGCACAAAGAGAAGAAATGAGTAATCTAAATCTCAACAACATGTTAGTGGCCAGGCTGTGACACTTGGTTGTTTGTCTCAGTAATATTTGTGGGGATAGTTTTGGCTTCTGGTCTTTGGAATATCATACTTTGGTGAGGAACCAGAAGTCTGAATACATTATTGGATAATCCATGATGGATAGGACTTCTAGGTCAGATGGAACCAATGAAAATGAACTGGAGAACAGTTAAGATTGAATAGTCTATCATCTTGAATCATGTTTGGTACAAGTTCTCTCTTAATGAAGGAGTTTTTATTATTGTTATTGTTCTATCATTGCTGCTGTAGTTTGACTGCACAATCTAGAAGATGATGAAATTTTGTATGGCAGAAAATCTTCCTGGCTTGATCGTTCTTCAACTAAAATAGATAACAGGCCTCTTAGAAGTTATTATTTATTGTTATTGAACATTCACCTCTACTCAGGGAGGGAAAACATATTATGAACATTTTGTAGAGGATTTAGCTGAAGCTCAAAGAAGTTAAGTACACAAAATCTGCAGCATCCCTGGATTCTCTCTTGATGTGCATGTTGCAAGGGACAAGAGGAGGACTCCTGGAACGAGTGTAACAGATAGCAAAAGTGATAGCGATTCAGGGAGTGTCTATAGCTTAGCAAGAGACAAAGGGAGGGTGATTCAGCCACGGATGACCCTATCCAGAGTAAAGCATTAATTAATTCGGCCAATTATAAGTCAGGGGCCAGTAAGAACAGAAAAGATCAAGCGCACAAAAGATGCTGCCTGCAGACTTGATGGAATCCAGAGCAGGCCACTTAAATCAATGGGTGCCTTCCCCCTGCTGACAAGAGGTCGTGTGGTTCTTTCCTCACCCAAAAATCTTAGAAGGAAGGCTGTGGTGCAGAAATCATAGAGCCTGAGCAATCTTCCTCCCCAAAATCTAAATATTACTTACTTAGACTGTCTATGTCTCCCTCCTTGCTTGGTTTAGTATCTATCATTTGGAGAGAAGTTGGTAGTGCTATGCACATTAGGAAGTTCAGATT
This sequence comes from Equus quagga, assembly GCF_021613505.1. Lineage (NCBI taxonomy): Eukaryota > Metazoa > Chordata > Mammalia > Perissodactyla > Equidae > Equus > Equus quagga. Next base: position 58,561,306 of record NC_060279.1, read on the forward strand.
CCTGATAGACTAATTAAATTATATAAGTTATACTTTCTTTTGCTATCGAAGTTAAACTCTGTGTTAAGTTACATCTTACCACTTGTTCAATATCCAATGATTTTACCATTTTACAGTCACAGTGCACAATTTTCCAAAATAGATCACACTCTATGGAAACTTGTTGCACTTAATTATCATGATTTCAGAACCTCTGAGTCCTATTTCTTTCTCTAAACGTACCTAATTTAGTACTCAAAACAACATTGATGTATTCTGTTAATGTGTACCAAGGATGATGATGATGATGATAATTCATAATAATAATATAAAGACTAAACAATGCGAGAATATGCTTATTCATCAAGATACCTCCTATGCTTAAAGAATGATTCATTTATTTATTAATTAAATATTGAAGTAAGATTTGACTATTTCAACAATAAAGGACCCATTAATTACCCCTAACATCTTAGATACTTAACTGATCACATCTATGTACATATTGCTTTCAGTTTCAGAAATTATGTAGAAAATTTCCCTATTTCTCTGGTGGTAACCATTTTGCAATATATAAATGCATCAAATCAACACATTGTACATCTTAAACTTACATAATGTTATACATCAATTATATCTCAATAAAGCTAGAGAAAAAAAGAAAATTTCCCAATTTCTATTTCCTGTTTCCTAAATAGTAGAATGTGAGGTTTTGAAACGATCCCGTTTATAGGTGATCACTTTGGTTAATAAAAGTGAAATAAGCCTGATTGATCAGTAAGTACCCATGAACACTCACATGGATGAGCAATGGTGTGTTCCAGATAAAGAAAACTGTATGCTCAAGTTAGCCTTGTCCCCAGATGCATGCCACACATTCCTAGGGATTTTCACTCTATTTGAATTTTATGATGCCCAAAGCCTGATGTTGCCAGTCACTGTAACTTGTCTCCTATCTAGCCACACATCAAATTAAATATCTCTTTCTAATTATTTGGAAGACATTTTGTTTCTCATGTCTGTGGTTTTGTATCCATCCTATTAGGCAGGACTAAAGATAATGGATATGGCACATGAGAGCCCTACAGAAGTTACACAGATTAGTCAAAAATGTGAAAACCCCCAGTATATCAGAGAAAGAAGGAAAGTTTGGGCTTCATTTCTAAAAAAGGGGTGGGGACATAACAGCAGTGAAATATGTAGAGAGGCTCAGAGGTCGTCCTTAATGACACCTCAACTCTCCTCCTTCCCAGGAGGCCAGAATTCACTCTGAATTTGTCTTGTTCATAGCACAGACAACCCACTGCATTTCCCCACATATTGCCCTAAGCCAATGTGCAGTGCTTCTCCTGGATGTTACTGAGGAGACCACCGCCAGTTCGCATTACATCTACATATGTCATCTTCCTACTGAGAACTCTTGAGATCATTTTGAAGAACCTAACAGGAGGATGAATACACACAGAGTCATAGTTCATTTAAAATGAACGAAAAACTGATCATCACAAGATATTCCTTATCAGTGAAGAAGTTTCTGATGAGTAACACCCTCCTCCCACTCTGCCGTCTATTTTCTTACTAAACAACAGGGAGAATAGTGTAACCCAGATCACTTTAATGGCAGCAGAGGGTATCATACACATGTTAAACTTTATAAAGTGGCCTCTTCAGCTATTCATCAAATAATATAAAGTAACTGATCTTTAGCTAACATTTAGTACTTTCTATGTTCAAGCACTATTTTAAGCACTTCAGATGTAGTAAATCATACAACATTCTTAGTAATTCCAAGAGGTCGGTACTAATATTATCCTATTTTATAGAAAATAAAAATAAGGCACAGAAAATTCTGCTAAGGGTAATTCACTTTATCTGCTTGGATAGCCTTTCAGGAATGTCCCAAGTTGAGGAAGGAAGATGAGCCTTGATACTCTTGCAGTCAGCGAAAATGAGGGGCCCTCAGGTGAAAGTGAACTGCCCCAGGGAAGGGGGTAAACCTTGGGTGAGGCACTTCCTTCTGTTGAGGGCAATTACAGGGGAAGAGCTCAACTATTAGGACTCCACAGCCAAGAATTCCAGCTACCGGGAGAACTGGTGCTTCAATCCTGAAGGTGTATCTTAGCAATGCACTACAGCACCCTCTACACTACTAAACAGGTAAACTCCAGATGTCTGATATAGCCATGGATAAACTAATGAAGGAAGGGATGACTGGAATATTTTTGTCTGATTAATCATCTGAAGAGGAAAACTTACTCTGCCCTCCTAGGATAGTATCATATTCTCCATGTTCAGATTTCTATCTTCCATTTGGAAGAAGCAGCACAATCTGAAGCATCATCAAGGAATATTCATATATTCCAATGATGACTATGGAATTAACATAGAGTTCTATTGGATGTAGAATAGGAAGTACTAGGCTTTTAGTGAAGGCGACTCTGGCCACCCAAGACAAATAGAAAGAAATGGATTGTCTCAAAATATCACCACGAAGAATAAGAATGCTAAAGACAATAGTGAAATTAGATTGTAATAAACTAGAACAATAGAGGAGGAAGGGAATTAACATAGAGTGAGGTCTGTGTTAAATGCTTTTACTTTTATTATCAAACTTACTGTTTGAAACTCCCTGAACATTAGGATATCACAACCAGATGAGAGAAATCAAAGTTCAGCAAGGTAAAGTAAGTTGTCTAAGAAAGTGATGCACCTCATATTTGAACATAGATTTGTCTAGGTCAAAATTCAGTGATCTCCCCTATAGAGGCTATAATTCATGCCTCTAAATGTCATAAATTTATGATTAAGTAATCATGATTGCAATGTCTGACTTTAACAGCCACTTCATACTTTGCTATAAAAGTATTATTTTTGGAATTTATTTTGTAATTTTTTTTCTTTGTAACTTGTCTGATCAGCAAAACACAAAATGATAGTCCTTGTTTTACATATGAGAAAGTTTAGGCTTAGATGAGGACTACTTTTGACTTTTCCATTCTCTGGGGCTGCTGTGTCATTCTATCATTCATTCTGGAAAGATGGAATTCCCATCCTATTTTTCACCAGAGCTGTTCCATTGTAGGTGTGTTAGGCAATTTGGGTTGAATTTTAACAGACTGAACTGAGCAGCATTCAGAGAAGGCACAGGGTCACTTGGCTCATTTCTTTGGTGATGGCTTCCCTTCAAAATCACACACAGAAAGGTTTCAAGAGGCTGACTTGACCAAAGTGACCCAGCTTGGACATAGCAGAGTCAAAACTCAAAAACAGGTTGTCTGCTTCAAGATCAGTTAACATATTTTTGACGTAACAGCTGTAGCTCTTGATGTGCTGGTAAAGCGATTCTTTCTAAGTTTTTCTAGGTTCCTGCTTTGTCTTAAATACTTAAGCTCTGCTTCTCCCAAACTGACAGCAAGGAGGTGGAACCAAAGTCAGGTGAGACCTGGCACAATCTTCTGCCCCAGATAATGACCATATCGTTCTCTCTGCCTACTCCCGGAATCTCACTGAATGATACCTGACAGCATATTTTTTGTTCTCCTGTAGGAATGTGGGAGATCTTTCCTCCTGCTAGGAGGAAAATAAAATTTAAACAGTTATTGCTTTTTTCTTTCTCCTGAAGTTTTTAGTTTGCATAAAATATTGAAGCCAGATGATGTTTGTTTTGATCACTTCCAATTCCATTTCACCCAACGATCTCTGTATCACTTATTTTTAAATTTTCTATGTCAAAGGATTTGGTTAACTATCTATATAGCTAGCTAGCTAGCTAGCTATCAACAGAGAATGGGAGAGAATACAACTCTACAACTAAAGGAAATATTTAGATAAGGGTAGAAAAATCTGAGAATCTAAGAATCGTGTGTGCACTGTGGCATATGGAGACATCAGCTTTAAATTTTTCTTTGGCCTGGAGCAATATAGCCATAAATAGAGAAGGGAAATGCAATTCTCCTTACAAGCCACTACAACTCTAATATATTAGAACTCTAAAAATGGGATTTGGGACCAAAGCTCTCATTCATCCATCTGTCAATCCATCCATCACCCATTTGCTCATCTGTTCATTCGATATTCATGAACACTTAATAGATTCCAGCTACTAGTAGATGATTTCATTGCCTTGATTTGGTTCCCACATGCATATATACCCCTCAGAAGATATTACTAGTCCTTTAAACAATAATCTGACCACAGATTCTAGCACGATGGCAAATAAACTAAAAGAAATATTTATCAAAACTGTTAATTTGCTTATTGTTAGGGCATTTTTTTATAACTCCTCTTATACTTTTTTCTTTCTTTTTTTTTTTAGGAAGATTAGCCCTGAGCTAACTGCTGCCAATCCTCCTCTTTTTGCTGAGGCAGCCTGGCCCTGAGCTAACATCCGTGCCCAACTTCCTCTACTTTATATGTGGGACACCTACCGCAGCATGGCGGGCCAAGCAGTGCCATGTCCGCACCCGGGATCTGAACCGGCGAACCTGGGGCCACTGAGAAGCAGAACGTGCACCCTTAACCGCTGTGCCACCGGGCCGGCCCCTACTTTTTTCTTCATTACCTTTCTCTTTGGACATTTGCTCTCTTTCCAAAGATTCTATAGTCATCCATTCAAGTAAGCTACAGAAGTAATTTTTGCTTTTCTGAATAATCTTAGGTTTATCATATACTTTTTCTAAAGTAAGCTGTAGCTTCTTCTCTTACTAGATTTGTTCATGGAGAATTTCTTTACTAAGGCTGGGTTATTCTTCAATTATTCAAATTAGGGATAAAAGATGGAGAGACACACTATCATTAACTTTACCTCAACCTTCACAGACATTAGTCCTCACAAAATACTTCAGGGAGAAGAATCATTAAACCATTTTCATGAAAGAGAAAACTGAGGCTTCAAGAATTAACCTGCATCCATGGGCAGGAAGTTCATTCATGATGGAGCTGAGATTTACCTCAGTCTTGTCTAAACCAAAAGCTTTTACAATTCCTACCAGACTAAAGCAAGAGAGGACTATTCATAGCTGAAGGAGCCATTGGGTATTACCCTAAGATCAGCCCTCCACTGGTTTCTACTTCTTGTGTTGGATATTTATTATGGTTATTTTGTCTCAGAGCCTTCTCTGGTGACTTCTATCTCTCAGTCCACTGGGCCATTATGTCTGTGAATGATCTCTTCTATTAAAGTTGGTACCTCTAAGCTTAAATGTGTCCATGTATAATTTTAATATGTAGAGTCTCTTTCTCCTCTGCCATTAACCCACTCTCCATTCCAATTATGCAAGTGGCTCAGACCTACCATGGCGGTGGTTAGTTGTATTAAATTGAGGAATAGTCACAGGTCATAAACCTCCCAAATAAATTGTGCTCAAATAAGATGTGAGTAGAAATTCAAGTTCTAGATCACATTTATTTCCAAGTTGCACTTTCACAGCATTTTCCTCTTGTTCATGTAATGAATCCTTATTTGTTTAATGATAGTGATTAGATGCCTTAAATTACCAGAAATAAAATCCATTTCCCTCAGCACTGGGCATGCATATGAGAACCTTCAGTTGTGTATTCTCCAGGCACTTTTTTATAATGGCACTAAATACATATAAACAAGCATCTGTTGCAGTAATTTAAATGTTTTCTCCTTATGTACTGCATGCATATTAGAAACAGAATGTGTTATTTAAAATATTAGTTATGTTCATGGATTAGAATCTTTATTTCTGAATAGCTAGCACACAAAGATCACCAAGTGAATATAGCAAAGTGTGTCTTTCTGACTCAAATAGGCACACCTTCCATTTGACTGTGTGTTTTACATATGTTATTCAGAATCATGTTTCACAGTACTTAGAATCTACATCTATAAGAGGTCACGCCTCTCTTTGCCTCAGGTGATTTTAAAGAAAATAACCACTTTTTGTTAAGCTATCCAGAGATTTGAATGCAATTTTGACATTTGCTGCCTGAAATAATGGTACTGATTATAATTAAAATTAAAGTAGAAATTGAAAATTAAAATGACCAAAAAAAATGCCCTGGAGTTCAGGAAAATGTATAGAAAATAGAGTCATAGAAGGACAGACTAGTTGGAAAATAGTACACTGATAATGATTTAAGAAATAAAATGTTAATAAATATAATGGAAGCTCAGATATTCTATGTAGAATGATGTGACTCTTACTCTACTATTTTGGGGGCAGTGACACTTGATGTGTAAGAAATTAAATGGAATATGAATTAAACTGTCCATGATAAGAAAGGTCAGTATATAGACATTATCTGAGATTTCTTTCACTAATTTTACTGCTTACAAATTCGAGTGGAATTGCAGAATAAAGCCAATTTTATAGACATGCCATTTGAGCCAAGCCCCTGAAAATTAATAATATTTAACCTCTACCACCAATCTATAATAAAGTGCATTGCCCTTCAATTAGTCAATAAATGTCTTTCACTCTCTTCTCAACTTTGTGCATTTTTGTAGGCATATGTTAAACATCCATGTAACAGAGTACCCTACACTGAGACTAGCCTCTGGATGATATGCCAATTAGTGGCTGATGTTCCAATCAAAAATTAATATTTATCTTCAAATAGAATATGTAGTTTCATCCATATTGAGGCATTCTCTCATTTATTAATTGAGATAATTCTTTTAATGATCGTATTAGCTCGCTATGGCTATGTAACAAATTACTACAAATTTAGCAGCTTAAAGTACTATACACTTGTTATCTCACAGCTTTTGTAGTTCAGAAGTCTAGGTATGGTGTCCGTGGATTCACTCTTGAGGGTTTCAGAAGATCACAATCTAGATGTCACCCACAACACAGTTCATCTGAGGCTCAGTGTCCTACTCCAAACTCAGTCAAGTTGTTGGCTGAATTAAGTTCCCTGCGGTTGGACTACTGAGGTACCATTTTCTCACTAGCTGTTAATCAGGGACCCATCTCAATTTCTAAGGCTGCTCCCAGTTCCTTGCCAAGCAGCCTCTAAAAGCAGTTCACAGCAACACTGTTTGCTTTCTTCCAAGCCATCATGCACACTTGTCTCTCTAGTCTTCCACTAGCACCAGCTGGAGGAAATGTTCTGTTTTCAAAGGATTCACCTAATTAGGTCAGTCTCACCCAGCATAATCTCCTTATCTTAAGTTCAATTGATTTGGGACCTTAATTACATCTGCAAAGTCCCTTCACAGCAGTACCTAGATTAGAGTTTGATTGAATAGCCAGCCCAGATAACATGCATATATCCTAGGGGCCTGGATCTTGGGAGACGTTTTAGAAGTCTACCTAATTTTAAAAATACAAATGAAGGCTTTTTACATAGTAACAAGACTTCATAATAACCTTTCATTGGGAAGCAACAAGGCCTTGAATGATTAAAAACAAAAGCAAAAAAATGAGCTTAGACTCATAATTCTTGGGTTAACCTTCAAGCTCTTGGGAAAGATTTTTTTAACCCCTATGGAGTAAAATTTCAAATTCCTTGTGGATAAGATACCTATATGATTGGTTTGCCCAGGAAAGAGCCAGTTCATCTCTGTTTTCCTGGTAATATTCTTAAAAATGCCACCTTTTATTCTAAAATGCATCCATGGTTGGATAATAAATCACAGGGTTACTTATATGACTACTGTGAGTATATAATATGAAAATGTGTCTAAAATCCTTCAAAGTATTTAACTAATAGAAGGCATGCAAAAACCAGTAGTATAGACTCCCTTTTTCACCAGCCTGGATGTGTAAATGCCATTGCACAAAGGGTTTATATGTGTAAACACTATGCTGTGTTCAATGATAAATACAAAGAGATAAGTAAAATAAGAACCTAAGGCTTAATAGATATAGTTAGGGACATCAGAAAATTAGGAAACAAAAATTAATAGCCAAAAGTTTTAAGTAAGTTTATATTGGGAATATAGACTTGGAGTGATCAATTGTTTGGGGGGGGGAGGAAGCTATATGAGAGTTCTTAGAAGAGAGTATTTGAAATGATGCTTAAAAGATGAATAGAATTTCCATCAATGAAGAAGAAAGAGGAGGGCATTCTAGTTCAAAAAAATTAAATCAAACCCACAGAATGCATTAGAAATTCCATGTGGAGAGAATACAGAGTGATCACAAAGGCCAGTGACAGACGGAGCCGAGAAGGTAAAGTTCATTACAAATCGTAAAGGATTTGACAGCTGGGCAAGGAGTTTGTATGTTTTTGATAGGCGACTGACACAATCACAGTCTGTCAAATGATTATAAGGGGCAAGGATGGAAAGAGGAAGCAGGGTCAAGAGAAATCTCCAATAATTTGAAGAAAAATAATGGAGTCTTGAGTTAAGATAGTAGTGGCTTTAAGAAACAGCAAAATGAAAGAAAAGGAAACACACACACATGTATATTAAAGCAGTGTATGTTGAGTAGAAATATCAGTCACTAAGGGATGTGTGAAGGGATCTATTGAATAAAAGTAGAGAAATGTGTCAACGTTATTTAGTAGAAATACAAAGATTAAAGTTAGCAAATTTGCAGAGGAAAAATTGTTAAATGAGTGAGGCTGCAGTCCAGTGTATAAATTACTATCAGAGCGAAGGGACAAAAAAGAGTGGGAAAAAAGCAGAGCTGAATGTGGTTTGTACTTTATTAAAGGGAAGAGTTAGTGTGGCTAAAAGCATAGTACAAATTTGACCGGGTAGAGATAAAGGCTGCCTTTAAAACACACATATTTTTTATCTGATTGCTGTGTTTTTGTCAACAGGGCTCCTATGTTGTTGTATAAGTACTATAATTATAAAAACTAAAGGAAATATGTCATACACTAATTAGAGATGGGGCCACATCTTGTCTAGTTAGTTACATCTTGGGAAAAGATATGCAGAGAAGTTTGAAAAGGAGGCACACTGCATGGAACCTTGAAAAAAAGACCGTGATGCAGGAACATGTAGATTTACTTGAGTCCGCATGCTTGAAACATATAAAGCATTATATATACATATATGTGGGTGTGTGGGTGTGTGTGTGTGTATTGCCTTTATACCCAATCATTTCGACTAACTAATTGTCAACATGATGGAGGAACTAGAGGACAGGGAAAAGTCAAAGACAACATCTGTGTGAGTGTGAGCCTCAGTTTGGCTTAAGTATGCTGCTTAGATTATTCTTTTTGTTACTATAGCCCTAGATGTTTGGGCTGGCCCAGAATGCCAGTTGAACAGGGTGAACACTATATATTTTCTCAATTCTGTTAAGTATCCTATCTATTTAGCTTACTATTTTTCACCCCATTACTTCCAGTGATCAGGGATAGTATAGGTTTCAGCAGTATCCTTGACTGCCTTCTTTATACTCCTAGGAAGTGTAATGGTCTCCCTCTGCATCTGGTAACTGATACCATTAATTAGACCTGACAAATTAATGATAGGCTATATTAACCACATTTGTCTAAGCATTTCACAGATATCTCCTGTTCCCAGTGGGAATCATTCAGGCTAAAGGAAAATATTTAGAATCCTGGATTCAGCAGTAAAGTTAGTTTTCCTAATCTCAGAAGTATCTCAAATAGGATTTAACAAAGGATTGGGCTAAAATCCATTGCATGCATTTCATCCAAAAGCAGCAGAAATTTCACAGACCAGTCAGATTGAAATCTCATCCTAACGGTTAAAAATCATCAATAGTTCCCCATTAATTTTTAAGCAGACAAGGTACTTCGTGTTCTGCCTTTCCTACCTTATATCTGTTTTTTTCCACACAAATTATATTCCAGTCTGGTTGAATTACTTGCTTATCCATGAATATGTCCTGAGGGGCAATATCCATTTGAAATTGATTTCATCCAGACAAGTAAGATTTGGCTGTACCTGCTTGGTTCATCCTTACTTTATATCATGAGAGTAGGGCAAAACAAAGAATACACAATTCCATTCTTATGTTAGCCCATTGGCAATAAATAGGTGGTAGTCTGGAGAGAAGAGCTGCAAGGACTGGTCTTCCATGCTTCCACTTAGCAAACTATATGTTAGTTGCTATACCAAGGCTTGTGTATGAACTTCACCCAGGAAGGGATAAGGAGGGACAATTCTAGCATTCAGAGAATCCCAGCTCTGTCTGCTCAGGCATGAGGTTATTTAGGGAGCGGAGATGGAAAAGCTAGGGGGCAGGAACAGACTCAAGCTCTGTGGAATTTTTCCTCAAGGTTAGAGGAGGAGTCAGTATAAGAATTGAGTTATAAAGCAAGCATACCTACTCAGCTAAAATCACATTAGAATCTGATATCTCTTCTTACATCTCCAATGTCAGAGCTAGTTCAACGTGTCCTACAATCTAGTACTAGGTACCGTAAGTGACTCCATGGCCAAGCTGGGAAGGACTCATGTGTCAGTGAATGATCACATTGTTTTACCTGTAGAAATAGCTTGGACGCAGATCTCCCTAAAAACAGAGCGGAGGAGTCTAATGATAGTCCCAAGCATTTAGTCACAGCACTCAAAACCCTCCCTTAAATTCATCATCTGTGTTGGAGGGAGTTAGGAGAAACAAAAGCAGACAGTTGTGTATCAAACAGTAAAAATATGTGATTATAAGGAGTTCTTTTCAGTAGTACTTACAAACCACTGGTAAAGTTCTAAAAGATGTCATACCAAACCTCTTAATCTCAAGTTCCTGTGCCTGATGCACAATAAACCAATCACTGAGACGTTGGTGCTTGGAGATGGAGAAAAGTTTACTCAATTTGGCTCAAATGAGAAGACAGGAGGATAGGTTCTCTCATATCTACCTTAACGGGAGAAGAAAACAAAGGGTTTTATAGAGCTAAGGGGCTTGGCAGAAGAAGTTTCAAGGAACAAAGGGGTGGTACTCCAATTTTCCTTCACTCCCAATAAGCCCTTGGGCGATCTGACTTCTGGGCATCAAGGGCAGCTGGGGGCTGGTTATCTGGTGATGGATCATAACTTCCTTGAAGATGTGCTTTTCTTCTGTAAAACAAGCTCATAAATTCTTGTGACCCTTGAGTCATCCCTCAGGTTAAATAAGAAAATAGCAAACTGACAAGATTAGCTTCTTATCTATGTCTGTGTTAGGAACAAGGTGGAACAAAGGTAATCTTATTGAATATTTACAGTAATCCTCAGGTACCCAGCTTCAGAAGTTGCCATTCAAACTTTCCAGTGTCTCACTTGGTAAATTAGGACATGGTACAGAAAGTATGTGTAAGTTTAAATGCATTCACCAAAAAAAAGAAAAGAAAATCTCTTCTGGGACATTAATACTGACATCTTGGAATTACCATGACTATTAAATAGGAGGATATGGAAGGGGCAATGGAAAATGCTATTGATGCTGTATCTCCTACCCGCTGGCCCATGCTGTATTACTGTGACAGGGTGTTTTCAACATGCTGGGAGTTCCCTAACTCAATGCTATACTGAAAGAATTTCTCTGTTTTGAAATGTGGGGAATTAACACCTAGGGGGAAACTCTATGCCATTAGAGAGTTGGAGTTGTGTAAAAATGGCCCAGACTCCAATCTTCTGTCCTATAACTCTGAGCATGCTCCACACCATTTCTCAATAGGTCCTCAGTGTCTTTGCGCTTCAGCTACCCACAGTTACCACAGCAGTAACTAGTATATCTTTTATTGTTTTTTTTCCTCTTTCTCATTTAATCACTTGTAATTCTTGGTCACCTCCCAATTATCTCCACTGAAGGCCCTAACTCAGTGTCTCCTTTTGGGAAAACCCTAACTAAGATGGGACTTTTCTCCCTTTTATTCCTTCCCTTCACATACTAACATTGTACCTATTCAAAGATTTAACTTGTGTTTTATCATTGATTCACTCGTCTGTCTCCCCCTAGAAAAATTTAGGGTCCTTAAATATAAGAACAAGATTGTATTCAGCATTCTAATTTTAATATCATGGCAATCATAAAAAGTTACTGAATGAATGAGTTAGTGAATGGATGGATTAAAAAACGCATGAGTTGTTCTATGCCTTACTGAGTATTTCCATGACCGATACTGTTGACAATAGCAGATGGTTCTTTCCATATCCTTGAGGATTTAAACCCTGGCTCACTATAGGCCACATTTCAAGTTGCTGAGCTGTCCTCTCTCCAAAAAAGGAAACGAAAGTAGACAATGCTGAACCATGATAATGGTATAAACACTTGGCAATCCAAGGGAGATTCAAGCAAGTATATTCACAAGAGTGCATATTAGACTAAGGATTTCAAGGGCATTTGGGAAAGTTTGGAAAAATGAGATACATAACACGACTCTGGGTGCCAATTTTTCTATTCCAGGAACTAACCCACTATTTGGAGCCACTTCCTTCCCTCTGAAATAGTTGTTCAACAAGTTGGAACTGACAGCAGACAAAATGTTTTACTGCCATGTGTCAGGTAGCTTGATGCATTTCATGCCTGAATAAATGCAAAATGAAATTTTAGCTAAAGGAGATGGTATAGCAAATGGTTCTTCACAGAGTAGGGAGTAAGGGACATGTCTCCCATGGGGAAACTCATGGTGGCAATGTGTTTGATTCACTAATTGTCAGAATAAAATCAAATATCCATAAGTTCAGACATGCTAATGAACAAGAAGCAGAATTAGCTTTTTCTCTGTCTATTGAATTGTCTAATGTTTGTTAAAAGAAGCAAACAGAGCATTGTGGATCCAAATATTACCCCAAGGTGTTATAAGCACTATAACTTGCAGATTATCACTGACTGGCCTTTTACAAGATCCTTTTGAAATGACACTGATTCTTCAGCAACACAGTTTCCCCCCAAAAAATACGTTAAAATGATTTACTGAAATTTTCTATTGAATTGCATTAAATTGAGACCTGCTATAAAATAAATCTGACTTTGGATCCATATTTTAAAAACTACCTTGGACAAACATTAGATTCATTTTTACCATAAGACTTTATTTTGTTACTCCCTCTCCCTTTAGAAAGATGTTGTCTACTATATTTTATTTATTAAAATACTTTATTAATTACCATTATAAATATTACTGCTAGCTAATGCTTTTATTTCACAAGTTTGCCTTTCTAAAATGAGTCAGTATGATTTCAGATTAAACAACCAAGACAGATTTAATGTTTTAGTTCATCCATGTGGTCTAATTGGGGGGAAAACGTTTAATCTTGAAATTGTAAGAACAGCTCATAAGTTCTTTATGCAAAAAAATTGATGTTGTTGTTTGAGAAGGGCAATAGTGACTTACATTTTGAATATATCATTCATTCAGTCCATGTTAATGCTATTAAGTATTGAATATACGTATACTCTGCGGGTTCAAAAATCAGAGTTGTGATATTTTACTTCAAAAGACTTTCCCAAATTATGCAGGTTTAGGAAAATGACAAAGACAAATGAAAGAGCAGTACCCTTATATCCACATCCGAGCTGGGATCTGGGGAATACAATACAATGGAAGTCTACTCAGCTATCCAATAGTGATAGAGCTGAGGGTGTGATAGAGGGGAAAAACAAAAGGTAATGAATATTTCAATAATGCATCTTTTTACCCCAATCTTAGACTTTTATTTTACAATTTATATATAACTATGTAAGAATTCCTAGTGACCCAAAAGAAGACATGGTAAAGTCTAGAATTATTGTGTGCCTCTGTGTGTGTGTAGGCACACATAGACACTTGTTTTCTGAGATGATTTAGTTGAATTTTAGAGCTATCCTTACCATGATAATTGGAAAAATTTGAAAGATATAGGCCCCAAAATTTTAATAAAATAAATTTTGACAACATTGAATCTGCATAACCAGGCAATTTATTATATGAAGGGAGCAGGAGAGACCTCCATAATGATTTTCAACATTTAGAAGAGTTTTGATGATATTTTTCTCTTTTGGAAGATAAAAGGAAGGCTCCATTTGGATGGGTGATTCGCTCATTGAATAACATCAGTTCAAGAACTTTGTGAGTGCATGCATGAGTGTGTGTGTGTGTGGTGTGTGTACTATGACAAGCGCAATGACAGACACTAGGTATATGACAGGCAATAGGTATATGTTCTTTATTTTCATGATGTTTACATTAGGGTATTTATATGATAATAAGGGAGGTATGAGCTGACAAAAAAATAAAATATAAATATGCATAAAAATTCAAGAATTGCTAAGTACTACAATGAAAATCTAACAGTCTAATTTTCAGAATGAGGGGAATTTGGGATGCTAGCAAGCAGGGGCAAGAGTGTATTTGTGGGATATCCAGATATGCTTGTACTCTTTTTATTTATATATATATATATGTTTAACGAAAATTATATATATTTAAGGTGTACAATACGATGATTTGATATCATATACAGAGTAAAATGATTACTACAGTCAAGCTAATTAACGTATCTCACATTGTTAGCATTTTTTTTGTGGTGAGAGCACCTGAAATCTACTCTCAGCATGTTTCCACTATTCAATACAGAATTATTAACTATATTTGTCATGTCTGTAGATTAGATATCTAGACATTAGTCTTAAAAAATGTGACTTTTTACCTGTTGACCAACATTTCTTTATCCCTTCCATCCTGGTAAGCACTGTTCTACTCTTGGTTTCTAAGAGTTCAACTTTTTTTTTTTTTTTTAAGATTCCACATATAAGTGAGATCACACAGTATTTGTCTTTTTGTATCTGGTTTATTTCGCTTAGCATAACATCCTCCAGGTTTATCTATGCTGCTGTAAAGGAGAGAATTTTCTTCTTTCTCTTAGCTGAATAATATTCCATCCTCTGTCAACAGACGTTTGGATTCTTTCCATATCTTGCCTATCGTAAATAATGCTGTAATGAACATTGGAGTGTAGACAGCTCTTTGAGATACTTATATCATTTCCTTCAGATATACAGTCATGCTCCACAAAATGACACTTTGGTCAATGATGGACCAAATGTACAACAGTGGTCTCATAAGAGTAGTACCATATAGCCTAAGTGTGTAGGAGGCTATACCATCTAGGTTTGTGTAAGTACAGTCTCTGATGTTCACAGAATGACAAAATCACCCAACAACACATTTCTCAGTACGTGTCCCCATCATTAAGCAATGCATGTCCGCATACCCAGAAGCAAGACTGCTGAACCATACAGTAGTTTTACTTTCAATTTCTTGAGGAACCTCCATACTGTCTTCTATAATGGCTGTACCAGTTTACATCCCTACCAATAGAGTATAAAGATCCCCTTTTCTCTACATCCTCACCAGTACTTGTTATCTTTTGTCTTTTTAGTAACAACCATTCGAACAAATATGCAGTGATATCTCATGTGCTTTTGATTTGCATTCCCCTGATGATTCGTGATGCATCCCTTATCAGATGCATGGTTTGCAAATGATTTCTCCCATTTCTTAGGTTCTCCTTTCACTCTGTTGATTGTTTCTTTTGCTATGCAGAAACTTTTCAGTTTGATGCAATCCCATTTGTCTATTTTTGCCCATGCTTTTGAAGTGTATCAAAAAAATCATTGCCCAGACCAATGTCAGGAAACTTTTATTCTATATTTTCTTCCAATAGCTTTAAGGTTCCACATCTTACATTTAAGTCAAACGCATTTTGAGTTGACTTTTGTATATAGAGTGACATATGGATCTAATTTCATTTTCTCTATGTGGAAAACCAGATTTTCTCTGACTGTTTATTGAAGAAATATATATATATATATAGTTAGTTAGTTAGTTGCAGATATGTACATAATTCTGTGTAATTGTTATATCATACTGATTGATGGAAACTTTTAGCGTTAGAAATATCCCTCTGATTCTCTAGGAACATTTTTTGTCTTGTAATCCATTTCATCTGATTGTGCAATAGCTGGTCATATTTTATTCCTATTGCTGACGGCACAATATGACCTTTTCTATCCTTTTACTTTTGACCTATTTGTATCTTTGAATCAAATGGATGTCTCCAGTTGACAGCATGTAGTGGGATCTTGTTGTTTTATCAAGGCTGACAATATTTTGATTGGATAGTTTATACTATTATTATTTAAAGTAATTATTAATATTGATAGAGTACTTAAAATTATCTTTTTATTTCTATTTCTGCTTCTCTTCAACTGTTCCTCTTTATTGTAGTTACCATTTGGTGTCATATCCTTACACTGATACATCTTTGCTCCCATCCATCTTTCTTGTGATATCATTGTGAATTATATTATATTTATGTGTTACATGGACCCTAAAATATTATTTTGTAAATATTGTTTTATATAATTGATTTTTAAATAAGTTAAGAGAAGAAAGAAGAAAAAATATTCACAAAAATTGTCTTTAACAATTACATAATTACCTCTACCAGTGCTCTGGCTTTCTTTTTGTTTTTTTTTTTTGAGGAAGATTAACCCTGAGCTAACATCTGCTGCCAATCCTCCTCTTTTTGCTGAGGAAAACTGGCCCTGAGCTAACATCCATGCCCATCTTCCTCTACTTTATATGTGGGATGCCTACCACAGCATGGTTGCCAAGCAGAGCCATGTCTGCACCTGTGATCTGAACTAGAGGACTCTGGGCCATGGAAGCAGAATGTGCAAACTTAACCACTGCACCACTGGGCCAGCCCTACCAGTTCTCTGGTTTTGATTTGTTTCTTTCCTAATGTAAATTTAAATTTCTGTCTGATTCACTTGCTTTCATCTGGAAGAACTTCCTCTAGTGCATCTGGTAAGTTGAGTCTGCTAGCAACACATTCTCTTAGTTTTTCTTTAACATGAACTGTCTTTATTTCATCTTCATTTCAAAGAATAGTTTTACTGGGTATAAGTTTTAGCTTTACCATTCCTTATAGTATTTTGAATATGTCATCACTCCTTTCTGGCCTGTATTTTATGTCATGGGAAACTAGCTCTTAATTTTATCAGACTCCCATTGGACATGATGAGCTGGTTTCAGCTTGCTGATTTGAAGATTTTCTCTTAGTCTGTCTTTGTCTTACTGTTATATGAATTGCGTAATTTCTATCCATCTATCTTTAAGTTTGCTCATTATTTCTTCCATCAGGTCAGATCCACTTTTGAATCCTTCTAAGATATTTTTCCGTTGCAGGTAACGTAATTCATATTTTATTCCAGAAATCTCAGCCTGCCGTTTCTTGGATAGAACCTCACCATATGAGGGGTAAGCGAAGAAGGAGAACCTCTTACTTCTTGGCTGCAGTCACCCGGAATTTAGCCTCTGCAATATCAACCCGGCAGGGTTAGAAATTCTGGTGGCCTCTTCCTCCCAGCAATTCTAGGAGCTGGGCGAGGAAATCTTATCCTCCAGGCCACATCACCTGGAGCTGAGCTTCTATAATATGGAGCTTGGGAGAAAGTGAGTGAGGCAGTGGGTCATGGCTCAACTTTTGCCAACTGTCACTATTCTCATTGAGATTTAGTAGATTTTCTTGGATAACTTTTTTTTTGTCATTTTCTGTAATCTTAGGACAGATTTCATAGACTCTACACATTGACTTTTAATAATTTTCACAAGTTTGGGCCCTTTTGTAGGGGATCAGATTCATCGACCTTCTTACACAGCTATTCTAGAAGTTGTCTCATAATAGTTATCTTTCCTAATTCATATCTGATGTCTGTGTATGTTTATATAGCCTAGCATTTATCAGATGTTTCAGGAATGCTTTTGTAATAAATTAACCAAATTTTAAGTGAATAAGCCTGAAGAATTCCCATATGTGGGCAGCATTGTTAGTGAAGTTGACTGGCCCCACATACGAGGGATCACCATTGTAGATATATAATGCCAGCTTACTTTTCACTTCTTTTGAAAATGATATGTAAGGGATATGTTAGGTTTCCATTCTAAATACTCCCTACAGTTCAGAATCCAAGTGTGCCAAGAGAGTGGATTTGATCTCTTCCCTCTACATCTTGTTCAACCAGTAAGAATCATTCAAGGGCCAGGCCCAGTGACACAGTGTTAAGTCCATGCACTCCACTTCAGTGGCCCAGGTTTCGCAAGTTTGGATCCTGGGTGTGGACCTAGCACTGCACGTCAAGCCACACTGTGGTGGCATCCCACGGGAGATAGAGGAAGATCGGCACAGATGTTAGCTCAGTGACAATCTTCCTCAAATAAAAAGAGGAAGATTGGAACAGATGTTAGCTCAGGGCCAATCTTCCTCACACACACACAAAAGAGAATCATTCCACATAACTTACTCTCTGCCTTTTAGAGAAACCTATGGCATTACCAATCCAAAATGGAAAAGAGTGCACAGAGGAGAATCAACACCTCTCTCCTCAAGTATCATGTTAGGCAACTTTACAAAGAATCTTTGAACCATGCTTCAAGGAAAACAATCATTTATTTGTATTTCTTTGATGCTAAGAGTCTATTCTCCTGTTAAGTGTCTGTTATTATCTTGTCTAATACTCACAAAGTCTGAGAACTGAAGTCCCCAAATAATAAGCAATTCAGCTAATAAATTAAGAAGTCTGAATTCTAAGTCACGGATATCTGTAGTCAAAACATTTTCTCTTTTCCATGCATACTGCATATCCTTCCAGTGGTAGCAATAAAATAAATACATGGTATCTTAAAATGCATATTTTAGTGCTCATCTTTCGCTGCTTCTGTCAAAACTGGCATTTGGACAGCCAAAGAAAGGATAATTTTCTTCTTTTAGACATTTAAAAAACAAAACAACTCAAATGCATTTTTACTATTGGTCCTGATATAGTAATGAAACAAATATGTTTTGAAATATCATAGTACAGCGGAAAATGGGCTTGATATCAGATGTGCCTCAAATCTCAGTTCTCCTGTTCTTTAGACAAAGATCTGGGATAATACTTTTTGCAACACCATAAAAATGCCTTTATGATATTTTGCATTAATGTAGTCTTGGCTTGCTTGTCTTTTCTCATACTTGTATGGGGAAACTGTGAACACACTCTGCATCGATGGGTAAAAATGGGTCAATAAAAATGTGAGATATCTTCTTATGCTGTAATTATTTCTTAGTTATAACTACAGG
The DNA here is from genome assembly GCF_021613505.1 of Equus quagga. Classification (NCBI taxonomy): domain Eukaryota; kingdom Metazoa; phylum Chordata; class Mammalia; order Perissodactyla; family Equidae; genus Equus; species Equus quagga. The sequence goes on from NC_060279.1 coordinate 58,580,276, forward strand.
ATTTATTTAACTCAATCAGCTTTTCAGGGTTTGTGAAGTCCTAGGATGTGGCAGTAATGCTTATCAGACGATCATCTCTCAAATAATAATTGACTGTCAATAAGCAATTGGGTTTCTTACTTGCTTTCAATGCAAAATAATCACAAGTTTTGGGGAAACCATCATCAAAACAATATCCCCTATATATGCATGTAATTACTCTGTTTTCTTCATGTAATTATCCATTATTAAAAGAGGCAGAGTTTCCTTCTTTCAAGACATATTAGAGAAAATTTCCCCAACTCTTCCATAGTCCACTGAAATTCATTTCTAAATTCACAATTACGGCCATTTAACAAAATTTTATTACAAAATTATGAACTGTAAGAGTAAATCACAGAAATTGTCTTCACAATTTGTGTTTTTGAAGTCACAAAATCTGAGGTATATAAACTTTATAAATAACAAATTCAATCTGTACTGCACACATTTTGTAAATCACAATTATAGTTCCTATTGTTTATACTTTGCAAATCACACATACATTTCATGTTAGTTAGCTTGGAGCAGAGAAAGCATGCCCAAAGGAATGACATCATGATGTGATGAGATTTCCACGCAAGTCCTACAAGCAATCATTGAAAGGGAGTTTTTCTTTTTTACCATCCTCAAGAAGGAAAAGAGTGGGTAGGGATGGTAACTCTCTTAGAACACCGCAAAGATTTTCATGGGAAAGAATAATACATTTTTTTGTGTCTCCCGCAAAAGAAGTATATGCCCTGTGTGTACAGAAGATACTAATCTAACAGAAAGTAAACCCTTATAACAACCAGAATGGAAAAGATATCTAAGTGGTTTAGGATACTATTTAAATATATTGGATGGTAGGGTTTCAAGACTAAGGCCCTAGAATTAGGTAATCCATCTTTTGCCTTTCTTTCTTTAAGTGCAATTTTCAACGCACTTTTTTTCTCCATGCACCGATCCTAAGGCAGAAGTCATGTGTCCTGCGAATCCAGACTTAGATCAATCCTTTACAACTTTGTGTCCTCTTCTCTCGTTTCTTTAAGAATTATGTTTTCTCTCTTTCCTCTTTCCTGATTTGCGGTAACATTACAGAAACTCAAGGCTTTTCTCTCATTTCATTTTCTCTGTTATTAACATTAAGACTTGTAACAGGCACTATTTCCCTCCATGAAGTCTGAATCCAAAGATTCTTTACATAAACCATCTAAATACTTCCAATAAAGTTCATGTTTTCTATCATCAGGGTATTTAAATTATTTCAAACATCATGGTTATATTTAAGTATATAAAGAAGACAGAATGTCAGCTTTATTTAGTGTCAGGATAATCACAGCCCTCGAACAGGTGTTTTAAACTAATCATAGTATTTAATTTGTATAACAACCATGGAAAATAGGTATTATTATATTTATTTTAGAAGAAGGTAATATCAAGGCTCATCAAAATTAAATAATTTGGCCTAAATCACAGTTCTGCTTTGACAGTCCAAAATGTTCTCTTTCCACAAGCTTACCACACGACATCAGTTCTGGTCACTTGCAGGCTAGAGGTTGAAATCTTCTGTAGGCTCATTCACTCACATTTCTGGTGGTTTATTCTGGCTATCCTTTTACATCTCCTTAGAATTTAACTTGGTCTGTCAACTGACACTAACACGTTTGTCATTTTTTTTGCTGAGGAAGATTGGCTCTGAGCTATCATCCACTGCCGATCTTCCTCTCTTTTTATATGTGAGCTGCTGCCACAACACAGTCAAAAACCTTCCACAAGTCAAACTGAGTTTCATTAAGTACAATTATTAGATCTTTAGGAGTTTCCGTAACAATTCTCACTGAGTTTGGAATCAACCAGCACAGTACCACATTGATTTTCCAACTCAGGCTTTCAAGATAACTGGATTTGCACTAAGTGCCCAAGAAAAAAACAGAACATGTCATTTACTCCTACACAATATACTATGCTTGAGTTGCACTAAAATATTTTATGTTTAATCACAACTACAGTTAAATTTCCATAACTGTGCATTGTAGTACATCTATAGAATGTGTTGTCATTCAGCACATCAACAACACATTTCACCGTAAAGGGATGATCTTGTTTTTAAAAAATATTATTTCATTATTGACTATGCTCTTTCTCCTTATTTTCTTTAACATCAGTGGAGAAAAGACTATGGTCCTATAATCACTTTTGTTTTAATTTTAGGTGTTTTCAAGAAAATCAATGTGTAATAATTGGAAGAATATGAGGTATCGGGACTGAAATGATTAAGGAAAAACAAACAAGAAACAGAGCCAAAGCTCACTTTATGAAGTTTATGAAGCTTTATCACGGAAATCTACTCATAGCTTGCCATCAATTTAACACATTCATAAACTGCTAATATGCAGAAAGGCTAGCTAAAGAACTCAGGGCTCAAGCAATGTCACATTGGTAAGTTCCCTGGGTTTTCTTATAGATCCCAGAGTTGGAGCTGAGGAAGCCAGCATCCCAGAAATACCAGTAGGCATAGCCAAAAGCCACACATGAAAACATGCTTTCTCAAGAAAAAAATGCCGGAAAAGGGGCAGCCTATCAAGAAAGAAATATTTTAGACAATAATCAGTCTACTCTAGTCAAACGTCACGGCAAAAATGGCTGCCTCACATGAGTTATCACTAAACATCTATTAAAAAGACTGAATAAAAAATATATAGTGATGACAGCGAATGCTGGTGAGGGCACAGAGAAATTGAGTTATTCATATTTTGCTTGTGGGAACTGTATATGGCACAGCCACTCTGGAAAAACTTTCTTAAATAATTAAAAATGCAACTATCACATGACCCAAAAGTTGTACTCTGGGGCATGTATCCCAAAAAAGGAAAACTTAGGTTCACACCAAAAACTGTATAGGAATTTTTATAACAACTTTATTTGTAAAAGCCGGACATCGGAAATTACCTAGATGCCCTTCAGTGGATGAATGGTGAAATTAACAGTTGTACATCTCAACTATGGAATGCTAGTCAATGGTAAAAAAGGTATTTGACTATGGATGAATGCAACATTCCAGATGAATCTCCAGAGAATTATGTTCAGTGAGAAAAGCCAATTGTAAAAGGTTACATACTATATTATTCATTTATATAATATTCTTGAAATTATAAAATTATAGAGATGGAGAAGAGGAATAATTGTCAGGGCTTAAAGAAGGGACAGAGGCAGGAAGGACATGAATGTGGCTTTAAAAGGGCAATAAAATGGATCATTGTGGTGATGGAAATATCCAGTATCTTGTCTGTATAACTAGTAACATATGGGTGATAGTTTCGTAAGAGATCTCCATTGGGGAAATTGTGTAGAGTATGTGGGCTTTTCTGTATTATTTCTTACAGCTGCATATACCAATCTACAACTATTTCAAAATGAAATGTTTAATTAAACATTCTATTCTCTAATACATTACTTAGTTTTACACATCACCTCTAAGTTATCAGACTGAAAGCATCTTGAAGACAGGAAACATTATTTAGAGCCCTCACCAATTTTTTTATGTCCTCTTCTCTTGACAGTAATCATGGTCTTAAAAATACAAATCCCATTGTTTCCCATTAGAGCGCCTACTTAAAAATCCTTCCTTGACCTGACATTGTTTTTTAATTAAAGATTAACATAGACTTTTCAGACCAGTATGAATCATCCCCTGTCTATTTCAGTAGCATCTCACTTTTCATTACCACTCTTTTCGTACTTCAGGCAAGCTGAACAATTCTTTACCACATCAAAGTCCTTCCCAAATGTAAGTTTTCTTGGCCCAGATTCTGTGAACACCAGTCTCTCTTTCTGGAATGACCTTTACGAGACTGCAGTCAGTGGAAGAAATTTAGTTGTATATTTTTTAAGGTTATAAACAGTGCGTAATGGAAACACAGATTAGATTGAGATCTAAATCTTGCTAGGGAGACAAGGAAGGTGGGAAGACGAGCTTATCAGGAATATAACATTTGAATCCAGCCTTGAGGTGCCTGTCACATAGTAGGGCTCACAATAAAGCAACACTTAACTGGACAAAAATGAGTGACATAAGTTTTTCTCTTAGTTGAGTAGAAAGGGGCTGCATTTTAGAAATTTTGCTCATGACTTACTGAAATATTAGAAGTATCTGAAAGTTTATCAGCTTAAGAAGTCCCCCAAAGAGATTAAAATGCCAGGAATACAGCAGCTTGAATTGGTAAGATTTTTAAAGGCAAATATATTTTAACAGTGACTTCTTAAAAATGAAGGATGATTTAGCAATGAAGGTCCGTAAGCCTTATAAGACCTAGCACTTCCTGCATCGCTCCGCTCTCCCAATTACCGTAACATGTGGTTCATGAACAAGTGTCTTTCATTGTAGCATTTCTTTTCACATATTTCTTACTTGAATGGCATCAGAAAAATCCCATGACTTCACGTTTGAGTCTGTCAGCTTTCCCCAGAACAGATCTATGTGGTTTTGGAATTACGGCGGGGCAGTGGCAAGAGCTCTGACAGCATCATTTCCAAGGGTATAAATGTTCCCTTTCAGTGAGCTTGCAATCTCACAGGCTCAGTGAGGAACTAATACCTTGAGAGCTCCACTGCGATTTGCAAGAACATTTGAGATAATCGAAATAAGACGAAAAACATGGAAATTATTTGAATATCCACATTGTGTCCCATCTTTATGGAAATCTTTGAAATCATTGTTGGTAAAAGACCGTCTCATAATATACCTGACTTAGCGTGCCACCCCAATACCCATACCTTTCTGTCATATTAAAAGTTAAGCATAGATTTCAAAGTCAATACCTAAAAATATTTGGTGCAACTCTGTAAAATTTAATTTGTCTGTCGGACAGAAAAAGGGAACAAATAATACTCACTCTTCTCTGCTAGTGGCCCCCACTCATTTGTCATTCTGATCAATAGTGTTTTTGATGTCCTGCTCTTGAAGCCTCATTCTAATTTAACTCTCCTGTGCTCCCAAAATCTTTACTTAACCATTCCATTGACTTCCCACCTGCCTTTTCTAATCACAGGCCACTAGTTTGATGACAGAAAGAGCCAGTGACCTTCCCTGGAAGAGGTCCCTTAGAAACTTTTCTCCTGAGGTTAGTGCGAGTGACAGGAAGAAATTCATAACCGTTTCTACTAATGGTATTTAGCAGCAGTGTTAAAAAAGGAAGCCCCTTGGCACAGCCAACAACAGTCATCCAGAAAGCACCAGTGACAGCTTGCAGCAAATACCAGATCTGCTTCTCATCATAAACTCAAATACTCATTCCTCCTGTGTCTCAGTCTCAGTGTATCTGTAACTATTCACCAGCAATAGTTCTTGGTCTGTGGCCACCAATAGTGCCATTGATCTAAAGTCAGGAGAGTGACTTCTTTCAGGTGCTTAGACCTAAAATGAAAAATAAAATGTACTGAACCTCACTGTGCAAGAAAACAAAACAATTTTCATGGTTCTGCCACTTCTTGTCATCCAAACTTAGGGCATCACCTTAGCTTACTCTGAATCTCAATTTCTTTATGTGTAGAACAAAGATAATAATGCCCATATTGCAAGTTTTTCTAAGAACCAGAGATGATTTATGTGGTATTTGACACAATGTTTGGCACAATGAAGAATTTTATGAAGATAGTAAAATGTTTACTGTGATTTCTCATGTCCCATTATACTGAATATTTTGAGAAAGTCTTAGGACATCTATTTAGTTATTGCTATGAGAAGTAAGTTTTTTCCTACGAGGTACAGAGTTCTTGTGAAATAAATGTCATCAAAAAATATCCCCAGTTGCAAAGCGTCCATTTACAGTAAATGGCCACCAATTACTCTCCACTACCTCAGCCAGCCAAGGTACTGAGAAGAACAAACTTGTCTAGAATTATAGAGGGAGTAGTAGTATCAGTGGGGAAAATTAGTGAGATCCATTCCGAAAACTAAACTGGGAGAATTATGAGATCCACCCCAAAAACTAAATGCAGAAGCTAGCAGTTGAAGAAGACTTTTCTTTCACTAGGGAGCCGATGTCAGGGAATAGATGTGCCAGACCTTTGTAAGATTAAAAAACTATAATTACTCGCCCATATTTGATTATTTTCTGGCTTGAAATTTGTCTTTTTGAAGTTGTGAGCATTTAACATCCACAAAGCAGAAACAAATCTGGATTTTCAATAAGTGGATTTTGTAAGTGAAAAAATGTTGGTGATTGCTTTGAAATCCTCAACAAGTATAAACGTAGCATCTACTTTTTGCATTATGTTTAGTTCTGGGATTATGAAAGTATAAGTAAGGCATATCCTCAGTCTTCAAAATGTTTGTAGTTCAAAAGGAAGGCAGGCATTGAAACATACTGTTGTTTATTAACACAATTATTACAGTGGGGTGCAATACATATGATTAAAAGCAGTTAGGGAAGTCTTGACAGGCAGTTAATATTTGAGAAAAGGATTAAATAATGGGTAGAATTTGGCCAGATGTGCAATTTGTGAGAGGGCTTGGGATATTTTAGATGTTCTATGTATGATATAAAAAAAAAAGAAATTATTTCACTTCCAGTTCTTCTCCCTTGGGAAATAATGGAGACTTCACACCCAGGGTGCTGAATAGGGAGATATCAAAGACTAAAACGGGAGAAGGCAGCTACCAGGATACTCTGAGATCCTGTCACCACTTGAAGGGAAATATAGGACACACAGGTTATTAATCAGATGTTGAGAAATAACCCACAGTGGAAAGTGGAAAGGTCTATGGCTTTTGTCACTATTTTTTTTTCTCAAAATCATAATCTTGGTTACTCAGATCCATCAGGTGTCCTTGACTTCTCCTGGCAAAGTTGATTTCAACAGATTTTAAACAACATTGTATGGTGCAAACACAGGACAGTGCTGGCATGCACTGTAGGACAGAGAATCAAGCTAGCAACATTGAACAACTTTCTGACTAACTGAAAGGAAAGAACTCCTACCTTGTGCCTTAAACAACATGTATGCCCTGGTTATGCTAGAAATTATATGTTAAGCTCCCTCTTAGACTGAGATCTCCAAGGATCAGGGTTTTATTCTACTTAGTTTGAATGAACAATTTGGCATTCTAACTAGAATTTTCAGCATCAATACACAACTGAAGGGTAGGAATCCACTGATGAGTAGAGAGTTCTGATGCAGGATGTTCATTCTACAGAGATAGGAGATATTTTAGCTAAGGTTGAAGCAGAGGCAGAGACCAACACATTATTATCAAGAATGATGGAAGGCATGGTCAGGGAAAATTTACAATGTCAGACAATGGAAGTACCAGAAACAGTCTCAAGGAGCACTACACTGTAGTTGGGGTAAATCAGGGCTCCAGCAAATACCAGAGGACAGACTATTACCCAAAGCCTGGATCCAACAATATTAGGTTGGAAGTAGTTATGGCTCATACCACCACAAACTACAAAAAAAACGGCCGGGGTTTAGAACTTGTGGGATGGAATTCAAATACTGGCTTTGCCGTGTGATGGTTTCATAACTGTGAACAGTTATTCAATATAACTGTGCCTCAGGATCCTCATCTGAAAAAAAAGAGACATACGTTTATTTTTTAAGACTATTGCAATAATTTTGGGGGATTATGTCTTACCTAATGTACGCATATTTTTCATGCTCTATGCTTTCTTTGAAGCTGAGATGGAGAGCTACTGAAGAAGATAACCACTGCACAATCCCACTTGTGGCACCAGAACAGGTCTCATAAGAGTTGGACTGAGATTTAAAACAATGTTTGGTGTGTGTTAGGCACTGAATAAATATTAGATAAAACAAATGAACTCATATATTCACTCTTCAATGTTAGAAGAACCTGGATGATTCAGATTTTCTGGGAACACCATTAAAATATAGCGCTCTAGACATGATGGTCTCCATTGTTCTCTTTTGCTACAGTGGAAATTGGAAAAAAAAGAGAGATTAAGCATCTACTCAGGACTGCCTGTTAGAGTCAAAGCGAACATTTAAACCATGGTGTTAGTTTTTATTTGTTTTCTTCATACTATTTTATTTATTAAATAAGTTAAGCCAAATAAATAATTGAAGAGATCCTTGGGAAAAGCTTATTCTTTACTTGGTTCCAGAGAATTCAATGACTATTCTTCCAGATCGATAGTTCTCAAAACATAGCATGCAGCACACAAACATGCAGAAGACATCTCAGGGAGGATATTTTATCTATGTGTGGCATGTACATGCACATAAGCATTCTTTTTACTAGGCTTACTCCCCATAGATATGATTTATTTTATACGAGGTAGAACCAAGACATCTGCATTTTTAATGGAACAAATGTAATTTAGATGCAAGTTGTTTGTTCTCTCTTTGAGAACTACTGCTTGTATTCTTTCCTTTCCTTATTTTCCAATCATTTATCCACTGAATAATTATTTTGAAATAATAATGTAATAAACATCTGAGTGACACAGCCTAACTAAGTAAAATTGTAAGGTTTTATGGTTTCATGGTTACTCAAATAGAATTAAGATTTCCTTTGTAAATTCCCCCAGTTCTATTCCCATCTCCCTGCTCAAACATAATCACTTTTCAGATTTTTTTTTCTGTTTTGTTCCTACAAATGTTTGTTAGACTATTATTGTTTATTTATGTAGCTATAATCTATGTTTGCAACTGGCTTTTATGTACTTAAACTTTATATAATGCTATCATACAACATGAATCATTCAGTATCTTGCTTTTGTGGTAAATATTATAATTTGGGGAGGTGGTGCACATAATTTCAGTTCATTCACTTTAATTGCAGCAGGGTTTTAGTTCATGAATATCTCATACTTTTTAAATCCGTATCCTGCAGATGTGTATTCATGTTATTTCCAATTGTTGTTTATTAAAAACAATGCTGCAATTCAAACTTCTGGTGTATCTAAGTATATTCCTAGGAGTATTACTTTACTGAGTATTAATACACGGCTGATACCTTTAGAAATACTTGAGAAAATAGTGAAATTTGGGGAAACTTACTTAATCCAACCTAACTCCATTTCCTTGCCTAAAACTGAGGATAGTAATTACTACTGGATTTCACAAAGATTAAATGGGTCATCTTTTGTGAAAGTCATGGCAAATTGTGACAACAAATAGTCTCTCCCATTTTTTCTTTCTCATTCTAATTGTGTTTATGAGCAGAGAACTGAAGACAGGACTGTCATGGAGACAATGAGCATTTCATACATTTATCTAAGTCAGAGAAATCTTGACTGAGACTTGAATGAGAAACATCTGCATTCTGTCTGAGTTTGTCGGAATAACTTTTACTTTGATATTCAGAATCATCATCTTTGAATTTCTGAATTTGTGACCTGCCCATGTGGGTGGTTTGTCTGTTTCTCTGATTTAAAAAAAGAAAAAAAAATAGTGCCACTGAATCTTATTTCTTATTCTGTCCCTTTTCTCCTGCTCTATTTTATATTCATTTGCTTGTCCTTGCTGAATCTTCTCAGGCTTTTCAACCACATGTAAACATTAAATGAAGGCTTTCGGGCAATTTCAAAGCAAAGCAAAGCAATTCCCCTAAAGGGAGAGAAGACAGTTGTTGATTGCCTACAGAGACAGAAAGGGAGGTCCAAGCTAAGAGTAGAAGGCCAGGACAACGGTGCTGTCCAACACAATTTCTGGGACAAGGAGGAAAGAAAATCAAAGCATATGGATTTTACTCTTAGCATGTGCCAGGCTCTGTCCTGAGTAGCCTCATTGCTTTCACAAAACAAAGCAGATGACTCCTGAAGTTTACAGATCTCAAGGTTATGGAGAAGCCCAATGTCAACTCCTCCATTTACCTCCACTTACCTCAGAGAGCTGTATTTTCTCTTTATTGTTGACCTTTGACCTCCCCTGCCCCCCTCGGCATGTCAAAGCCTACTTTTTAGTTACCAAACTAAAAATTATATGCATAGATTTTATAGAATGTACAATTTTCCTGAACAAATGTAACACATATAATATTCCCCATTGGCCTAGAATTTCTACCTATAAATATAGCATATAAGAATACTGTGAAATCAGAGGAAATATTTATATGAAAAAATATTTATTTCAACATTCTTTAGACTTGCAAAAAATGGAAGTATTTAAATACATGATAACTAAGGAATAAATAATTGAAGTAGCATATATTCATGTTAGAGAATATTATGAGCCATTAAATTGAGGTTTATAAAGAATTTGTAAACATGTAAAAACAATCACATAAAGTTAAGAAAACAAAATACGATAAAAATGCAATTGGATTTCAACTGGGTAAATATAGACACTTTACATAATGAAAATAAATAAAATGACTAAGAAATGCAAATAAAAATAAAAATTGTTTATATTTCTCTGTCTTGATTATAGTACTATTAGTATTTTTTCATATTTTTCAGTTTCTACAATAGGTATGTATTATTTTCAGAGTTTGTTGATGCAAATAATCCATAATCAATCTATAAATAAAAATTGGGTGAGTTTATTATGAGACAGATCTGAGCACTAGCCCACAGCTTTCCTTCCACAAGGAAGGAAGGGCATCAAAGAAGTGGAGTGCACATAACGGTTATATACCATCTTGCAACAAAGAGCATACATCACATATGACAAGAATGTCCCATTTACAGTCCTCATGAGATGCTCAGCTGGCACAGAAGATCAGCGGTCAGCAGGTCGGTGGTCACACAGTGAGTGGTGACAAGACGAGCAGAGCAGCTTAGTAATTAATCCTTCTTTTAGGGAGAGATGCTTATTCTAAAGGAAATGCCCATCTGGAGGACATTACACCCCTATCTTTAGGGGCATCATTCTTGTCTTTGGGACATAGTAAATGCTTAAAGCAGATATATAATGCATGCTCAACAGGCCACATCATGCCCTTTGGGAAAAAAGTCAGGCCAAATTAGTTTTACAACAAAGGCTTTCCCATATACTCCTATATATCTATTGCTTTTCATTTATTTATCAAGTTTTTCTAACATCTAAGTTATGGCAAAAATAAAATATTGCCTTTATTTACACTAGACTTCTTTTGGTAAGAATAGAGGACTTGGGGAGTAAAAAAATTGTTTTGTTAGCCGAAATTTGGCTATGAAGCCAGTCAATTATTTGAATTCTAAGGCCTCATTTATCAAGTTAAGTTATATAACCAGACCTGCTAATGGTCCAGTGGTGTCTTAAGGGTCAAATGAGACCCTTAAGGGTCAAAGGAGCAAATGAGAATGGAGATGCTTTACAAACAGGTCATTAAATAAACATACACACCACGTTTTGCCAAAGCAGTCCTATGCCTTTTCATATGGGATAAGAAGTCATGTTTTATTTCCCCTGAAATTCCTCTCTGGCCTGAAGGTGTTGAACAGATGAAGGATGGATGCAGTCTCCCATGAGTGGGCTTCTGCCAGCAAGTTGCTGTGGAAAATGCTTAGGTTTTCAAGTGAAACAGATCTGGTAATTTGGGGGCAGGTCAGATGTCTCTTAACCTGTTTCCTCACATATAAGGTAAAATTACTATCAATTCTCTCACAGGGTAGCTTTGAAAATGAATGTTGATGACATGTCTAAAACACCTGTAAGGCATGGTCTGAAACAGGGGTTCAATAATATGTTGCTCTGCCTCATATAGTGCCAACTTCCCACCCAGCGGCAAGCATTCCACATTTTCTGTTTCCACTGGTGAAAATGATTAAGCAATATGTAATCATGTAAACACAATTGCGCTGAAATAGTAAACAAGGAATTGGGGCATAAGGTGGTATAACACCAAAAAAACAATCAAACCTACAATAAAAAGATTCACTTTCCATGCCAACCACTGTTAATGCTACCACAGGTAATTTATAATTGGAAATCATAACTTGTCATAACTAGATGTCAAAAGACCAGAAAAACCCAATGAAGATTAATATGTTCCTTTCTTATTTTAAACCCAATGGGGAGAAAAAGACGCACGTGGACATGGTGGAAGGGGCATGGGATTTCTTTTAAAGAGGCCTCTTTTATAAGGACATTAATCTCATTCAGCCCTCATGACCTAATCACTTCCCAAAGGGCCCACCTCTTAACACCGTGAGTTTGGGCATTAAGGGTTCAACATACAATTTTTGGAAGGACAAAACCATTCAGCCTAGAGCATAGGTATGACAAATAAAAATGGCAAGCAATAGAATAATTGGAGTAAACGAGGAAGCCATTTGGTGTAAACCTAATTTGGCATGATTTGTTTTTCCAAAAGGGCCTGATATGGCCGT